>NW_026526682.1:0-400331 GCF_024362965.1 Panthera pardus | reverse complement strand
ACAGAAGTTGTAAAGACTACTCAAAAATCAGAAATATAATCTCAGGATCCTCCCAGTGTTAAGTGACATTTCTAAATGGACAATGCCTACAGTCTCCCTCATGAAATTAGAGAACAGGAAACTGCACTTTGCCCAGTGTCCACAGATATCAATAGTCCTAGGAAAGGAGTGTCTTCTGCTGCATGAAATGAGTGACCCGCATTCCTTTCCCTCCTGCTGCAGAGGTGCTGAGCACTCTGAAGCCTCCGCTTCTGCTCGAAGGCCACATGGACGGTGCGATTCTGGGCCAGGAATGTGGGAGGAGACAGACCCATGACTGAGTCATCCCACTGAAATGCAGCCCCAGGGCCCCGGCTAGTGACCAATGTGAAATGAGGGATGGCAGGGTCCTGCCATGGAATGGGAGCCTCAGACTCCACAGTCTGACCAACCCAGACCTCTGACTTCGATCAGATCCTGACCACAGCCAACCTCTGCTGAATCAAATGCCTTTTTGGGTAAACTATGTATGTTTACCAATGTGCTTGCCAACATTTTATTTTAATTTCTATGTCACATAAAGTCTTAGGAGCCCCTCAGTACAGGGAGTTTGTCTCATTCAGTCTGGGGCCTCAATGTCTACCCTAGAGCATCATGCATAATCAGGATCTGCTAGCACAGGTCAGGAATGGCCCTCTGGGTCTGCCCTATCTGCAGTCTCCCAGCACATGGTCCATGCAGGGAGACCAAGCAGGGAAGGAGCTAGAAGTTTTGTCATGTGAGGCCCCATGGACGTGCGCCTGGGAAAGAAGAGGAGGCCGGGTGAGTCAGGGCACCAGCTGTCCCACCTGATTCCCCCCCTCCCACCCTGGACTAAAGAGTGGAGCCACAGGCCCGCAGCTCAGGGCGCTGAGGTTTGCTAGGTTCAATGTAGAACAAGAAAGACATTTCCAAGTCAGAGTTGCCCCCAAGGCTGGGACTGTCACTGGTCGAGCCATGAAACTTCTGCCTGATGCAGAAATCGGGCTTTAAAGCGAGAACGTAGTTTTGAATCTTGAAATAGGGTCTTATAGGCAGCTGCAGGACTCCAAGTTACCTGAGGAACTGACAAGCACAGGGCTCCAGAAGCTCAGTGTCCTGGAAAAAAAGAGAAGCAAAAGGACACTTGAGAGATTTAATGTATTTTACTAGTTTTGTGTGGGCTTTTTGCTGCCATTTTTAAGTCGATAAATACAAAATTAAAGAAAGGGATGCTTCAAATGAGAGATTGGATATGATCCTTTACAATTTGGAATGAACCAACAAACAAACTGAAGCTTGGAATGTTTCTAACAGGTGTAGAAGAATTGCTAAATACAGCTCCTCAGGAGCCTTGTGAAGCCCGCATAGGCTGTGTATGTAAGAGCTAGGAGCTTTCCTACTGCTACCTATAGCTACCATCTCTCTCCCTAGGGCAGCTCCATGGTCTTTGATCAGCCTTGTGAGACAATGGTAGTGTGGGAGTGCCCAGGTGGGCTTGAGGAAAGAAGCTGAGCTGTCTGCCTAACTCTGGCATGACAGTGGGGTAAATCGGGTGTCATTTGTGACGAAAATGACAAGGCCAGGATAAAAGCTGTGCGAAACCATCCCTGTGATTTTCCACAAAAATATTTGAGAACTGGATTATGTGTGCCTGTGTGTTTATGTGAGGGTTTTGTCAGTATACCCGCAGGGTATATAGATTCTTATATTTGATATGTTAATTATACTTGGATAAAAAAAATAATAATAACAAGATGAAATCCTATCAGCCGGAATAATCACTATCAACATCTTGGTGTGTTGACTGCTTGACATTTTTTTCTTTAGTTTACTCTTTCTTTGCTTTAAGCTTTTGATTTTGAGAAATTTAAGACATATATGGAAATACTGAATATCTGCATCACTCAAAATGAGTAACTAGTGATATCATGTGATACCTGGTCAGAATTTTTCACCTGTAATTAATTTTTAAAATTACAAAATGCATTTATATTGTTTCATTTGAGAGAGAAATATAACTATAAAGAAAAGCCTAAGATACCTTTGACTCCTCTTCTAACTCATTCCCAGAATCAAATAATCATGAGTGTCACATACAGTATTTCATTTAAAAATGTACCTATTGAAGTATAAGTAGCATCGAGTGTTAGATTAGTTTCAGGTGTGCAATATAACGATTCAACACTTTGATACATTACTCAGTGCTCCTCACAATAAGTGTGTTCTCAATCCCCTTTATCTATTTTGCCCATCCCCCCACCCACCTTCCCCCTGGAGACCACTAGTTTGTTCTCTGTATTTAAGAGTCTATTTGTTTTTCTTCCTCTCCTTTTCTCTGTGTTTGTTCTTTTGTCTTGATTCTTAAATTCCGCGTATGAGTGAAATCCTGTGGTATCTGTCTTTCTCTGACTTCCTTCACTTAGCATTATACCCTGTAGCACCATCCATGTTGTTGCAAATGGCAAGATTTCATTCTTTATAATGGTTGAATAATATTCCATAATGTATATAAATTATATATAAATATATATAATCTGTACAATTTTATATATAAATCATTTATATATAATAAAATTTAATTATAGTTATATATTTATATAATATATAGTGTATAATTATAATTATATTGATATGATTATAATAATTATATTGATATAGTTATATATATAAATATATGGAATAACATATAATTTATATAAAATAAACACCCCACCCACCCACACACACACACGCACGTGTGTGTGTGTGTGTGTGTGTGTGTGTGTGTCTGTATACACATCTTCTTTATCCATTCATCTATCGATGGACACTTGAGTTGCTTCCATATCTTGGTTATTGTAAAGAATGTTGTAATAAACATCGGAGGACATATATCTCTTTTTTTTAAGATTTTATTTTTAAGTAATCTCTACATCCAACGTGGAGCTCCAACTCATAACCCTGAGTTCAAGAGTCGCATGCTCCACTGACTGAGCCAGCCAGGTGCCTCAGGAGTGCATATGTCTTTTTTGAACTAGTGTTTTCATTTTCTTTGGGTAATGGATGGATCCATTAAATCCAGTAGTGGATTTACTGGATCATATGGTAATTCTATTTTTACCTTTTTAAGGGACCTCCATATTGTTTTCCACAGTGGCAGCACCAATTTGCATTCCTACCAGCAGTGCACGTGGGTTCCTTTTCCTCCACGTCCTGGCCAACACTTGTTATTTCTTGTGTTTTTGATTTTAGCCATTCTGACAGGTATAGGGTGTAGTTTTGATTTGTATTTCCCTGATGCATAGTGATGTTGAAAATCTTTTCATCCGTTTGTTCCTCTTTGGAAAAATGTCTATTCAGGTCCTCTGACCATTTTTAATGGGATTATTTTTGCAGGTGAAGGCTTTAAAGATTTTGGATATTGACATTCTATCAGATACATCACTTGCAAATCTCTTCTCCCATTTCAGTAGCTTGTCTTTTCTGTTTTCTTGACGGCTTCCTTTTCTATGTTAAAATATTTTGTTTTATTACTATATGCTATTTTTATATATTTCATATATACATGTGCCTATAAAAATAAATAGTATTGATTTTTGTGTCTATTTTTGTTTTCATGGGCCACTATCTATCTAATCCATGTAGACACACACACACACACTCACACTCACACACACACACACACACACACAGATTTTATTTTTAAAAAGCTTTCGATGAATTTCTAAAGTTACTATCATTAGTTAATTAATTTTTCCTAAATTCTTCGTTTATTGTAAAAGATGTTACTTACAGGTAATGGCTAATTCAAGTCATTGGCTGTTAGGTATAGAGGATTTTTTGATGAAAACAAAACAGGGCAAACAAACAAAACAGGCTGTTCATGGACATAATCAACTGAATTAGGGATTTCAGCACATTTTTCTCAAACTCTATCTCCCTCACTCCCTCTTTTTCTGTATCTATTCACATATATAATATAATATATAATCAACCTATTAAAAAATCACATAATCCTGTTGAAATAAAAAAAAATAACATAATGGTTACACAGTATATACTACATAGAGTCAGATTTACATGCCTCTTTATGTACTAAAACATTATAGTTATTAATGTTTATTAAGTACCTACTAGGAGGCAGGCACTTCTCATTTAAAAAAAAAATTTTTTTAACGTTTATTTATTACTGAGAGACAGAGCATGAGCATGGGAGGGGCAGAGAGAGGAGGAGACACAGAATCTGAAGCAGGCTCCAGGCTCTGAGCTGTCAACAGGGTGTCTGATGTGGGGCTGAAACTCACAAACCAGGAGATCATGAGCTGAGCTGAAGTTGGACGCCCAACCTACTGAGCCACCCAGGCGCCCCAGGTACTTTTCACTTAAATTAATCATCATAGTAACTCTCAGGATAAATACATTATTTTCTCCATTTTCCAGAGAAGTGCAGAGGCATCGCCTGGTTAAATGACTCACATAGGATCAGTCATACAGGAAGCCGTAGATTGAGGCCTGTGTGTCTCCAAAGCCCCTGGGTTTCTGTTACATAACATGCAGCTGGCTCTGGTATCACGTCAGCTTCTATTCAGTCACATGCTCAGGATTTGGTTTCTCTGCCTGCCTGACCATGTATACAATCTATTTCCCTTCCTTAGTTTTCTTCTTTAGTATGCTTTATATAAATTGTACAAGTTTATACAAATTAAAAGAGGCAGCATGTGTCAACGGCAGACATGCTTACTCGTGTATTACACACGTGTTCCAGCACGGATCACATTTATTCTGGTGGTTTAACGTCCATTTGCCAGTTTGCAATGATTGGTCCAATACATATACGAGGAAATGCCAGCAGCTTTGTTGTCTTTGAAGAGTCTTTCCCCTCTGTCTTCATCATTTCCTGTGGATCATCTGCTCTGCCTCTTCCATCGTATTCCTCTTTTCCCCATGGCCCACCTTCCTGCACACTTGCCAACCAACATATGCTGCTTACTGGAAAGCTATTTCTCCCCAAGTGGGCTCACTGCCCATTGCATCTTTCTTTCCTTTTTTTTTTTTTTTTTTTCCTTTGTCTTCTTGGATCCTTGAGTCTGACAACTGGTAAATGGTTCCCCACAAGGTGTTATATGGCTGGTATTAGTTAAACTTCTTCATTGTGAGGCATCTGGACATCACTGGTTCCTCTAAAGAATCTCATAAAATACTAATAATCTCATCATCAACACTAGGAACAAATTCACTGAGGAAAGCATGATACTGTCATGCTTTCATTACATTTATATTACATTCATTACATATGCATGTAATATAAAGCTACAGTCAATGGAAGGACTCACTGAGAGACTGCTAACAGTGATTCCCCAGGGTGGGAAATTGAGTGGCTGAAGGAAAGGGGTAAGGGGCCATTTTCATCGTGTATTATCTCTGCACCATTTGAATTTTGCCAAGTGTGCATTTCTTATCTACTCAAAGATTAAAAATATCCAAGAGCATTTGCTCATGCAAATAACAAGTTGTTGAACTAAGTAAGAGTCCTTTTCTCTCTCGATCTCTCATGAAATTTGTCTACCATGTACTTGCTCAGTGATCCTGGAGCTTTTGCGAGTGCTTGCACATTGGTTCGAAACCAAAAATTTAAAGACCCCAAACAGCAAACCTGCTAGTGACAGAGAAGAGAAAATGATTGTACCACTTTTTCAAACCAGGTTGTCCTAATGGAGTTTCCAGTTTAGCTGCCTAAACGTGATTGTTGGAAGGGTGGTAGTAGTTTTCTTTTTGCTTTCTGGGAATGTTCAGCAATGTTTCTCCTTATCCAGCTCTGAATTTCTTTCTGAGAAAATCATAGGGAGTTCATATACGTTTCACGGTAAAAGACTGACAGGGCAAGAGTTGAAGTGGGGAAGGAGAAAATAACTTTTCACCTATAAGTCTGTTGTAAGGAAAGATGAGTTAATGCACATAGGGTTCCTCACACAATGCTTGGCACATAGCAAACCTTCAGTTAGCTGTGCCTAAAATCTCAAACGGTAGTACAGTTGATTTCCTCTGCATGGTGTAAGAGATCCACATTTACATATGTATTTATATATACACACATGTAACTACATATACATTAAATATAAATGTAGTTATATTGTACACATGGTTTGTTACTTGCCCTTTTCATATAATACACACTCTTTTAGAAGATCACTTTTCATTTTTGCCTATTATTTTGTCATGTGGATCCATAAATGATCTAATCAGAAACCATCCCCATGAAAGCATTAAGAAAATATGTTTTGATCAACTCTTTCAGTGTTTGCTTGTTTTTCATAATATCTTGACATTTCTTAGGGCAGGCATTACTCATGACGTCATAGAAGCCCCAAACCCAGTAATGGTGAGCCAACTGCCTGAATACTCGAATGCTTTTGAATTTTGATCATTTTTGTCAGTTTCCTTATAGTGATGGTTACTTAGTAATACCCTTAATAATGAAAAGGAACACCTGTCTACTTGTTCTTGATGGAAGTAAACAATGGCTTCAAAGGTGCAAGGAAAATAGGCTGAGTGCTGGGGTTCTGCAGGAGGAAATCAAGAAGGTCAAGGGAGATTTGATGGCGTGGCTGGTAATTATTGACTTTAACAATGGAAAGCCCAGTGGAAGGTTCTAGGTCTTCTAAGTATTAGGAATAATTCTTGTCAATGTTAGCTGTAACTAATAACAGATGTACGAAGGCAGAGGACGCTGAGAAAATATTTTCCCGCATCACAAAGCTAGCTAGTGACGCCCCTAGGTTTAAACTCCTGTCTTTGGATGTCTCCTCTAGGACATTTCCAGTGTACTCTGCTGCTTCACTGAATATTGGAAGAGGTGCAAGGCAGGTGATGGCTGGTTACCGTGAGATGTGTAGATATTGATAACATTAATTAATCTATTAATGGATAGGATATTAATAAAAATAAATAAGGGGCTGTAAGCATAGTGATTACAGTACTAAAGGGTTTATGTAAGCTGTATTTAGAACTTACTGGGAGATTTTAATGCCAACCACCCTGCCTTTATTTAAACAAAACCACAGATGAGTTCACTTGGAAGGTGAGGAGGAATCAGTGGATTGAGTACTCCCAGGGATGTTAAGAAAAGGTAAGGCAGGGAGTTTTGAAGCCTCTGCTAACACCCTAACTCATGTTTCAGAAGTGATCGCAGGTCTGTTGAGTGACATTCAATAAAAACAAACATTTCAGTTTCTCTTAGTGAGCTATGAGTTGAAAATTCCCACAGGATTTCAAATAAGAGAATGAAAATCCTGGGACGAGCATATGGTAGAAAGTAACCTTGGCATTCTAGCAGACATTAAGTGGAAAATGGACCAGCCCCATGTCACCATTGACATGAGGCCACACAGTCTTGTTCTCTACAGAATAGCACAGCCTGTGTTGTGCTGGATCCTGGCTTCAGCTCCTGCACAGGGAGCCCTGTCGCTCCCTGTGGAGACCATGCATTCTCTTCATCCATATTAAAAGGAACCAGTTAATGTGAGCAGCCAGCCTTAGAGTAAGTGGAAGTGAGTTATAAGTGCCTGCGAGAGAGACAGAGCATAAGCCATGTTGCTAGCCTCTGAGAACCCAAGCTTCTGTCATTCTAGAACACAAAGCTAAATGACAGGCAGTTGAAAAGTAAATGGACACACAGGCTTCTGATACAGGCATGGGGCAGGGAGGTAGGTGAAGGTAAGCCCAATCAAGGAATGACCTCTTGGGCCCCCAGTTTGAGAACTGCCCCAATTCTTCATCTGTCACATGAAACTGGAACTGCTGGTCAAGAGAGAGCCTCAGGCAAATCACTGAGTTCTTGCCCCAATGGGGACAATCCCAGAGCAGGAAGTTTCCAGTAATCGAAGTGACAAGACATTTTGGGAATTTCAGGTGGATTGCATTTGGTTTCCAAACAACTGGTCCAGCCCAGCCTTAGGCTTCTTCACTTCCTGAAGGTGGGCGCCACCGAGCCATATAAAGGGGACACCTGCCACATTGTTGCCACCCTTTTCGTGCTCAGCTCCCCAACAGCTCTGGAGAATCAAGTGAATCTCATGGGGGGTGGGGTGGGTGGTTCTATATGCTTGGGGGATATGAGATGATGTTTGGAATTAATTTATAAGCAGCAATAGCTGGTTTTCCTCAACGACGTGCATACTCTTCCCTGGGGAATTGAAAGTTGTCAGGCCAAGGATGTAAGTGAGCTAATTTTTGTTGATGAAGTATGTGTCTTTCTATTACAAGGTTGAAATTCTTAAGCAAAACCTAATTAAGGGAATAATATTGAGCTGAAAGCAAGTGAGGGCAAGAGTTTCTCTTTGGTCATGACATATTAATATAAGAGAGAGCATCCTAATGTATTGCCAGGCTCTCCATGAGCCCTTTGAGGGCAGGCCTACACTTTGGCAATTCTCCCTGAATAGACTTTGTCTTAGCACCCAAAGCAGCTTACTTCAATCTTAATCAGGGCCTCATGGGAACTGATGTGGTAGAGACTTGCTTTGGTATTGGCCAGGAATTCAGCATCTTTTTTCTTGAGATTGTATTTGCATACATCCACTGTCTGTTGCTATCTCAAGACAGAGAAGACAATTTTGTCATTGAAAGAGGTCAAGAGAAGGTGAGATAAAGTGGCCCCAAATGGACAGGATACTGATGAGGCATGATCCTAACAAGAACAAAAAGGGGAGCCACACAGTCTAAAGGAGAGAGTCAGAGACCAAAGTTTGTCCTTGGAAATAATTGATGGGTTTTGGCTTGCTCTATCTGCAAGAGTGATCCTCTTGTAAACAATGACACTTGCATTTTGACCTTTGCATTTTTTTTAGGTTCTCTGATATCCAGAAAGATGTCCTATCAGCAGCAGCAGCAATAGTGCAAGCAGCCCTGCCAACGACCTCTTGTGCTCCCACCTCCCAAGTGCCCAACGCCATGCCCACCGCCGAAGTGCCCAGTGCCATGCCCACCTCCAAAGTTTCCACCTCAACTCTGCCAGCAGCAGTGTCCCCCTGTGCAGCCACCACCGTGCCAGCAGAAGTGACCACCCAGAAGCAGTAAGAGCAAAAGCCATCAAGACCATCGTGCAAACAAATCACAGGTCTCCCCCATGCTCCAGCAGCACATCTTCTCTCCGAAGCCTGCCCTGGTGGCAGATGGCATTCTCTGAATCTCTACTCTGCTCTTCCTGGGCTGAGGTTTGCCATAGAAGAGACTTAATCCTGAAGTTGTTCTCTTTCCTCTTAGGGTCAGGCTCCTCTCTGAATTAGGACCACTCTCCCCCAGAGCCCCAGGAAAAGCATCAGGAACAAGTCTACCTTTCTTAAAATACAGCCTTTCTTCGATCTGTGCCTAAGACCTGGGCAAGGATTATTTTCTTTTCCTTTCTTCTTCTTTTTTTTTTTTTGGGGGGGGGGAGTGGGGGGATTTGGATAAATAAAACTTTACTTCTCCTTCCCTAATAAAGCATTGTTGATGATGGAACATAAGTGTCTTTCTTCTTTTTTTTTTTCTTATTCTGAATTTTATTAACTACATCTTGCAGCCTTTGTATAAGCCACAGAAGTTGGTGTGCCAATGAAACAAACTTAATTGCCAATCCTAATAAAATATAAAAATCAAAAAGATTATTTGGGTTGTATTTGTTACAAGCATCTAGATTGAAAATACCGTATTTTCTTTTTTTTTTTCTTTTTTTTTTTAATATATGAAATTTACTGTCAAATTGGTTTCCATACAACACCCAGTGCTCATCCCAAAAGGTGCCCTCCTCAATACCCATCACCCTCCCTCCCCTCCCTCCCCCCATCAACCCTCAGTTTGTTCTCAGTTTTTAACAGTCTCTTATGCTTTGGCTCTCTCCCACTCTAACCTCCTTTTTTTTTTTTTTTTCCTTCCCCTCCCCCATGGGTTTCTGTTACGTTTCTCAGGATCCACATAAGAGTGAAACCATATGGTATCTGTCTTTCTCTGTATGGCTTATTTCACTTAGCATCACACTCTCCAGTTCCATCCACGTTGCTACAAAAGGCCACATTTCATTTTTTCTCATTGCCACGTAGTATTCCATTGTGTATATAAACCACAATTTCTTTATCCATTCATCAGTTGATGGACATTTAGGCTCTTTCCATAATTTGGCTATTGTTGAGAGTGCTGCTCTAAACATTGGGGTACAAGTGCCCCTATGCATCAGTACTCCTGTATCCCTTGGATAAATTCCTAGCAGTGCTATTGCTGGGTCATAGGGTAGGTCTATTTTTAATTTTCTGAGGAACCTCCACACTGCTTTCCAGAGCGGCTGCACCAATTTGCATTCCCACCAACAGTGCAAGAGGGTTCCCGTTTCTCCACATCCTCTCCAGCATCTATAGTCTCCTGATTTGTTCATTTTGGCCACTCTGACTGGCATGAGGTGATATCTGAGTGTGGTTTTGATTTGTATTTCCCTGATGAGGAGCGACGTTGAACATCTTTTCATGTGCCTGTTGGCCATCCGGATGTCTTCTCTAGAAAAGTGTCTATTCATGTTTTCTGCCCATTTCTTCACTGGGTTATTTGTTTTTTGGGTGTGGAGTTTGATGAGCTCTTTATAGATTTTGGATACTAGCCCTTTGTCCGATATGTCAGTTGCAAATATCTTTTCCCATTCCGAAGTTGGTTGCCTTTTAGTTTTGTTGGTTGTTTCCTTTGCTGTGCAGAAGCTTTTTATCTTCATAAGGTCCCAGTAATTCACTTTTGCTTTTAATTCCCTTGCCTTTGGGGATGTGCCGAGTAAGAGATTGCTACGGTGAGGTCAGAGAGGTCTTTTCCTGCTTTCTCCTCTAAGGTTTTGATGGTTTCCTGTCTCACATTCAGGTCCTTTATCCATTTTGAGTTTATTTTTGTGAATGGTGTGAGAAAGTGGTCTAGTTTCAACCTTCTGCATGTTGCTGTCCAGTTCTCCCAGCACCCTTTGTTAAAGAGACTGTCTTTTTTCCATTGGATGTTCTTTCCTGCTTTGTCAAAGATGAGTTGGCCATACGTTTGTGGGTCTAGTCCTGGGGTTTCTATTCTATTCCATTGGTCTATGTGTCTGTTTTTGTGCCAATACCATGCTGTCTTGATGATCACAGCTTTGTGGTAGAGGCTAAAGTCTGGGATTGTGATGCCTCCTGCTTTGGTCTTCTTCTTCAAAATTACTTTGGCTATTCGGGGCCTTTTGTGGTTCCATATGAATTTTAGGATTGCTTGTTCTAGTTTTGAGAAGAATGCTGGTGCAATTTTGATTGGGATTGCATTGAATGTGTAGATAGCTTTGGGTAGTATTGACATTTTGACAATATTTATTCTTCCAATCCATGAGCAGGGAATGTCTTTCCATTTCTTTATATCTTCTTCAATTACCTGCATAAGCTTTCTATAGTTTTCAGCATACAGATCTTTTACATCTTTGGTTAGATTTATTCCTAGGTATTTTATGCTTCTTGGTGCAATTGTGAATGGGATCAGTTTCTTTATTTGTCTTTCTGTTGCTTCATTGTTAGTGTATAAGAATGCAACTGATTTCTGTACATTGATTTTGTATCCTGCAACTTTGCTGAATTCATGTATCAGTTCTAGCAGACTTTTGGTGGAGTCTATCGGATTTTCCATGTATAATATCATGTCATCTGCAAAAAGCGAAAGCTTGACTTCATCTTTGCCAATTTTGATGCCTTTGATTTCCTTTTGTTGTCTGATTGCTGATGCTAGAACTTCCAGCACTATGTTAAACAACAGCGGTGAGAGTGGGCATCCCTGTCGTGTTCCTGATCTCAGGGAAAAAGCTCTCAGTTTTTCCCCGTTGAGGATGATGTTAGCTGTGGGCTTTTCATAAATGGCTTTTATGATCTTTAAGTATGTTCCTTCTATCCCGACTTTCTCCAGGGTTTTTATTAAGAAAGGGTGCTGGATTTTGTCAAAGGCCTTTTCTGCATCGATTGACAGGATCATATGGTTCTTCTCTTTTTTTTTGTTAATGTGATGTATCACGTTGATCGATTTGCGAATGTTGAACCAGCCCTGCATCCCAGGAATGAATCCCACTTGATCATGGTGAATAATTCTTTTTATATGCTGTTGAATTCGATTTGCTAGTATCTTATTGAGAATTTTTGCATCCATATTCATCAGGGATATTGGCCTGTAGTTCTCTTTTTTTACTGGGTCTCTGTCTGGTTTAGGAATCAAAGTAATACTGGCTTCATAGAATGAGTCTGGAAGTTTTCCTTCCCTTTCTATTTCTTGGAATAGCTTGAGAAGGATAGGTATTATCTCTGCTTTAAACGTCTGGTAGAACTCCCCTGGGAAGGCATCTGGTCCTGGACTCTTATTTGTTGGGAGATTTTTGATAACCGATTCAATTTCTTCGCTGGTTATGGGTCTGTTCAAGCTTTCTATTTCCTCCTGATTGAGTTTTGGAAGAGTGTGGGTGTTTAGGAATTTGTCCATTTCTTCCAGGTTGTCCAATTTGTTGGCATATAATTTTTTATAGTATTCCCTGATAATTGCTTGTATCTCTGAGGGATTGGTTGTAATCATTCCATTTTCATTCATGATTTTATCTATTTGGGTCTTCTCCCTTTTCTTTTTGAGAAGCCTGGCTAGAGGTTTGTCAATTTTGTTTATTTTTTCAAAAAACCAACTCTTGGTTTCGTTGATCTGCTCTACAGTTTTTTTAGATTCTATATTGTTTATTTCTGCTCTGATCTTTATTATTTCTCTTCTTCTGCTGGGTTTAGGCTGCCTTTGCTGTTCTGCTTCTATTTCCTTTAGGTGTGCTGTTAGATTTTGTATTTGGGATTTTTCTTGTTTCTTGAGATAGGCCTGGATTGCAATGTATTTTCCTCTCAGGACTGCCTTCGCTGCGTCCCAAAGCGTTTGGAGTGTTGTATTTTCATTTTCGTTTGTTTCCATATATTTTTTAATTTCTTCTCTACTTGCCTGGTTGACCCACTCATTCGTTAGTAGGGTGTTCTTTAACCTCCATGCTTTTGGAGGTTTTCCAGACTTTTTCCTGTGGTTGATTTCAAGCTTCATAGCATTGTGGTCTGAAAGTATGCATGGTATAATTCCAATTCTTGTAAACTTATGAAGGGCTGTTTTGTGACCCAGTATATGATCTATCTTGGAGAATGTTCCATGTGCACTCGAGAAGAAAGTATATTCTGTTGCTTTGGGATGCAGAGTTCTAAATATATCTGTCAAGT
This sequence comes from Panthera pardus, assembly GCF_024362965.1. NCBI lineage: Eukaryota > Metazoa > Chordata > Mammalia > Carnivora > Felidae > Panthera > Panthera pardus. The sequence continues at coordinate 387,108 of NW_026526682.1, read as the reverse complement.
CCATCTGATCCAACGTATCATTCAGGGCCCTTGTTTCTTTATTGACTGTGTGTCTAGATGATCTATCCATTTCTGTAAGTGGGGTGTTAAAGTCCCCTGCAATGACCACATTCTTATCAATAAGGTTGCTTATGTTTATGAGTAATTGTTTTATATATCTGGGGGCTCCGGTATTCAGCGCATAGACATTTATAATCGTTAGCTCTTCCTTATGGATAGACCCTGTAATTATTATATAATGCCCTTCTTCATCTCTTGTTACAGCCTTTAACTTAAAGTCTAGTTTGTCTGATATAAGTATGGCTACTCCAGCTTTCTTTTGGCTTCCAGTAGCATGATAAATAGTTCTCCATCCCCTCACTCTCAATCTAAAGGTGTCCTCAGATCTAAAATGAGTCTCTTGTAGACAGCAAATAGATGGGTCTTGTTTTTTTATCCATTCTGATACCCTATGTCTTTTGGTTGGCGCATTTAATCCATTTACATTCAGTGTTATTATAGAAAGATACGGGTTTAGAGTCATTGTGATGTCTGTATGTTTTATGCTTGTAGTGATGTCTCTGATACTTTGTCTCACAGGATCCCCCTTAGGATCTCTTGTAGGGCTGGTTTCGTGGTGACAAATTCCTTCAGTTTTTGTTTGTTTGGGAAGACCTTTATCTCTCCTTCTATTCTAAATGACAGACTTGCTGGATAAAGGATTCTCGGCTGCATATTTTTTCTGTTTAGCACACTGAAGATATCGTGCCAAGCCTTTCTGGCCTGCCAAGTTTCAAAAGAGAGATCAGTCACGAGTCTTATAGGTCTCCCTTTATATGTGAGGGCACGTTTATCCCTTGCTGCTTTCAGAATTTTCTCTTTATCCTTGTATTTTGCCAGTTTCACTATGATATGTCGTGCAGAAGATCGATTCAAGTTACGTCTGAAGGAAGTTCTCTGTGCCTCTTGGATTTCAATGCCTTTTTCCTTCCCCAGTTCAGGGAAGTTCTCAGCTATAATTTCTTCAAGTACCCCTTCAGCACCTTTCCCTCTCTCTTCCTCCTCTGGGATACCAATTATGCGTATATTATTTCTTTTTAGTGTATCACTTAGTTCTCTAATTTTTCCCTCATACTCCTGGATTTTTTTATCTCTCTTTCTCTCAGCTTCCTCTTTTTCCATAACTTTATCTTCTAGTTCACCTATTCTCTCCTCTGCCTCTTCAATCCGAGCTGTCGTCGTTTCCATTTTGTTATGCATTTCGTTTAAAGCGCTTTTCAGCTCCTCGTGACTGTTCCTTAGTCCCTTGATCTCTGTGGCAAGAGATTCTCTGCTGTCCTGTATACTGTTTTCAAGCCCAGCGATTAATTTTATGACTATTATTCTAAATTCACTTTCTGTTATATTATTTAAATCCTTTTTGATCAGTTCATTAGCTGTTGTTATTTCCTGGAGATTCTTCTGAGGGGAATTCTTCCGTTTGGTCATTTTGGATAGTCCCTGGAGTGGTGAGGATCTGCAGGGCACTTCCCCTGTGCTGTGGTGTATAACTGGAATTGGTGGGCGGGGCCGCAGTCTGACCTGATGTCTGCCCCCAGCCCACCGCTGGGGCCACAGTCAGACTGGTGTGTGCCTTCTCTTCCCCTTTCCTAGGGGCGGGATTCCCTGTGGGTTGGCGTGGCCCGTCTGGGCTACTTGCACACTGCCAGGCTTGTGGTGCTGGGATCTGGCGTATTAGCTGGGGTGGGTAGGCAAGGTGCACGGGGGCAGGAGGGGCAGGCTTAGCTCGCTTCTCCTTAGGTGATCCACTTCAGGAGGGAGTCAGATCCGCTGCCGGAGGTTTGGCTCCGCAGAAGCACAGAGTTGGGTGTTTGCGCCGAGCGAGCAAGTTCCCCGGCAGGAACTGGTTCTCTTTGGGATTTTGGCTGGGGGATGGGCGGGGGAGATGGCGCTGGCGAGCGCCTTTGTTCCCCACCAAGCTGAGGTCTGCCGTCTGGGGGCTCAGCAGCTCTCCCTCCCTTTGTCCTCCAGCCTTCCCGCTTTCTGAGCAGAGCTGTTAACTTCTGACCTCCCAGATGCTAAGTCACGCTTGCTGTCGGAACACAGTCCCTCCGGCCCCTCCGCTTTTGCCAGCCAGACTCGGGGGCTCTGCTTGGCCTGCGAGCCGCCCCTCCGCCCCGGCTCCCTCCCGCCAGTCCGTGGAGCGCGCACCGCCTCGCCGCCCTTCCTACCCTCTTCCGTGGGCCTCTCCTCTGCGCTTGGCTCTGGAGACACCATTCTGCTAATCCTCTGGTGGTTTTCTGGGTTATTTAGGCAGGTGTAGGTGGAATCTAAGTGATCAGCAGGACGCGCGGTGAGCCCAGCGTCCTCCTACGCCGCCATCTTCCCTCTCTCCAAGTGTCTTTCTTCTTTAATCTTGGTTGTTAACTGTATCAGATTAGTGGGAAATTGTTTTCATTTGGTTTTTCTGTCAGGAATTAACCACTGAATTCTAAAGGATACAGTCACAGTTAATCGTGTTTGATTTGAAACGTGTCTGTTTAGGTTGAGTAAAGAAATAAGTTTGTTTGTGTGCTTGTTTGTTTTAATTAGGCCAAATGCCAGCTCTGCTACTTACAAGTGATGTGTTCTTTCTTTGCTAGAAAATGACATCTTCAGCTCAGGGTTGTCTAAGAATCTACCCATTTGTTCGGTCATCCAAAATATGTACTTTCACAGGAAAACATATTAAATACATGTACCCATAAAGTGTGTACTTTATGCCTGGCTTCCTGCTGTGCAAGGGGTATACAGTGGTGGGCAAAATACCAACACTTTGTCTTTGTGGAGCTTAAATGATGTGGGAAGGAAAAGTTAATGAACAAATGAATATAAATCAGTGTATCATATCAGGTAGTAATAAATGTGCTTGAGAATAGTTATTAAGTGGATTTGGAGGACAAAGAACAATGGGCAAGGGAGGTGGGGTCTGCTAGTCTCAGAGCCCTGAGTGAAATAAGTGAGCCATGGGAATAGGAGGAGTAGGTCCATCCAAGCAGAGGGAAGAGTAAGGAAGATGTGTGGTCATAGGACATCAACGTGGCCAGTGGCTGCATTAGAACGAGTGGGAGGGAGCATGGACGAAATGAAGATAGTGAGAGAGTCACAGGCCAGATCACGCAGGGGCTTGTTGAACTCGGTAAACATTTGGGACTTTGTTCAAGTATTATGGGAATAGTACGCACTAAATTTTATGCCTACGAAATTCTCCTCTATCATATACCATTGCTTGTGCTACATAAGCTTGCTTATGTAGCATATCCTAAGAGAATAAATTATGCTTGCAACATTTTGCCTTGAAAAGGTATTGGGTTATTTATTTGTTGGTTTGTTTATAAAGCTTATTCATAAAGTTTATTATTTATTTTCAGAGAGAGAGAGAGAGAGAGAGAGAGAGAGAGAGAGAACCCCAAGCAGGCTCCATGCTCACCACGGAGCCTGAGCGGAGCTTGATCTCATGACCATGAGATCATGGCCTGAGCTGATATCAAGAGTTGGATGCTTCACCGACTGAGCCACCGAGGCATCCCAATATTTGGTTATTAAAAGGTTTGGATAAAAAGATTTAAATATCAAAGAGTTAAGTTTTAAAGTTCATTGGCAAACATGGAAGTTTCTTTCTAACTGCTAACAGGTAAGACGTTTGTCAATTGTCCCACCTTGAAAGGAAATTTAACCAGTTCATCTTCAGTATTAAATCTATGGTTTCTCATGGCTCACAGAGCTGTTCCTGCTGAGGACCATATGGCCAGGGGATGCTGGAGTGTAGAGGTACATGAGTCTACGTGAAATGCTCCAAGTTGTGGGGTTTTGAAGGTAGATGAGACCACCACCGGACGCTGATAGTTACTTTGTATTGTTGAGGCTCACATCTAACTTTCTTTTAATCACCGCATCAAATGGGATAATGTGTGTCATGTGTCCGGCATAGTTCCTGCACACGGGACTTTCAACCAGGAGCAGTTCCCATTTTATAATCAATGTCAGTGTTAGAGCAAGCACCTAGTTAGGCTTTACCAGGATGCATGCCGTCCAGCAAAGCAGGAGTCAGAGCCTGTTATCAGGAACCTCAGCAGCCTGTCCTGGCAGCACCCCACATACAAGGACACCAGAAACCGGGCCAAATCAGACAGGCCTGCGACAAAGGAGGCCAGAGACCCTGACATAAGGGAGGAAAGGCTTGAAAACTTGCCCCCCTCCCCCAAATCTCCCCCCCCAGGTAGTGAGCAGCCCATCCCCTAGTTAACTACTGTCAAACTCTGGGGTGCACAGGTCTCCCTTGACCTGCCCACTCTCCCATCTCTGGAGTGCACCTTCTCTCCCAGAAGCTCTTCACTTGCACCGCTCAGCTCAACCACTGTCTGTGAATTCTTTTCAGGGATGAGACTAAGACCCTCCGGTGACATACCCAGGGACAGGCCTCAGGGCCTGGAAGTCTCCCCAGTCTACCCGGCAGCATCAGCCTATGACCTGAGTGAGGACGATAGGGAGTCAGTGTTAACACAGGGAACAGGGTTTCTCACATTTCTACCCCTAACCCCTCACTCCCATGCCCCCCAGGACCTGCTCTCAACATCCATACCGTGGGTTGCCCACGCTCTGCCACCTCGACACTGCTGTTCTGAGCTCTGCTGCCGTGGGGTCCCCCACAGATTCTTTCTCAAGTCAGAGAAGCAGTGGGGGAAGATGGAAGGGTTCCTGTAAGTACAGAGATCCTCTCGCCTCATTTTTTCCAACGTACTCTTCTGAATCTCACAATCAGGTGCAAAAAAAAACCTTGATTTTATTTTTTTTAATTTGAAGTATAGTTGACACACAATGTTACATAGGTTTTCAGGTATACAACATAGTGATGAGAGAAGGGATTTCCTTCCAAGCCCACAGGACTGTGTATAAACTCTGTTCAAACCGCAATCCTGACTTAAGACCACTAGGCTGGCTTCGTGCACGTGCTTGGTTCATGCATAGCCTCAGGGTAAACCATCTTGTCCTTGAGATATGAATCAATGCCCCTGTTTCCTGGGGAACTCGGGATTTCTGCCCATGTGCTAATCTATATCTTTTCCCCTTTTACAAGATGTAAGAAAGTATATAACCCTGCAAAAGTGTTCGCTCCTCAAATCACTTTCTTCCCTATGAAGGTTGTGTTTCCTGGGCAGCTGTACAAACTCGGGCTCAAATAAAACTCTTTCTTACTTGAGGAGATTCTAAAAGGTTTGTTCAATTTGCATTGATACCGGAGACTCAACAACTCCTCTACCTGTTATGCTCAGCTCACAAGTGTGGTTGTGGTCTGTCACCACGCATGTGGCCCCACTGCAGCGGCTAGCCACCAGTGTGGTTGTGGTCTGTCACCACGCGTCCAGCCCCACTGCAGTGCCATCCACTAGACTCCCTTGGCTGTGCTTTTCCTCCCTGTGACTTACTCATTCCAGAACTGGAAGAACGGGACCACCCTGCTCCCCTCACCCACTTTTCCCTTCCCCCTAGTGCCCTCCCCTCTGTCAACCACCAGTTGTCTGTCTTTTGGGGTCTGTTTTTTGCTTTGTTTGCTCACTTGATTTGTTTTTGAGAGTCCACACAAGGTTGAAATCTGTGTTTCTTTGGGTTCTCCCCTGAAATCAGTACCTTGAGTTGTCTGACTTTCCAGTGTTTTTGTTCTTTTGTTAATTTTTTAATGTTTATTTATGTATTTTGAGACAGAGAGAAAGCCAGTGGGGAAGGGAGAGAGAGAATCCCAAGCAGGCTCTGCCCTGTCAGCACAGAGCCAGATGCAGGGCTCAGTCTCTCAGACCATGACATCATGACCTGAGTGGAAACCAAGAGTCAGAGGCTTAACCTACTGAGCCGTCACCCAGGCACCCCAATGTGTGTCGATAAGTATAAATGAAAACCTCTCCTGGAAAACATGTGGGAAAATTGTACAGTTAAAGGGAAAGGATGTAACAATTAACATTCCTACTTATTTCCAACTGATGCATTTGCTTTCTAGCATTGACCATGGTTACTCAGATTGTTTTAACAACACTCCTTCACCTAGGTGCAGAGTTGATCAAAGCCCTCCTGAAAGCTACTGGAGGGTGTGAGAACAGCTTTGTGGGTACATTGTAGTCTTTGGGAGATCCCACTCCCCCATCTCTTCCGTTTATTCCCTCCTATTCCTTTTCTTTATTTTCTGCTTTATCGCACTGCCTGGGACTTCCAGTATGATGTTAATACAAGTGGCCAAAGAGGAAAACTTTGCCTTGTTCCTGATCCCAGGGGGGAAGCAGTCCGATTTTCACCTTTAAAACATGATGTTAGCTGTATTTCAAAGATGACTTTTATCAAGTTGAGAAAGTTACCTTTGATTCCTAGTTTGTTGAGAATGCTTTTTAATTTACAAATGGATGTTGACTTTCACCAGATGTCTCTTTCTCCTTATATCGTGGTGATTTTGTGTTTTTGTTCTTTAGTTTACTCCTATGATGAGCTCCATGGATTGGTTTGTAAATGTCAAGCCAGCCTTTGGCCACCGGGATGGATCCCACTGAGGCATGCTGTATTACACTTTTACACATCGGTGATTTTCACTTGCTAATATTTGTTGAGAAATTTTGCATCTTTGTTCAGGAGAGATATTGGCCAGTTTTTCCCTGTAATGTCTTTGTTTTTGTTATGAGGACAGTACTGGCTTTGTAAGAATGAGTTGGAGGGTATGCTCTCCTTTTCTTTTCTTCCAAAGATGTTGTGTAGAATTGATTTATTTTTCTAAATGTGTGGTAAAATCTGACAATGAACCTGTCTGTGCCTGGACTGCCATTGTTGCAAGGGTTTTAGCTGTTTTAGCTACATATTCAATTTCTTTGGTTGACATAGTGTAACTCAGGTTATCTATGTCTTCTTGGACAAGGTTAGATGATTTATTTCATTCGGTGAACTGGTCCATTCATTTACGTTATTGCACTTATGGGCATGGATTTATTTGTATTACTACCTAATTATCTTTCAAAAGCCTGTGGGGTCTGCACTGAGGGGAAGTGCTACAGATTAAATGTTTGTGTCTCCTCCCCCCCCCCCCACACACACACCCCAAATTCAGATATTGGAATCCAAACCCTCAATGTGATGGTATTAGGAAGGGGGCCTTAGGTGAGTGATTAGGTCATGAATGAGATCAGTGCCCTTGTACAACAGACCCTGGAGAGTCCCCTCACCCCTTCCACCATGGGAGGACACAGAGAGAAGACAGCAGTCTAGCGGCACTAGGAAGTGGCCTCCCACCAGACACCAACTCTGCCGGCACCTGGATCTTGGACGTCCCCACCTCCAGAACTGTGAGAACTAAATATTTGCTGTTCAAGCCACTCTGTCTGTGGTATTTTTGTCACAGCAACCTTCGATGACTAAGGCAGGAAGTATGTTTGAGTAATGTCTGAGAATGAGCATGGAGATATGACCAGTTTGCTAGGCTCTAAGAGGCAAATTTTCTATTGGCTCTACACAAAACTGAATGACAAAGGGGGCCAACCAGTTCTGTAATGTGGAAGGCTCTAAGGAAGGGGACAAGGATGAGGTGATACTATCCTCAGCCAGGAGGAAAAATCTTTTGGACCAGTTAGCGACTTGCCCACATTTTTCAGCGGCTACCGTGAACTGAAACTCTCAGATGGGGTACATCTACAAGTGAGTCGTAAAGAGCGTGTAGGACAAACCACTGTGGGAATTACAGGAGAAGTTCACTGTGGTTGGGAAATGACTGCCCGGTACAGGCCAGTCTTGTGATGCTCTGCCTTTGTTGAAGGGACAACAAGGTCCCATAAAGGGCACCCTGCCATTCCACCGCCGTCCTTTTTTTTTTTTTTTTTTTTTTAATTTCTTATGATATTTGACCTATGTCGCATATCAGGTGAGTCTGATTTCCTGAAGGTCGTGCCTGTTTTGGAGGATTACAGTGGGAAAACAAACAAACAAACAACTGTTGTTACCCACTGATATATGCTTGATTTCTTTACTTCAACGTGGGGCAGAAGTTGCCAGCATGGAGGTGCTGTTAATGGCATTCTTATTTTAGCATTTTCGGGGACTACATTCAAATGTATATGGAAAACACCTACGGGGCAATGTTGAATTGAGAGAAACTGAGGAAGGGGAATTCTCTGCTGGCTGTGTCTATGCTAACAGGAGAATCTCCCGCTGCAGTTGCAAGGGTTCTGGATGTATGTGTAGGCCTCTTGAAGGCAGAATCCCAGCCTGGCAATTATCCCTCTGAACCACAGGCGGGTATACCATCATTTTGTTCCTTATGATGATGAGCCTGTTTAGGAATTGCTTGTGTGGGCTTAGCCAGGATTGCAGCAACTTGGTCTTTCCTTCTCAACGTGGCAGTGTGTCCATTCACCCTTTTTTTTTTTTTTTTTTTTTTTTTTTTTTTTGATGCTAAAGGACAGAGGCACTTCTCTCTCTGGAAAGAGGCATGTGAAATGATCGACCTCGGCAGAGAAGCCCACGGAGGTGCCAATACCAGGATAAGGGGAAGAGCGGGGAAGTAGAGAAAAGGACCGATTCGGTGGCAGGAGTTCAGAGCACGTGCTTGGTGAGGGAGAGATCGTGTTGAAGCGCATTAGCACCGTGGATTATTAGGTAAGCAAAGGAATCCCACGTAAACGTTGTCACACGGTGCCTTCAGGTTCCTGGGCACCTAGGAAAGAAGTCCTACTAGCGGCAGCAATGCAAACAGCCCTGCCAGCCACCGGCCGTGAGTCCACCTGACTGCCCTGAGCCTTGCTCACCAGTGAAGCGCCTAGGACCACGTCTATTAGCACAGCGCCCTAGGCCACACCCACCACCAGAGTGTCCTGCGCTGTGCCTGTTGGGGAACATCAGCAAAAAGCCGTGACTGCCGCTTGACCCGGGCTTTCGGAGGCTCCTCACCCCATCCCCTGTCCCGGGAACCGGGTCCTGCCTTCCTTTCCTGCCCCCAAAGGCTGCTCGGAGGACTCAGCCTTGAGATGCCACGCGGTGTTGAGAACACCCGCCCGGAAGCCGGTCAAGGCCTCCCTGCAGGTGAACTTTCAGGGGCTGGGACCATCCATCCCTCTTGCTGCGGCTGCACACAAGCCTCTTATGCAAGTCCCTTTTACTTGTTCTAAGGGCCACCTACCAACCGGAGTGGCCTGCCTGTCCCTTAGATCGTTCCCTGCCCTCCCAGGAAGGGCCGCTTCCAGGTTACACCGCAGAGGGTCCTGTAGGGTTACCCACCACCAACGTGCCCACCAACCAAGTGTTCCCCTCAGCCATGCAGCAGTGTCCTGCCGTGTGGCCACCTCAACCCTGCCAGCTCGGCTGCCCACCTGGGTCGCGGCGCCTGGGTTCTTTGGGGAGCCTTCCTCGGACTCAGCGCTGTCTTCTCTTCTCCAAATGCCCCTGGGGGAACAACCGGCTTTTCCTTCAGCTTCAGCTTGCTCTGCCTGGGAGGACACGGGGCATGAGAGAGGCTGGATGATTGCAGCTTTTCTCCTGCTTTTTGGAGTCGGCTTCTCTTTCCTGGAGGCGGCGAGCACGTAGCATCCCTAGTGCGCTGGCTTCTTAGAGCCCGGAAACCCAGAGCAGCGGGATCTAGCTCAGCTCTGTCCTGTGGCCACGGGTGTCTTGTCTCCCTGTGCTGTGCACACCCTGGGCCCTACTCCCATCCCCAGGCTGCCATGTTTCATTAATAAAACACATTTCTGTGGGACACAGATCCTCGCTTCTGCTTCTTTGTAGTCTCTTTGTCGGTTATATCCAATCACAATACAGTTAGTCTCCTCCTCTCCCCTTCTCCCACTCTCAAGTGCTCTTTAAATTCAAAATTTCATCCTCAAGGTGAGCTGGATTGAGTGTGACAAGACGCTTTCTGCTGTTGGAATCTATTCTGCTGTGTTACTTAGTCCCTCTGAGATTGAGCTTTGTCGTCCCTCAAATCGGGAAAAAAACAAAACCAAACAACCCAAACACCTTTCTTTCACGGAGTTTTAGAAATCTACCAAATTGTAAGAAAAATTACATAGTGGTCGAAATGATGCAATGTTTAATATTTAGAAATTGTTTATCATCTTATCACTTGGGAAACATTAGTACATCTATTTATTTTGGTATATGTGTATCCATGGACATCTATCTATCCAAAGGAAATAAACCCATTATTTCTAAGAGATAGGTGTTCTCCTATGTTCCTTGTAGCATTCATTATTCACGAGAGCCGAGGTACAGAAACAAGCTGACTATGGCAGAGGACTGGGTAAAGAAAATGTATATGTAATCCAATACTATTCCAGCTTTAAAGAGGAGGAAATCCTGCACTCTGTGACAACATGGATGAGACTTATTTTTGCTGCAATGCTAAGCGAAGTAAGCTAATAGAGAAAGATAAATACTGCATGATATCACTAACATGTGGAATTAAAAAAAAAAAGACTTTTTTATACCCATGGTAACAGAAAGTAGAAGAGTGGTTGCAAGGGCCTGGGGAGTGGGGGAATAGGTAAAAGCGTCTGGTAAAAGAGACGCTGGTAAAAGAGAGTCTGGTAAAAGCGTCCAACATTTCAGTTATAAGGTTGAGTAAAGCCTAAGGATCTAGTGTGTAACATGGTGACTCTAGCTGAAACACTATATTGTATCATTGGAATTTGATAAGAGAGTAAGCAAAAATTAAATATGTGAGGGGAGAGATGTGTTAATTAACTTGATTGGGAGAATCCTTTCACAATGTACATGTGTATCAAACCCTCAAGGTCTTGCAGCTGGACTGGGAATTAAATTGAGAAGAGTCAAATAATTAGGGGAAAAAAAGAAGCCACAGTTTTCTTACAGGAGCACAGAGGCCCAGGAAGGAAATTGAGACCCAAACAAATGACTGATGCAGGCAGTTTTTATACCTTTTAGACAAAGAGACAATAAATCTGTGAGGCATTGACAGGACAAAGAAAACTTAATGTTGGGAGCTTCAATTCATTAAGGGATTCTAAACAGATTTTGGGCCGGGGTGGTAGATTAGTAAAAAAGTAACAAGGGTTGTTATACAGCCTCCTCTGCCCTAAATTTCCCACCTCTGGTGATAAGGGTGTCTCCTTGTCTCCTGCTACAGGGAGGGTACCTTTCTCATGGGGGATGTATTCCTTCTCTCAGGGGGGAGGGTCTGAATGTCCTTCCTACATAGGCTCTCTCTAAAGTGACTTTTAGTTAAAATAATCAGTATGCCCAAGAGGCACATTTTGGGGTGGTCTTCCCTTGGCCCCTACAGTTTATAGACAGAATTTATTTTTATATCATTGTCCACTTGTATATCATGATGAATTCACTTATTAATTCTAATTTATTTCATTGTAGATTATTTTGGATGTTCTACATGCCCCATTAGGTGATCTGTGAATAACAATGCTTTTATCAGTTCCTTTCCAGTCCTTATGTCTTTTCTTCTTGATGCTTGTTTGTTTGACTATTTATTTTGCCTATTTGCACTGGCCAGAATTTCTAGTCAATGTTGAAGAAGTTGTGATATTGGGTATTTCTGCCTCATTCTTAAGCTCAGAGGGAAAATGTTTGTCATGTCACAATTGCATAGGGTTTACTAAACAGACCTTCTTCATCAGGTTAAATGTTATTCCTTCTATCCCTAGTTTCCTAAGAGGTTTATAAAAATCATTCATGATGTTCAATTTTGTCAAATGTCTTTCTGAATCCACTGAGGTGATAAGATGATTTTTTTTTTGCTTTTATTCTGTTAATGTGATGAATTATATTGATTGATATTTAAACATTGAACCAAACTCACATTCTTGAAAGAACCCAATTTGGTTATATTATTCTTTTTATATATTCTTGGATATTACTTGCTAATATTTGCTTAAATTTTTTTCCTCTATCTTTTCTAATTTTTATTTCTTATAATGTCCTCATCAGTTTTGAATTTATTGTGGAGTATTTTCAGTTTTTTTTCTATTTCCTGTAAAGTAATTAAAGTGAGATTGATATTATTTCTTAAATGTCTGAAAGAATTTTCTTTTGAAGTTATCTGACCCTGGTAGTTTATTTTAATTTAATTAGAGTTTTAATTTCTTAAAAGCTATATAACTATAAGAATTTTATATTTCTTATTGATCACTTTTAGTAAGTTGTTACGTTATAAGCATTTATTGATTTTCTCTACATTTTAAGTTTTTTAAGTTCATTTATTTTGAGAAAGACAGAGAGAGTCAGAGAGAGAGAGAGAGAGAGAGAGAGAGAGCAGGTGAAGGGCAGAGAGAGAAAAGAGAGAGAATCCCAAGTAGGCTCTGCACTGTCAGTACAGAGCCTGATGTGGGGCTCGAACTCATGAACTATGAGATCATCACCCGAGCTGAAACCAAGAGTTGGACATTTAACGGACTGAGCCACCCAGCTGTCCCTGATTTTCTACACATTTCAAATTTATGTAATATAATTCCTTATAACAGGCTTGGCAAACTTTGTATAAAGGAGCAGCTAGAAAATATTTTATGTGTTGAGTCAATCTGGTCTCTGTTGCAACTATTCAACAAAGCAGCCATAGACCAGATATAAATGACTGGGTGTGGCTGTCTTCCAATAGAATTTTACTTACAAAAATAATTTTTTAAGTTTTAGAAAACAGGTAGTAGGCTAGATTCGGCCAATAGACTGTACAATATCTGTCTGTTTTCCTTTTCATTTCCAACAGTAGCAATGTGTGCTTTCTTCTGTTTTTGCTGATTAGTTTTCATAGAAGTCTATCAATTAGGCAAGCCTTTTCAAAGAACTGATTTGTATCTTTGTTAATTTTCTCTGTTCTTTCTACTTTGGTGGGGTTTACCTTGCTGCTTGCTCCTTTACTAGCTTCAGAACATGCTGTACAAGCTTAGGTTATTGATTTTCCTGCCTTTTCTGTCTAAATTATGCATTTATGGCTATAATTAGCTGTATCTCATAAATTTTGATGTATTTTAACTTTGCTATTATTCAGCTATGGCTAAAAAAAATAAATTCCACTGTGATTCCTTCTTTGACTCAAGGGTTCTTCAGAAGTGTATTGCTGTACTTCCAAGCAACTGAGGATTTTTTAGTTATATATGTATTTTTAAATTTGCAGCTTTATTCTAAGTGGTTATATAATATTCTGAATGATTCAAACTTTAGCATTTTGAAACTGGGTTTATACCAGGCATGTGGTCATTAAAAAAAAGAGTTCTACATGCATTAATTTTTTTTTAATGTTTATTTATTTTTGAGGGAGAGAGTGAGAGAGAGAGAGAGGGAGGAAGGGAGGGAGGGAGGAGCAGAGAGAGAGGAAGACAGAATCCGAAGCAGGCTCCAGCCTCTGAGCTGTCAGCACAGAGCTCGACGCAGGGCTCAAACTCACTAACTGTAAGATCATGACTGAGCCACCCAGGTGCTCCTACATGCATTTTAAAAGAATGTGTCTTCTTTAAGTGTGTGTGTGTGTGTGTGTGTGTGTGTGTGTGTGTTTGTGTGTGATATTCTTAACCTGTCAATTAGGTCATGTGCTAATTACGTGTTTCAAATCCTTTCCATCTTTACTGACTTTAGCCTATTTATCCTATCAGTTTTTGCAAAAGATGTTAAGGTTCTCCCACTATGATTGTGGATTTGTCTATTTCTTCTTTTATTCCTGTCAATTATCATTTAAATATTTTAAGTTATGTAATATGGTTCATGCAAATTTAGAATTGTTATATTTCCTGAGATTGACCTTTTCTTATTTTTGAAATATCCTTTTTTATTGTCTGAGGTAAGCAGTTTTTATGTCTAGAAAACGGCATGCCTCTTTTGCTAGGCTGTTAGTATGGAGACTGAGTCCATTGACTAAGGAGTTGAGGTGAATTAGGGATTTGTTATTGTTATGGTTATGTCTGCACACAGATTTCAAATTCTTCTAGTCTTACCTTGTGCTTAGGATGGTGGCTGGCATGCTGGAGGGTTTTCTTAATTTTTCTACTCAACGCTCAGCTTTGGGTCTTCCTGGTACATCTAGGCCACAAAGTTGGTATCTTTCTTAGCTCTCATCTTCTCTAGTGAAGACAACTACTCCTGTTGCTTGGTGGGGCACAAGGGCATTGTCTACTGTCTTGCTTCATCCTCAGTCTCAGGTAGACCTCCAGCACCTGTGTCTTGAGTATAGGGCTTTCTCAGTGATCATGTACCTCCCTCCTGTGGCAGCCAAACTCTTCCTGGTATTGATGGTAGCTCTTATGTGAGAAAGAATTTCTGCCCTCATCTAGTGTACTGATAGTATCTCTAATAATGGTGATGATAATAATGACAAAGACGATGATACTCCAAATGATATTGGTATAGGAATTTGGGACCAAGACTTTTCCTCAGTCTCCCTTAGGAGTAGAGGACTTTTTCCTTCTACTTTTTCCCCAGCCTTGATTGTCTTTCTGTGTGCAATGAGGGCAACAGAACTTGCCGTGCCTTTCTAGCAGCTTAAGGCTCTTGTTTCCCATGGAGGAGAAGAGTTTTAGTGGGGCTTCGTGCCTTTACAGTCATGGCTGCTCCCCTCCCTTAAGTCAGCACCACTGAGGGAGGCATTTTCTTCTCCATCCACTTCCCTGTTGCCAGCATTTCTCACGAGAACACAGTGGACAAATGAGAAGGATGTTCAAGTGGGTGCAAAGTCCCCTGTTTCTGTGACACTTAGGGCCTCCAGAGTGTCATGTGGCCCATGCTCAGGCTTGGGCAATTTGGTAGGCACTTTTACTGAGTTCTTCTTGTTCAGTGTATGGCCTCTAATATCCTTCTCAGAGGTCTGACTCAGAAAGGGCCTCAGAAAGGGCCAGCTTTCTGCACCCTCAGTGAAAGTGAAACTTCTCTCTCCCTCTGATATCCCTTTATATCTTCTCTCTTGCCTCCTTTTTGATTGTTTTTATTATTCCCCCCTTCTCAATTTTTTTTAGGATTTTTAAAATAATTATTTTAAAAAATGCTCTAGAAATTATAACAAACATCCTTGGCTTATAATCTAATAAGCATTAGTGCTTATACTCTTTCTCAGAAAACACTGTGAAACTTAGAATGCTATACTTTTGTTAATTTAACCCCAGGCTCTTGAGTTATTGTTGTCATGCAATTTAATATAAATTTTAAACCTCACACATCATTATTATTAGCATACTGTGAATATTGATTTACATTTATCCACATCTAGATCCCATTGCTCTGTATTTCTCACTCTCTGCTAGGAAGAGTTTCTCCTCACATTTGTATTTGGGCCCAATCTGGAGGGGCTGTTGTGATGGAGAAGTTTATTTTTGGCTTCTATTAGCTTACTGAGTGGCTATTCATGAATCCACCATGGGCATCCCCCTCCCCAATCCCCATTAGCCAAGGAGGAGGTGTTGGTGAACTGCAGGTTTCAGGCACCAACTTGACTAGGCCGCTGTATCAGCCACCTGTAGGCTCTTCGCTGGAGCTGCACTACAGCTGCTCTTGTGGTTGACTCAGTGCCCCAGGAAAGGTTCATAGATCCTGGAGGACCAGGTACGCGTTTTGGTCTGAGGGGTTTGGGCACTAAACTTGAACATCAGCGTCTTCACTGTCACGCACAGCATCCACTTTTGGGAGGTGTGTCCCGATCCAGCTTTAAGAGAATGATTCACAAGTTCTAAATGGGAGTCAGGCCTTCTTTTAAGAAATTATATTTTGGGTGTGTTATAGGATACAAGGAGTAATTTTCTATTAGGGAAAGTCCCTCAGCATGTCCTAGAGTCTATGCTTCAATGATTATGGACTCAATTGTGATGCTATGGTTTGCGGATTCCTGTTCTTCAGCTTTTAAACATGGCAGCTTTAATCCTGGCATTCATGACCAATACTGATTTCACATAAAACCCTCTACTTCCTGGCATTGGATGGGTGTCAGGTACTTGCTTTTCTGAGTGGGAGCTTAGATGGTTTAGTGTTTCTTCCCTGCCTAGACTTCACCTGGAGAGCAAGGGGGATGGGTGCTCCTTCCTCGCACAGTTCTGCTCATATTTCTTCTCCCTTTGGAAAACTACATTCTAGAAAAGATTTTTGATGATTTCACTAGATCAAGTAAATTCCAGTAGGGTCACTTCTGAGTTTGAGGAAAGAAAAATAGATTACATCATTTATGAATTAATTCACTAAACCTTTACTATATGCCAGACTATATTCTAGATCATGCGGATATATCAGTTAAAGATGAAGAAGTTCTTAGCTCTGTCCTTTTAGAGAGTACATTTGGTGGTGGTGGTACAGTGTCTTTGTGTTTGACTGCTGGGGTATATAAAGAGAAAACAGATATTCAACAGGCAGGTAATATTAAACATGAAACCCCCACCTTTGAGGGACTTATAACCTAAGTTTGGAAAGAGAAAGCATACACCAGTCTTGCAGGCATTAGACCTCTTTGCTGTACTATACCTGTTCCTCTCATAAATCCATACTCAGTCCTGTATGCGTCTATGTGTGAATGTAAAATATCATCTTACACTTTTCTTAGGTTTTGTGTAGGTTGGACCTTGTTTTATTCCTGGAGTTTAGGAATCATCCAGGACATGAGGTATGCACAGGGTGTCCTGAGGTTCAGTGATGGGGGTAGCCCTCATTTTGCACTTGTTTTTTTAAGCTTATTTATTTTGAGAAAGAGAGAGAAAGAACATGAGCAGGGGAGGGGCAGAGAGAGACAGAGAGGGAGAATCCCAAGCAGTCTCCATGCTGTCAGTGTGGAGCCCGACGTGGGGCTCAAAGTCATGAACCATGAGATCATGACCTGAGCAGAAATCAAGAGTCTGATGCTGAACTGATTGAGTCACCCAGGTGCCCCCTCCCTTTTGCACTTTCTTAAATAAGCTAAGGATCCTCAACTATCCACAGCAAAAATGGAACAGCCTTGGTGACTGAAGGCATAAGGAGGAAAAGCAGCCATGGTGAATTCTGGGCCAGAATAAGAGAGAAAAACTGCAGTGGTCTTTTGGTGGTGGGTAAGTTTCTCAGGAGGCAGAAATTACGTTATTCTGGAAGGACCTGAGGATATATTAGGGAGGTTTCCCAAACTTTCCTGAGTTCCATATCACTTTTCTTATTTTTGCATATTGCCAGCATTATTGCATACTTAAATAGTTTTCATTAAAACTGCCTTCAAATCAATACACTTTAAAAACTTACAGTAATTCAGTTGTACTATATATTACATGACAAGTTTTAAATTTAACTTAAGAATTTTTCAAATTTAGGGGCACTTGGGTGACTCAGTTGTTGAGTGCCCAACTTTGGCTCAGGTCATGATCTCTCGGCTCGTGGGTTGGAGCCCTGCGTTGGGCTGTGTGCTGACAGCTCAGAGCCTGGAGCTGCTTCGGATTGTGTTTCTGTCTCTCTCTCTCTGCCCTTTCCTGCTCATGCTCTCTCTCTGTCTCTCTCTGTAAAAAAAAAAAAAAAAATCAATATTTTAAAAAATTTAAAGAATTTTTCAAATTTAGATTGAGATAGATAAGCATTAAAATGTAAAAATTGTTTGCCATGTAGGCTCATCTTCTGTAATAAGTCACACTATTGCAACTGTTGGGAAATACTGCTACAGGAATTAATGCTTATAAATGGAGCATTGCCTTCCATGGACAGATTCTTCCCTTTCCAAAAACTTCCATCCTCTTCTTTGATTCTTCTTTATAAGGTAACTCTCCCAGCATGGAGTAGAAATGAAAGTCTGGGAAGTGTACATTTCACGTGAGCACAGGAAGAGAGATGCATTGGTTCTTGTTATTCTTCCCAGGTGAAATGCAGGCTGAGGCCATGGGAAGAGGGTCAGGGGTAGTAGGACCTATTGGAGCTACAGGGATGAAACAGACCTGTTGGGGGTCCTGGCTCCCCCCACCCACGCTGCACCAAGAGCACCGTACCAGGTAGCCCACACTGTCATCAGCCTTGGCCTTTCCGGTAGTCTGTAGTTGTTGAAGGTCTTCTTAAAAAGAACATACTCGGGGGGGCGCCTGGGTGGCTCAGTCGGTTAAGCGTAGGACTTCAGCTCAGGTCAGATCTTGCGGTCCGTGAGTTCGAGCCCCGCGTTGGGCTCTGGGCTGATGGCTCAGAGCCTGGAGCCTGCTTCCGATTCTGTGTCTCCCTCTCTCTCTGCCCCTCCCCCGTTCATGCTCTGTCTCTCTCTGTCTCTCTCTGTCTCAAAAATAAATAAACGTTAAAAAAAAAAAAAAAAAAAAACCATACTCGGGGCGCCTGGGTGGCTCAGTCGGTTAAGTGGCCGACTTCGGCTCAGGTCATGATCTCACAGACTGTGAGTTGGAGCCCCGCATCCGGCTCTGTGCTGACCGCTCAGAGCCTGGAGCCTGTTTCAGATTCTGTGTCTCCCTCTTTCTGACCCTCCCTCGTTCATGCTCTCTCTCTGTTTCAAAAATAAATAAACGTTAAAAAAATTAAAAAAAAAAAGAACATACTCATGCTTCTATAAGTAGTTATTCAATATTAAAAAAATCTCTATAGTAAGTATAAATAGTGAAATTATTAAAGTTACTAAAAAGAAACTGTCATTAGTAGCCATTCTAGAGAAGAGTAAGGATGGAGCAAGCTGAGGAGTGGGGGTACCAATCTGCAGGAAGTCCTGGGGAGAGATGGTCTTCCTAGGAAAAGATTGGAGACAAAATCACTAAAAGAGCATGAAAAATAAGCTACATCTGATGTCTCATTGCAAGCAAGGAGACCCGGGAGGCTGTGTCAGAGAAAGGTTCCATGTGATCTCACCCTACAGCCATACTGCCAAGAGTATATGAAAAAGTAGGGCAAGAAATAGGTGATAATAAGTCTCCTTGAAGAGTATGAACACTAGGAACAACACTGAGTGTCACAAAAATTGGTGACAATAATTTAGCAATAGTTAATGGCCAAATGTTCTCTATTGAATGGTAGTTAATAATAACAACTGACTCATGAGTAACCTGACATAAATCTTCCTTGAACTTATTCCTGGTTTCCTTGCCAACTACACTGTCATTATTTAAATACGTAAATTAATTAAAATAGCAAGTATATTAGTACTTTAACAGCTGACTAAAAAGGTTATTTAAACATTTGATTTTTCAGAGATGGGATATCAGGCCAAAATGTTTATCTTTCAAATGTCGAAGAAATCAAAGGAGGTCATTTGGGATTAATTCGACAGGAAGAAGTAGTGAGTAATAGGATGGGAGAATCATGAGGACAACTTACTCATGGTGCCAGCCCTGGGTTGGGGCTTAGAGACCTGAAAGGCAGAAGGTCTTGGGATTCTGGCAAATCCCAAATAGCCACAGTGGTGAAGCTTTACTAAAACTACACTGTGAAGCTCAGAGCATATCTGTGTCCTATCTAGCGGAATGCAGTATTTGAAAATATGGTACTGGTAGTCACTGTTGGGGGTGTTCATATGTCTCTAATTGTAAACAAAGTTGAAGGAGAATATTTACACATAAACTCATTAGTGATCATTAACATGATCACTGAGACTAAAGGGGAGCAGCCTGAGGAGGAATGGGCTACAAGTATGACTTGGGCAGCTATCTAGGGTGGACCAGGTATCCAATTATATAGGCAATGAGATCTAAAAACAGTGGCCAGGCTTACGACACAGATAACCTGAGGGGATGTTGAAGGAGTGCTAACACCCTTCATTCAAGCACTCCACTGACTTCCAGTCAGAGAACTCTGCAATCTCCAAACTGAGATAAAGCCCTGAATGTTTCTGGTAAGGCAGGGCCCTAGTTAAAAAGAGTTCAGGTGAATTGCATTCGAATGGTGCACTATGCGAACCTGCCCAGGCTTGGGCTGTTCTGTTCTAGACTAGGGCTCTCTGCAAGATGGCCACTATCTCAGCCCCCCAGCAACTTTGGGGAATCTGGAGAGTCTGATTCGTGGGATGCAGGGGGAGGGTCATCTCTTGCTTTAGGTACTTCAAAGTGTTTGATTTAATCTGGAAGTCCAAACTGTGTTGGCCTGTTTAACATCATTCGGTCGATGGAAATGGCAGATGGTGATAGGTTATTTTTGTCTGTTGTTTTTTTTTTTTTTTTTCATTTTTGGATAATTGCATTAAAGTTCACAGGAGAAAATAAATTGATAGGAAATTAAGACTCTTTCCTTTCTCATGGTCATTTAAAGAGTATGTAGAAATGTGATTTCAAAAAGTTGGGACAGTTCTTGTACCAAGGAGACACATGGAGTTGACATTGTCCTCTTTTAGGACAGCTCCTCTCATTTCAGTAGACCCTTCTCTCACCTGTGCTCAAGGGCAACTCTTAAAGAAAAGCTGCACCAGTTGCAGAGGAAGAGACAACAGTCCCAAACCAAGAGATGGTCATCAAGGGATACTCCTACAGGCAGAGAAGCCCAAGTTCATGCAATTATCCCTTTGATTTTCAAGGGTCTGCTTTAATTTCTTAACACCTTCTTTATGATGGTCTAGATTCCACACTCTTCTCCTGAGGCATAGCAGTCCTGGAGAGCCACCTGCTCTATTCCCCTCAAGATTCCTGAACTATGACCACTTCCAAGTGCCCACCTGTGCTGTGCCAGCAGAAAGGCCTTTCTGTGCAGAAACCTTCATCATGACAGAAAAAAAGGCCCACCCACGATCACTTTCAGTCCCCAGACACATTCAGGACTATAAAACAAGAACAAATATTTTATGCTGATAAAATATTTGTTCTGAGTCCTACTATCATATATATATATATATATATATATATATATATATGTATATATATATATATATGGTAAATACATATTTTATAATTAAAAATATATTATATGTAAATAATATATATATATAAACAAAATATATATATAAATATATGCTGATAAAATATTTGTCTGAGTTCTACTATCATATATATATATGGTAAAATATATATTTTATAATTAAAAATATTATATATATAATATATATGTAAATAAAAATATATATATATATAAATTTTATCCTTGCCAATTTTCATATCTGCTCTACCTGGAACAAAGTGTGACAGAGAAGTGGCTTCTTTTATGTAGGGGTCATACTGTTTCTCTCTGACCAAGAACCACCTTTGATTCCAAGCTTTCTAAATTCTCAGATAGAAGAGCAAGATCAAACCTTACTGTGTACCTTCTGTCTACCATATAGGCAGGATTTCTGTGCCCTGAGTAATATACCTTCCTGGCAGGATAATAAATAAAGACCATGCCTTATGGTCAAATGTAAATTCATTTTCTCTCTATATCTCTCTTTTTTAAAATTTGCTTTTGGTAACTTTTGCTGATCAGTGTTTTGTTGTGGTGGGGGTGGAAATGGTAGTGGTATGGATGTGTGTGAAAATCTTTTAATCCTTTTCCCATTGGATCCAGAGTTTTGGGGCCTTGTAATAAATGTTTTATGAATCTTGTTTAAATTAGATCTGATATAACGGTACACCAAAGAATATTTCTTCATTGCTTCAAAGCCACGTTCTACTGCTTACATTCATTGTGACTCCTAGGCAAGTTTCTTCCTTGATCTGAACTTCAATTTTCCCAGCTTCAAAGTGAGAAATATATACCTACATCACAATCTTCCTATTCAGTAAGATGGGATAGTGTGAGTAAAATTCTTAGCATAGTTAGGGCCTGGAACTGAATTAACAAGAAAATTTTGTTGTTGGTATCATTAATGTTTTTTCTCTAGCCAAAAAAAAACAGGTAAGAACAGGTTCAATGCAATATGTGTCAAAACACCATCAGCATTTTTTCACAGAGCTAGATCAAACAATTCTAAAATTTGTATGGCTCCACAAAAGACCCCAAATAGTCAAAGCAATCTGGAAAAAGAAAGCAAAGCTGGAGGCACCACAATTCCAGACTTCAAGCTATGTTACAGAGCTGTAGTCATCAAGACAGTATGGCACTGACACAAAAACTGACACAGAGGTCTACGGAACAGAATAGAAAACCCAGAAATGGACACACAACTATATGGTCAACTAATCTTCAGCAAAGCAGGAAAAAATATCTAGTGGAAAAAAGGCAGTCTCTGCAACAAATGTTGTTGGGAAAACTGGACAGCAACATGCAGAAGAATGAAACTAGACCACTTCCTTACACTATACACACACACATGCAAAAACTCAAAATAGATTAAAAACCTAAATGTGAAACCTGAAACCATAAAAATCCTGGAAGACAACAGAGGCAGCAATTTCTCTGATATCTGCATAGGAACATTTTTTCTAGATATATCTCCTGTGGCAAGGGAAATAAAAGCAAAAACAAACTATTGGGACTATATCAAAATAAAAACCTTTTGCACAGTGAAGGAAACAATCAATAAAACTAAAAGACAACCTACGGAATGGGAGAAGATATTTGCAATATCAACAACATATCTAATAAAGGGTTATTATCCAAAATATGTAAAGAACGTGTACAACTCAACATCCAAGAAACAAATTATCTAATTAAAAAATGGGCAGAAGACATGAACAGACATTTCTCCAAAGATGACATCCAGACGGCCAACAGACATGAGAAGATACTCAACATCACTCATCATCAGGGAAATGTAAATCAAAACTACAAATGAGATATCACCTCACACCTGTCAGAATAGCTAAAATAAAAACACGAGAAACAACAAGTGTTGGTGAGGATGTGGAGAAAAAGGAACCCTCTTGCACTGCTAGTGGGAATGCAAACTGATGCAGTCACTGTAGAAAACAGTATGAAGGCTCCTCAAAAATTTAAAATAGAACTACCTTATGATCCAATAATCGCACTACTGGATATTTACCCCCCAACATACAAAAACACTGATTCAAAGGAATACATGCACGCCTATCTTTGTAGCAGCGTTATTTACAATACCCAAGATATGGAAGCAGTCCAAGTGTCCATTGATTGATGAATGGGCAAAGAAGGTGTGCAATAAAATATTATTCAGCCGTAAAAAAGAATGAAATCTTGTCACTCTCAACGACATGGATGGAACTAGAAAGTATAATGTTAAGTGAAATAAGTCAGTCAGAGAAAGACAAATACCATATGATTTCATTCATATTTCAAACTTGAGAAACAAAACAAAACAAAAAAAATGAGCAAAGAAAAACAGAGAGAGAGAGAGAGACAAAGAGAGAGAGAGAAACCAAGAAACAGACTCTTTACTAGAGAGAACAGACTGATGTTTGCGAGTGGGAAGGGGGTGAGGGGATGGGTTAAATAGATGATTAAGGAGTGCACTTGTGATGAGCACTGGGTGAAGTGTGGAATTGTTGGATCAGTGTATTGTATACCTGAAATTAATATAACATTGCATGTTAACTATATTGGAATTTAAAATCACAAAATAAAATTATATATATACATATAAAATAAAATATATAAAAATAAAATAAAATATAAAATAAAATAACATAGAAAGCCTTATAAAAAAATAAAGAAGGTTCTTAAACTTGGTTACCCTTCCACATCCTGATTATTCTTCTTCCCTTCCAATCCAATTCAATTTACATCTGCTGCTTTTAGGACTTATGGGGGGGGGGGGGGGTGAGTATGCAATCTGAAAACAAGGGTGAAAGGCAATTGAAGTAAGGTCCCTGGATGTATCTAAATATTCATCACTCCCCCACATGGACATCAATTCCACAGAACTGGATCAACCGTAACCCTTGGTTCAAGACACATCGCAATTGTTGGTCCACATAGGACTAACTGATATTTTATGTAAAAATATTTTCAAGTCTTATGTACCCACCAAGAACTAGAACTGACAATAAGTTATATTCACCTAAGTATCAGCCTATCCCCCACTCTTCCTGAAGTTTATGTTTATTGTTTCATAGCTTTTCATTTCAGAGTTTTATTATTATGTTAATGGTTCTTGAACATAAAATAAATGAGTATTTTCTTATATGTAGCTTTCTGGGTCATGCTTTCTTTCACGAATACTATATTGCCAGGATTTATCATACCACATACCTATATTCATTTTTTGTGCTATATGATTTCCATCATTTCACTAAACCACATTTTACTACCCATTCCCTTATCAATAAAATTTAAGTTGTTTCCAGTTTTGGCTCTTACAATCAAAGCTGCTATGAGCATTCCTATATATGTATCCTGGTACATATATACAAATATTTCTCTTTATATACCCTGAGGAATAGAATTGTTGGTTATAATATGTGCGGGTATTACATTTTGCCTTATTGTCTTATTTTCCCAAGTAATTGTACTATTTCACATTCCATTAACAATCCAAACAGATCCAATTAATCCATATTGTCTTCAATATTTGGCACTATTGGATTTCTTAACTTTTGCCAATCAAATAATACAAAATAGTGTTTCATTGTGATCTTGATTTATATTACCCTAGTTACTATGTGTTTGAGCATCACTGTATATATATCAGCCATAAGTGTTTCTTTATCTGTGCAATAACTTATGATTTTTTACCAAATTTTTATTAGAAAAATTTTTTCTCTTTTTAGAAAACACTTTTAATGTTTATTTATTTTTGAGAGGAAGGGAAGGGACAGAGAGAGTGGAATACAGAATCTGAATCAGGCTTGGTGCTGTCAGCCAAATCCTGACGTGGGGCTCGAACCCACAAACTGTGAGATCATGACCTGAGCTGAAGTTGGATGCCAATCAACTGAGCCGCCCAGGCACCCCAGAAAATGTTTTTTTTTTTTTTCTTATTTATGTGTAGAAGTTGACATTGTTGGAGAAAAACATTTATTGAAAACTTGGAGAACTTGATAAAAATATAATTGGGGGCTTCATTGCGGGCCTGTTTTGATTGACAACATAACTTAAAATATTTTAAATTATAATTTCAATTCATTTAATAATTATAGATAATCAAGATTTGTATTACTGCTAGAGGAAGATTTTTTTTTTTTTAACAACCAATTAATTTTTATTTTAAAATTCTGGCTAACCAAAACCTGTGAAACCTGAGTAAGCTTCTGGAATAAAAATCATTAATGGAAAATTCTTAATGTTCTAGACATCTTTTCCTTCCCTACTCAGCTTTTAAAATAATAAGCTTTTCCATTCTGGTAAAATATATATAACATAAAATTTTCCCTTTTAGAAAATGATGTTAAGTGTACGATTCAGTGGCATTAAGTACATTCGCAATATTATGCAAAATATTGCCACTATCCATTTCTAGATCTTTTACATCATCTCAAACAGAAACTCCTGTACCCATCACATAATAATTCCCCATTCCTCCCTCCCTCTAGCCTTTGGTAACCTCTACTCTGCTTCCTGTCTCTATGAATTGGACTCTTCTAGGTACCTCATATAAGTGGAACCATACAATATCCCTTTGTGTCTGACTTGTTTCGCTTAGCATAATGTTTCCAGGGTTCATCCACGTAGCATGTATCAGGACTTCATTCCTTTTCATGGCTGAATAATATTCCATGGTATGGATATATCACATTTTGTTTATCCACTCATTTGTTGGTGAACACTTGTGTTGTTTCCACCATTTGGCTATTGTGAATAACATGCTATAAACATTGGTGTACAAATGTCTATTTCAGTCCTTGCTTTCATCTGGCTATATATCTAAAAGTATAATTGCCAGATCATATGGTAGTTCTGCTTAACTTTTTGAGGGACCACCAAACTGTTTCCCACAGTAGTTGCACTATTATACAGTTCTACCAGGAATGCAAAATGGATTTAATTCTCCACATCATCACCAACACTTGTTACTTTCTGTTTGTTTTATTTGGTTTGGTAATTGCCATCCTATTGAGTGTACATTGGTGTCTCACTGGGGTCCTTCTTTTTATTTATTTATTTATTTTTAATTTTTTAAAATTATTTTCTATATATGAAGTTTATTATCAAATTGGTTTCCATACAACACCCAGTGCTCATCCCAAAAGGTGCCCTCCTCAATACCCATCACCCACCCTCCCCGCCCTCCCACCCCCCATCAACCCTCAGTTTGTTCTCAGTTTCTAAGAGTCTCTTATGCTTTGGCTCTCTTCCACTGTAACCTCTTTTTTTTTTTTCTTCCCCTCCCCCATGGGTTTCCGTTAAGTTTCTCAGGATCCACATAAGAGTGAAAACATATGGTATCTGTCTTTCTCTGTATGGCTTATTTCACTTAGCATAACACTCTCCAGTTCCATCCATGTTGCTACAAAGGGCCATATTTCATTCTTTCTCATTGCCACGTAGTACTCCATTGTGTATATAAACCACAATTTCTTTATCCATTCATCAGTTGATGGACATTTAGGCTCTTTCCATAATTTGGCTATTGTTGAGAGTGCTGCTATAAACATTGGGGTACAAGTGCCCCTATGCATCAGTACTCCTGTATTCCTTGGGTAAATTCCTAGCAGTGCTATTGCTGGGTCATAGGGTAGGTCTATTTTTAATTTTTTGAGGAACCTCCACACTGTTTTCCAGAGTGGCTGCACCAGTTTGCATTCCCACCAACAGTGCAAGAGGGTTCCTGTTTCTCCACATCCTCTCCAGCATCTATAGTCTCCTGATTTGTTCATTTTGGCCACTCTGACTGGCATGAGGTGATATCTGAGTGTGGTTTTGATTTGTATTTCCCTGATGAGGAGCGACGTTGAGCATCTTTTCATGTGCCTGTTGGCCATCTGGATGTCTTCTTTAGAGAAGTGTCTATTCATGTTTTCTGCCCATTTCTTCACTGGGTTATTTGTCTTTCGGGTGTGGAGTTTGGTGAGCCCTTTATAGATTTTGGATACTAGCCCTTTGTCCGATATGTCAGTTGCAAATATCTTTTCCCATTCCATTGGTTGCCTTTTAGTTTTGTTGGTTGTTTGCTTTGCTGTGCAGAAGCTTTTTATCTTCATAAGGTCCCAGTAGTTCATTTTTGCTTTTAATTCCCTTGCCTTTGGGGATGTGTCAAGTAAGAGATTGCTACGGCTGAGGTCAGAGAGGTCTTTTCCTGCTTTCTCCTCTAGGATTTTGATGGTTTCCTGTCTCACACTCAGGTCCTTTATCCATTTTGAGTTTATTTTTGTGAATGGTGTGAGAAAGTGGTCTAGTTTCAATCTTCTGCATGTTGCTGTCCAGTTCTCCCAGCACCCTTTGTTAAAGAGACTGTCTTTTTTCCATTGGATGTTCTTTCCTGCTTTGTCAAAGATGAGTTGGCCATACGTTTGTGGGTCTCGTTCTGGGGTTTCTATTCTATTCCATTGGTCTATGTGTCTGTTTTTGTGCCAATACCATGCTGTCTTGATGATCACAGCTTTGTAGTAGAGGCTAAAGTCTGGGATTGTGATGCCTCCTGCTTTGGTCTTCTTCTTCAAAATTACTTTGGCTATTCGGGGCCTTTTGTGGTTCCATATGAATTTTAGGATTGCTTGTTCTAGTTTCAAGAAGAATGCTGGTGCAATTTTGATTGGGATTGCATTGAATGTGTAGATAGCTTTGGGTAGTATTGACATTTTGACAATATTTATTCTTCCGATCCACGAGCACGGAATGTTTTTCCATTTCTTTATGTCTTCTTCAGTTTCCTTCATAAGCTTTCTATAGTTTTCAGCATACAGATCTTTTACATCTTTGGTTAGATTTATTCCTAGGTATGTTATGCTTCTTGGTGCAATTGTGAATGGGATCAGTTTCTTTATTTGTCTTTCTGTTGCTTCTTTATTAGTATATAAGAATGCAACTGATTTCTGTACATTGATTTTGTATCCTGCAACTTTGCTGAATTCATGTATCAGTTCTAGCAGACTTCTGGTGGAGTCTATCGGATTTTCCATGTATAGTATCATGTCATCTGCAAAAGGCGAAAGCTTGACTTCATCTTTGCCAATTTTGATGCCTTTGATTTCCTTTTGTTGTCTGATTGCTGATGCTAGAACTTCCAACACTATGTTAAACAACAGCGGTGAGAGTGGACATCCCTGTCGTGTTCCTGATCTCAGGGAAATAGCTCTCAGTTTTTCCCCGTTTTGGATGATGTTAGCTGTGGGCTTTTCATAAATGGCTTTTATGATCTTTAAGTATGTTCCTTCTATCCCGACTTTCTCGAGGGTTTTTATTAAGAAAGTGTGCTCGATTTTGTAAAATGCCTTTTCTGCATCGATTGACAGGATCATATGGTTCTTATCTTTTCTTTTATTAATGTGATGTATCACACTGATGATTTGCGAATGTTGAACCAGCCCTGCATCCCAGGAATGAATCCCACTTGATCATGGTGAATAATTCTTTTTGTATGCTGTTGAATTCGATTTGCTAGTATCTTATTGAGAATTTTTGCATCCATATTCATCAGGGATATTGGCTTGTAGTTCTCTTTTTTTACTGGGTCTCTGTCTGGTTTAGGAATCAAAGTAATACTGGCTTCATAGAATGAGTCTGGAAGTTTTCCTTCCCTTTCTATTTCTTGGAATAGCTTGAGAAGGATAGGTATTATCTCTGCTTTAAACGTCTGGTAGAACTCCCCTGGGAAGGCATCTGGTCCTGGACTCTTATTTGTTGGGAGATTTTTGATGACTGATTCAATTTCTTCACTGGTTATGGGTCTGTTCAAGCTTTCTATTTCCTCCTGATTGAGTTTTGGAAGCGTGTGGGTGTTTAGGAATTTGTCCATTTCTTCCAGGTTGCCCAGTTTGTTGGCATATAGTTTTTCCTAGTATTCCCTGATAATTGCTTGTATCTCTGAGGGATTGGTTGTAATCATTCCATTTTCATTCATGATTTTATCTATTTGGGTCTTCTCCCTTTTCTTTTTGAGAAGCCTGGCTAGAGGTTTGTCAATTTTGTTTATTTTTTCAAAAAACCAACTCTTGGTTTCGTTGATCTGCTCTACAGTTTTTTTAGATTCTATATTGTTTATTTCTGCTCTGATCTTTATTATTTCTCTTCTTCTGCTGGGTTTAGGCTGCCTTTGCTGTTCTGCTTCTATTTCCTTTAGGTGTGCTGTTAGATTTTGTATTTGGGATTTTTCTTGTTTCTTGAGATAGGCCTGGATTGCAATGTATTTTCCTCTCAGGACTGCCTTCGCTGCGTCCCAAAGCGTTTGGAGTGTTGTATTTTCATTTTCGTTTGTTTCCATATATTTTTTTAATTTCTTCTCTAATTGCCTGGTCGACCCATTCATTCGTTAGTAGGGTGTTCTTTAACCTCCATGCTTTGGGAGGTTTTCCAGACTTTTTCCTGTGGTTGATTTCAAGCTTCATAGCATTGTGGTCTGAAAGTATGCATGGTATGATTTCAATTCTTGTATACTTATGAAGGGCTGTTTTGTGACCCAGTATGTGATCTATCTTGGAGAATGTTCCATGTGCACTCGAGAAGAAAGTATATTCTGTTGCTTTGGGATGCAGAGTTCTAAATATATCTGTCAAGTCCATCTGATCCAATGTATCGTTCAGGGCCCTTGTTTCTTTATTGACCATGTGTCTAGATGATCTATCCATTTCTGTAAGTGGAGTGTTAAAGTCCCCTGCAATTACCACATTCTTATCAGTAATGTTGCTTAAGTTTGTGAGTAATTGTTTTATATATTTGGGGGCTCCTGTATTCGGCACATAGACATTTATAATTGTTAGCTCTTCCTGATGGATAGACCCTGTGATTATTATATAATGACCTTCTTCATCTCTTGTTACAGCCTTTAACTTAAAGTCTAGTTTGTCTGATATAGGTATGGCTACTCCAGCTTTCTTTTGACTTCCAGTGGCATGATTAATAGTTCTCCATCCCCTCACTCTCAATCTGAAGGTGTCCTCAAGGTCTAAAATGAGTCTCTTGTAGACAGCAAATAGATGGGTCTTGTTTTTTTGTCCATTCTGATACCCTATGTCTTTTGGTTGGAGCATTTAGTCCATTTACATTCAGTGTTATAGAAAGATATGGGTTTAGAGTCATTGTGATGTCTGTAGGTTTCATGCTTGTAGCGATGTCTCTGGTACTTTGTCTCACAGGATCCCCCTTAGGATGTCTTGTAGGGCTGGTTTAGTGGTGACGAATTCCTTCAGTTTTTGTGTGTTTGGGAAGACCTTTATCTCTCCTTCTATTCTAAATGACAGACTTGCTGGATAAAGGATTCTCGGCTGCATATTTTTTTCTGTTCATCACATGGACGATCTCCTGCCATTCCTTTCTGGCCTGCCAAGTTACAGTAGAGAGATCAGTCAGGAGTCTTATAGGTCTCCCTTTATATGTGAGGGCACATTTATCCCTTGCTGCTTTCAGAATTTTCTCTTTATCCTTGTATTTTGCCAGTTTCACTATGATATGTCGTGCAGAAGATCGATTCAAGTTCTGTCTGAAGGGAGTTCTCTGTGCCTCTTGGATTTCAATGCCTTTTTCCTTCCCCAGATCCGGGAAGTTCTCAGCTATTATTTCTTCAAGTACACCTTCAGCACCTTTCCCTCTCTCTTCCTCCTCTGGAATACCAATATGCGTATATTATTTCTCTTTAGTGCATCACTTAGTTCTCTAATTTTCCCCTCATACTCCTGGATTATTTTATCTCTCTTTTTCTCAGCTTCTTCTTTTTCTGTAATTTTATCATCTAGTTCACCTATTCTCTCCTCTGCCTCTTCAATCCGAGCCGTAGTTGTCTCCATTTTCTTTTGCAGTTCATTGATCGCATTTTTTAGCTCCTCCTGGCTGTTCCTTAGTCCCTTGATCTCTGTAGCAAGAGATTCTCTGCTGTCCTTTATACTGTTTTCAGGCCGAGCGATTAATTTTATGACTATTATTCTAAATTCACTTTCTGTTATATTGTTTAAATCATTTTTGATCAGTTCGTTAGCTGTTGTTATTTCCTGGACATTTTTCTAAGGGGAATTCTTCCGTTTTGTCATTTTGGATAGTCCCTGGAGTGGTGCGGCACTGCGTGGCACTTCCCCTGTGCTGTCGTGAATAACTTGCGTTGGTGGGTGGGGCCGCAGTCAGACCTGATGTCTGCCCCCAGCCCACCGCTGGGGCCACAGTCAGACTGGTGTGTGCCTTCTCTTCCCCTCTCCTAGGGGCCGGTGGGATTCACTGTGGGGTGGCGTGGCCCGTCTGGGCTACTTGCACACTGCCAGGCTTGTTGTGCTGGGGATCTGGCGTATTAGCTGGGGCGGATCGGCCAGGTGCACAGGGGTGGGAGGAGCAGGCTCAGCTCGCTTTTCCTTCGGAGATCCGCTTCGGAGGGGCCCTGCAGCACCAGGCGGGGAGTCAGACCCGCTGGAGGGACAGATCTGCAGAAGCACAGCGTTGGGTGTTTGTGCGGTGCAAGCAAGTTCCCTGGCAGGAACTGGTTCCCTTTGGGATTTTGGCTGGGGGATGGGCGAGGGAGATGGCGCTGGCGAGCGCCTTTGTTCCCCGCCAAGCTGAGCTCTGTCGTCCGGGGCTCAACAACTCTCCCTCCCGTTGTCCTCCAGCCCTCCCTTTCTCCGAGCAGAGCTGTTAGCTTACACCCTTCCAGATGTCAAGTCCCACTTGCTGTCAGAATGTAAGGGTTAAATTGTAGTGTAGGGCTAATGCTTAGCTTGAAAAATAACAGCTTTGTGTTGACATTGAAGGTTAAGAGATAACAGCCTTGCTTTACTCTTATAAATTACGCCTCATACTCTTGTAAATTAGGCTTCACCAATTAAGGAAGCAAAAGTTCAAAGAAAAGAGCATCAGAGGCAGGGTCAAGGAGATCCACTGGTTGCAACTTAGAGGCAGAAAGTCTAAAGTAAACACCTCATTAGGCAACTGTTTCTAACTCATCTGGAAATTGTTTCTTTGTTCTGTTCCCAGGTGATGATAAAACGATGTGATCAGTTATAAAAACTCTGTACCCCGGCTGTTCGGGGCCGCACTCTTATCAAGAGTGTTGGTCCCGATCGGTCGGCCTTGCCTCTCATTGTAATAAACTTTGTTGTGACTGTCACTGGTGCCTGTAGCATTCTGTTTCAGGAGTCGTGTGGATGCAACAAGAACACACTCCGTCTGGCCCCTCCACTTTTGCCAGTCAGACTCGGGGGGCTCTGCTTGGCCAGAGGGCCGCCCCTCTGCCCCGGCTCCCTCCCGCCAGTCCGTGGAGCGCACATCGCCTCTCCGCCCTTCCTACCGGCTTCCGTGGGCCTCTAGTCTGTGCTTGGCTCCGGAGACTCCGTTCTGCTAGTCTTCTGGCGGTTTTCTGGGTTATTTAGGCAGGTGCAGGTGGAATCTAAGTGATCAGCAGGACGCGCGGTGAGCCCAGCGTCCTCCTATGCCGCCATCTTCCCAGGATTCCTCACTGGGGTCTTGAGTGGCATTTCTCTGATGATTAGTGATGATGAACATTTTTTCATGTGTTTATTGGCCATTTGTACATCTTCTTTGGAGACATACCTGTTTAAGCCCTTTGCTTATTTATTAATTGGGTGTTTGGTTTGTTTTAGAAGTTTTTATATATTCTGGATATTAATCTCTTATAGCATATGTTTCGCAAATATTTTCTCTCATTCCGTGGGTTGTTTTTTCACTTCCTCTGCAGTGTCCTTTGACGCATAAAAGTTTTTCATTTCAATGAAGTTCAAGGTATCTATTTTTTCTTTTGTTGCCTGTGTATTTAGCATTGTATCCAAATAATCATTGCCAAACCCAGTGTCATGAAGCTTTCCCCCTGTGCTTTCTTCTAAGAGATTTATAGTTGTATCTCTTCCATTTAGGTCTCTGCGTTTTGAGTTAATTTCCATATAGGATGTGGGGCACTTCATTCTGTTGCATGTGGGTGTCCCCCTCTTCCAGCACCATTGTTGAGAACACCATCAGTTTCCCTACTGAACGGTCTTGACAGCTTTGTCAAAACCAATTGACTATATACGATATTTAGCTCTAGAAAATCTTGAGTTTTGGTAGGTCAGAGTTTTCTAAGAGTTTTATACGTCATTTAACTTTCTCAAACTTATCCTCTTAAAATTCTGCCAGCTCTTTCTGTCCAGGCAACCGTCACCTCCTCCTCCTCCCTGTCCATCATGCTGACGTTCACACAGCTTTATCTCTGAGTTTTCACAGTGTTTACCCAGATTTCCTGGTGCTCTTTTATCACCTTTGTGGAGGGATCCAACAACCCATGTACTTGGAGAGACTTTTGTGAGAGGTGTCTGACTTATTCCACTGCACTTTTTTCTCATCAGTTGCAGGAAGGTATTATTACTTTTATATTTTTTCTTTTTTTTTTTTTTTGAGAGAGAGAGAGAGAGAGAGAGAGAGAGCACACAAGTGGGGGCAGGGCAGAGAGAAGGAGAGACAGAATCCCAAGCAGGCTCTGTGCCATCGGCACAGGGCCCAATGAGGGGCTTGAACTCATCATGAACCATGAGATCACGATCTGAGCCAAGATCAAGAGTCAGATGCTTAACTGACTGGACCACCCAGGCACCTCCAGGGGAGGGTATTGTTATTATTGCCAGGTTCTATTATCCTTGTTATCTCTCTCACTACCATTCACTTTTTCCTGGTTAACCGTAGACTGGACCATTTTAGCATTTCTTTTTATCTGACTCTTGGATATTGGGCAGACTCCTCCCTTATATTTTAAATAAGTGAGTATGATTCCCCACGTTTAGTTGAACTGTGGCTCTTGTGTGTATGTCAATTCTGGAATGAGAATCTCACTGGGATTTTTCTTCAGGATAGATTATAATTGGAATGCAATCAAATGTGGGGGAGTAACAATAAAACAACAGCCCCAGATTTGGTGCCAGGCCAGAAATGCTGGTGCAGAACCTCAGATGCAGAAAAGGAAAAGAGTATTTTCTCCCTGAGCAATGGAGAGACATGTTTTTTTGTCACTTTTTTTACAGTAACATTTTAAGATACTTTATTCAGTAAAAGTCTTTGGAGAATCTTTTGAAAAGAAAAACAAAAAAGTAAAACTCCTCTGTAATTACTCTATCCAGAGGTAATATTGCTCTTAACAAATGGTTATGTGTGTGTTCTATCTTTTCTTGAATATATATGAAAATCTCATTATGCTCTACATATGTCTTTTAAAATTGTGATTTGAATGCTTTGATAATATTAAATCAACTTAAAAAACATCCTCCAAACATCCTCCCCGCCCAAGTTTTTATTTAATATACAGTGTAATGTACAGTTAGCTAATATATAGCATGATATTTCAGGTGTACAATTTAGCGATTCATCCCTTACATATAACACCCAGTGCTCATCACAACAAGTGCCCTCCTTAATGTCCATCACCTATGTAGCCCATCCTCCGTCCCAACTTCCCTCTGGTAACCCTAAGTTTATTTTCTGTAGTTAAAAGTCTATTTCCTGGTTTGCCTCTCTTTTTTCCAATGTTCATCCGTTTTGTTTATTAAATTCCAAATATGAGTGAAATCATATGGTATTCGTGTTTCTCTGACTGACTTATTTTGCTTAGCATAATACACTCTAGCTCCAACTGTGTTGTTGCCAGCAATTGCACTACTAAGTGTTGACCCAAAGGATACAAAACTACTGATTCAAAGGGGTTCATGCACCCTGATGTTGGTAGCAGCATTATCAGCAATAGCAAAATTTTAGACAGATCCCAATGTCCATTGGCTGTTGAATGGATAAAGATGTGGTATAGATATACAATGGAATATTACTCAGCTATCAAAATGAATGAAATCTTGCCATTTGCAAAAACATCCTTTTAAATTATCTTAAGAATTCCACCATATGAATCTACTCTAATTTATCCGATTCAGCAAAGTTATGGAAGAATGATGTAGACTGAACCTTTCACTCAGAAATAAAGACCAAAGGCAGAAATTCAAGGGGATTTGCAATTATCATGTATCTAAGTATATCAGGAATATTTTACCATAATTCTTATTTATTTGTCTTTATTTCTTCATTAATTTGTTGTAGAATCTTGATTTGCAGGGACTATTTTGTTCAATGCTGTATAACATATAGTAGCAAAATGTGAAATGAAACATTGAATCAAGATCTGGGCAAAATTTTGTTCTTTCCTGTTATTTGTCCCATAATGATGGTACATGGTAAAATCCTTAACAAATTAGGGAGTGGAAATCCTAGGACTGAACCCTGGGGCTATCTGACTTTTAAAGTCCATAAAACCAAGCTCTTTAGGTATGTAGATAGATGATAGATAGACAGATAGATAGATGATAAATAGATAATAGATAGATGATAGCTAGATGATAGCTAGCTAGCTAGATACAAATGATAGATGATAGCTAGCTAGCTAGATGATAAATAGATAGATAGAGAGAGAGAGAGATGATATAAATTATAGATATAGAGTTAGAGATAAATATAGATATAGTTGACAGAGATAGAGATAGGACATGAGGGGTATGTTGTGTGTGTGTGTGTGTGTGTGTGTGTGTGTGTGTGTGTGAAGTATTCTTGGTTCCATGTCTCAGGTCACAGATGTCCACACGGGAGGAATTTTGATTGTTATGTGCCATTCTTCATCTTACGACAACTCTTTATGTAGTTGTGATCTTGAGGTGGTCTGAGAGTTCAGGTTTACTATTGCAGTCTATAAAGTGACTTCTGCCTGACACGTTGGGGGTACTGGAGCTGCTATGACTTAGCTACCTGCATTAGCATGGTTTGCAACCTTTATGAGAGGGGTGTCCTCAGAGAGTCTCAAAATGTGACCAAAACTGGGGTTTCTGACATTGCAATCCCATTTGAGCAGGTAATTATCAAATTTTGGATGACAGAAATCAGACATTTCTCTAATGATTTATGTTTTAGATGTGATGTGAGGCCATGGGAGTAGTAAGTGATTTACTGAGTAAAGTCTCTTCTCTTTGCCCTCTGAAATAGTCTGTATGAACCTTTTGGTGATGACACTGTTTGCAGACACTTGGCCTCAAGGTGCTGTCATGCTGGTGCCATCCCTGTGTAGTCACAGACAGTGGGGGTGTTGGCCAAAAGTTCTTCCTGACCAGCAAGAGTGATGACAGTTCTGGAAACTGAAACTTTGTAACCAAATGGATGTGATGTTGGGTTGACCCAGCGCTCCTTTATCCACCATAGCATAGCCAGGGACTGGCTCAGAGGTTTCAGTGTCTCCTCTTCCTCTTCCATTTCCTCCTTCTTCTCCTCCTCTTCCTCCATTTCCAATTATAACCCACATTCTTGGAAAGCTTCCTGGTTATTTGGCTAGGACAAAGAAGCTCTAGCAACATCACTTTAAATGTTTACTGCATATAACATTTAGTCAGCCCCACCAATTGCAAAAAGAGGTAAAAAAAGATATGAAAGGACTATTCATATAAATAATCATCATCATGATAATCACTAAATGCATTGATGTGTCTGGAGTAACTGATATGTACCAGATTGCACAGATAAGAGATACATGCAGGAGAAGGAGAAGATAATGTGGCAGGTTGAGGGGTAGGGGCTTAAGGAAAAGACAGAATAAACATGCAGATACATTTTTTAAATTATTGTCTTTCAAAGACCTGTAATTTGTTTGGAAAGAGAGTGGGAGAAAAATATATGGGGTTAGCCTAAGTGTCTATTTCCTCTGGATTTCAGACTTCTAGGGCTGTGATTCCTTTTTCTCTCCCCAAAATCTACTCTAAATCATTTAAATGCAATGTTGTGAATCTAAAATGGTATCTTATATTTATTTTGGGTTTTCTGAAATTGAAACCTGGTATTTACTTATGGAACGAAAAGGGTTTATTTCCTGATGAAGAAGTTTAGAGGCCATACCTGCAGTCCAAGGGGGGTTAGGGTCAGATGAGATGGGGACATCCAAGTCCCATGAACAAATGTGTTCCCGCAGTCTACAGTGACATAAAGCCAGTGTTGTAACTTCATTCCTAAACGAGATGGGGCCCCTTCACCAGCCATGGCCCAAAAAGAAAAGCTTCAGTGCCCAAGGAGACAGAAACAAAACAAAACAAAACAAAACCTAAACCATGGTTTCACCACCATGTTCACTGCAGCATTATTTACAATAACCAAGACATGGAAAAAAGAAAATGTTATATATATATATATATATATATAGCCCTAAAAAGAGGGAAATCCTGCTATTTGTGACAACATAGGTGGACCTTGAAGGCATTATGTTTGTGGAATAAGTCAGACAATGAAAGACAAATACCATAGGATCTCAGTTATATGTAGAATCTAAAACAAAAACAAAAGGAAAAAAAACCATCAGGAGTATAGGTATAGAAAACAGATTTGTGGTTGCTAAAGGTGAGGTGTGAGGAGTGGATAAGATGGGTAAAGGGGGTCTAAAGGTACAAGCTTTCTGTTTTAAACTAAATAAGTAATGGAAATGTAGTGCACAGCATGGTGAATGCAGTTAATAATACTGTACTACAAACCATATGAGACTCTTAATGATAGAAAGCAAACTGAAGGTTGATGAAAGGGAGGTGGCTGGGGGGATGGGCTACATGGATGATGGGCACTAAGGAGGCACTTGTGATGAGCACTGGGTGTTTTATGTAAGTGATGAATCACTAAATTCTACTCCTGAAACCAGTATTATGCTATATGTTAACTAACTAGAATTTAAATAAAAACCTGAAACAAACAAACAAAAATAATACTGTTCTACATCTTTGAAAGTTGCTAAGAGAGTAGATCTCACAAGTTCTCATCACAAGAAAAAAAATTGTGGCTATGTATGGTGACGAATGTCAACAAGACATATTGTGGTGATTCCTTTGCAATGCATACAAATATCAAATAATTATGCTGTACACCTGAAACTAATATGTTATATGCCAATTTACACCTCAATTTAAAAAAAGAAACTAGTAGTTGCTTTTAGAACATTTTCATTGTGGGCTGGTAACCATGTTCAAAAGGCTTTTCATAAATTAATGCATCTTCGTGAGGTCATCTCTCATTTATGGGACAGCAGGCCTCAGAACAGGGAGTGTGTGTTCCCGAGGAGACATTAGCTAGTATGTAATGTTCTTCCCTGATGGTATTTGCTGGCCTAGATGCTGAAGGAGGGTCCAGGATTGAGGAAAACTCCATTTGGAGCCAATGGAAAGATAAAAGCAGAGAGCACATTTCCTAGGAGTTCAGTTGCCATCTCTGGGTAGATCCCAGAACAGTGTACCCTGTAGCTTGTGTATTTGTCTGTGTTCCCCATTAACTTACAAACAAGGCACGGGCCTCATCTTGTTCTCTATTGTGGGGAACATCACTGGAAACCATATGGGTATGTATCAATAAATGTTGAATAAATGCTTGCGATTTTTGTTTACTTCACTCCATTTCTGTTAAGTGGTGACTAGGAGTACATTTATGAAAAATAAAAGGGCTCAAGTGTGTATCCTTGTGGACAGCAAGGAGGAAAAATGCTAAGGAAACTAGATCCCACTCTGAAATCTCTCCTTGGAGAGAAACATCTCTGGGAATGGGGTGGAGAAGACAGCTTCAAAGTGGCAGGAAATATTGGTCATATCTTTGGTTCTATGGAATGGAAGAAAGAGAAGGAGAGAACTTCAGGCATGAACAGGGTCAAGAGATGCTATCAGCCTGCATCCCAAGAAGCAGGTGTCATTCTCCCTTGTTTATAGGGGAAGACTGCCTGTGGTCACTTGGTTTGTCACAGATAGAACTGGGACAAGACCTCCTTTCACCTCACCTTCTGTATTAGGGCTCTCCAAAGACACAGAACTAATAAGATATATGATCTCTCTATCTATCTCACATCTATAGCTTTACTTTTCTATATATTTGTATCTGTGTCTATCATTGCTCTCTCTCATATCTAGATCTACCTTTATCTATTTGTCTATCTATAGAGAAAGAGAGAGAGAAATTTATTATAAGAATTAGCTCATGTGATTATGAAAGCTAGCAAGTCCAAGCTCTGCAGAGGCAATGTTTCATTGGGCAGGAGAATTCAGGGGGATTATCTCTTACTTGGGGGAGGGTCAGCCTTTTGTTCTCTTCAGACCTTCAACGGATTGGATGAGACCCCTACACACATTACAGAAGGTAATCTGTTTTACTCAGCCTACTGATTTAAATGTTAATCACATCCAAAACCACCCTCTCAGAAACATTCAGAATAATGTTTGACCTGGTGGCCAGTCAAGTTGACACAAACCAACCACCTTCTTTCTACCACAATGACAAATTGTATGAAGAAAGCAGAGGTGGAGATAGATATATTTGACATCTATTCCACTGTGATCAATATGGAAAAAATCTTTAAAAATAAGTAAAAATTATTATGTAATCATTATTAATGATTAAGAAGTTGTAAGCAGGGCACCTGGGTGGCTCAGTTAATTGTTTGACTTTGGCTCAGGTCATGATCTGTGGTCCATGAGTTCGAGCCCAGTGTTGGGGTGTGTACTGACAGCTCAGAGCCTGGAGTCTGCTTCAGATTCTGCACCTCTGTCTCTCTGTCCCTTCTCCACTTGTGCTCTGTCTCCCTCTCAAAATAAATAAACATTTTTTAAAAAATTAAAAAAAAGAAGTTGTAAGCAAATGGCAATTAACTTGTGACTGAATTATTAATAAAGTTATTTAAGTTGTGTCTTGAATTTACCAATAGATTCTATGTCAAATAAAATGTGTTTAAACAATTATTTTTTTTCTCAATGTTCATTTGTTTTTGAGAAATAGAGAGAGAGAGAGAACAAGCAGGGGAGGAGGGGCAGAGAGAGAGAGAGAGAGAGAGAGAGAGACAGAATCTGAAGCAAGCTTCAGGCTTTGAGCTGTCAGCACAGAGCCCATTGAGGGGTTCAAACCCACGAACCGTGAGATCATGACCTGAGCAGAAGTCGGACGCTTAACCAACTAAGCCACCCAGGTGTCCCTTAAATAATTATTAAGTAT
The DNA here is from genome assembly GCF_024362965.1 of Panthera pardus. Lineage (NCBI taxonomy): Eukaryota > Metazoa > Chordata > Mammalia > Carnivora > Felidae > Panthera > Panthera pardus. Next base: position 347,298 of record NW_026526682.1, on the reverse strand, counting down.
AAAATATGTACATATAAAATTGGTTGTTTGGATGGCATTGCTTATTAGATTGGGTTTCCCAGTGATTTCAAAGGGGCAGGAAGCCAGAAGATTTCTTTTTTTTTTTTTTTCAGAAGATTTTTAACTATCCTCTAAATTATCCTCAGTAGTTGAAGAAATAGAAAGAGTTAGGAGATATTATGTAGGAGCAGCAGGTTGTATGTCATGCTGGGGAGTCATGAGCAAAAGTTTACTTTCTGTTGTAATTCTAGGCCTTGAGCTGCCAGAAGATGTGAATTACAACAGGTGATACTGTGATCCTAGTGGATTCCATCTGATCCAAGATGGTACAGATTTCTAAAGGCGACAGGAATCAGTTTGATGTCCTCTATTGGAACAAATAAAGCAATGAAACTAGGAGTCTGGAGGTCAATATTTTCCTGAATGTTTCTAAGTATCATGAGGGGAAGACCAATGAGATGGTCTGCAACCTCACCTCAGTCCATGTTAGAAAAAAGAAAAGAATACTTAGATTAGCAAGCTATAGCATCAAAAGGAAATTTATTAAAAGAAGCATTTGGGACAAAGAATGCTGGTGTCATCAGGTAGCAAGGCTCTTTTCAACCCAGCATGTACAACAGAATACCAGCCAGCGAAAGTGGAACACGGTAGGCAGTATTATGATTCAGGAAACACGAAAGATAAAAGAGAGAATCATCTTTCCCAATCAAAAAGAGCCTTTGACCACCATTTAGAGAATCCCTGAAATTCCTCTGCTATAGCAAGTCACTTAAACTAAGAGCTTAGGGTTTCTGTGTCATGAACACGTAACCCAGTGAAGAAATCTTAGAGCAGGATATTTCCTATTTGCAGAGTCCCTGTCAAGCAAGTTATGGGTGGATTTGCATTTTAGTTGGGAAATTATTGGACCAGGCCAGTTTTAGGCAATCCCACTTCCTCCTGGGTGGGGCAGCAAGCCCTATAAAGAGATCCCCTGCCATGAGACTACTACCATCCTTCTGGTACTCGAGTCCTGATCTATTTCGGAGAGGTTGGTGAGTCTGATTTCTTGAGTTCTGTTTTTTGGTGCTCTCAAATGTTGAATTTAATCTGTGGCCAGCAAGTTCAGTTGCTCCAAAGTTAGGATCATTGGTTCAACGCTCCGTAGGTGATGGAAACTTGGTATCTGGGCACAATGATATACTGTTTTCATTTGTTTTTTCGGTAGATAGTTTGACATCCCCTATGGAAAAAGAAATTAATAGTAAAGCTTTGATAAGAGGAAAAAAGAACAAAGTACTTTTCTCTTTTCTATATATTTTTGGTGTCCCTCCTACTGTGATTTCAAAGATTTATGTCTTAGAAGGTATGAAGCCATTGTATTCTTATTGAGTGGCCCTTTGTTCTGTACCTATGCCAGTTCATTGGGACCTCACAAGAGATAATGATGGTGGAGATTGTTTGTGAGGCTGCCCAGGATTTCAGAACGTGTGACTGCCTTTCTCAAAGATGTTTCTGTCATGCAAATAACATTACTTAGTTCTTTCAAACAGAGATATTTTCTTTGGAAAAATGATATGAGAAAATAGAGCACTTTCTGTGGGCTGATGAAGCAATTTGCTAAAGAGGAAGAGAGAAGCCAGAAAGTCATAAAAAGGGAGTTACAAGGTTAAAGGATATTCTTAGAGATTGGAGAGAGAATATGTCAAAGTTTTACATAAGCTTTGCTTTCTCGCTCTGGGAAAGTCCCTTCTTTTGAACACTGTCACATGTTTTCTTTCAGATTCTAAAATCCCAGAAAGATGTCTTATCAACAGCAGCAGTGCAAGCAACCATGCCAGCCACCTCCCATGTGCCCACCTAAGTGCCCTGAGCCTTGCCCACCTCCAAAGTGTCCAGAGCCTTGCCCACCTCCAAAGTGCCCAGAGCCTTGCCTACCACCAAGGTGCCCTGAGCCATGCCCACCTCCAAAGTGCCAGCAGAAGTGCCCATTCAAGAACAAGTAGCAGCTTCAGGACTCACCAGGACCAGGAAGGATAAAGACACTGGCTCACCTAATTCCACAGCTCCACTTACCTTCTTTTCAAAGCCTAACCTGGGTACAGAGGAAGCTTCTCTCTGTAGCCTGTACCATATCTGTGACAACTACTGCATCACAGAGGGAAAGGTTTCCTCCCAAGGCTGTGATACCATTACTCTCCCAGAGGCAGCTGCAAAAGGGTGGTCCTCAGCTGTGCCAGACCCCAGGGCCTCAGAAGGAAGGGCAGCAGCTCTCTGTGGGGTGTCAGCAAAGGATTCTCTGGATGTCTCCTGCGACTGTCTGTGCCCAGACCAGGACTTTCTACTTCCTGGGCCACTGTCACTTTTCTTTAATTTCTGAATAAAGTGCATTTTTGTTGTGATGGGATAAATATTTTCTTTCTTTTTACACCTGGTTTTTAGCGATATCATACCATCATTGTGGTTTATTTCTGTCCTTTCATCCCAAGGCCTAAGGTATCATAATCAGTGTTATCTGAATTTTGGATCACATCAAAGATTACTTCTATGTAATTTAAAATCTGTTATTTTCCTTAATTACTATTGATTGATTTGGAGAGCAAATTATTTAACATCTCAGGATTTTAATTCCTTTACTACAAAGTGGAGAAAATAATATTTACATTACAAACTTGCCAGGCATAAAATTGAATGAATGTGTCTAATTTAATTGGCACAAAGCCTGGCACATAATAAGCACTCAATGAAGCAGCAGACTGTCATTGTCTCATCACCATCACCATCACCACCACCATTTCCATCGCCACCACCACCAGGTTTGCTCCAACCTGAAAGTGGCTCAGACATAACTAGTGTAGGAAACATGAAGATTCTTGAATTTTATTACCCTTTTATATTCCATTGTTCTCTTTCCTTTCTAATTCACTTTATTTTTTTATGTGATATTTCAGAGAAACTTTTGTATTAGTGGAGTATTCTGCATAAAATTATAGTTGTTCTTAAAACATGGGGAAACAACAGAAAGGGAAATAATAAGGCTCCTTACAAGGCAAAGTGTTCTCTCCTCTCCATGCATACCACATGTTTTTCTTACTCCGGCAACCCACCAAAATTCAGGGTCCTGTCATGTTTGTTCACCTCTGAAATTGCTTTTTGGAGTGTTGTAACCCTACATTTGAGAAATATTTGGGTTTACATGTCTATTTAGATTTGCAAAGTTATTGCTGCTCTGTACCTTATTTTGTAATTGCTTAGCCAACTGGTCAAGTAAGCTGAAAAAAGAGGGTTATGTTCTTTAAGTGTATCATTTCTTGTGGTGCTAAGTGTTCACAAACAGAATACTTAACTGAGATATCACACACACACACACACACACACACACACACACACACGCAGAGAGAGAGAGAGAACATTATTTTTTTATTTTTTTTAACGTTTATTTATTTTTGAGACAGAGAGAGACAGAGCATGAACGGGGGAGGGGCAGAGAGAGAGGGAGACACAGAACGGGAAGCAGGCTCCAGGCTCTGAGCCATCAGCCCAGAGCCCGACGCGGGGCTCGAACTCACGGACCGCAAGATCGTGACCTGAGCTGAAGTCGGATGCTTAACCGACTGAGCCACCCAGCACCCCAAGAACATTATTTTTTAAAGCAACAAAGTCTTCATATTAAATCAACTACACTGCACATTTTAAGAGGCTCTTCCTTTTCTATATCCTCCAGTAACAAAACTAGAAGTGAAGGACCCCAAGATGATAGAACTACAGGTGTAAGCGTATTCCAGATTACTGCTCATCCCTCTTCATGCTGTGGTGAGAGTGAAAAGTAACCCACAGAAGACTTCCACTCAAGTTACACACTGCACATGCTGAGATGCACACTTGGGAGAAAAGTGAGACAGAAAAAGAAAAATAACCACTGAAGGGAGGAGTTAAGATGGCAGGGAAGTAGGGGAACCCTGGGCTTTCCTCATCCTTCAAACACAGTTGTATTGAGGTCAGATCACTTGGAACACCCAGAAAATTGATCTGTGGGTTGCAGAAGGATCTCCATGGTTGGAGGCAGACAATATGGTAGGTGTGAGGTGTGTGGAAGTGAATTAGTGGAGAGAAAAATCCTGAGGAAGGGAGGGAATCTTTTCTGTGGAGAGACGAAAGAGAGAGAACTAGAGAAGGGTTTAGAAAGTGCAACATCAGGTTTGCACAAGAGGAAAACCTCTCTGGACCATGGACTGGGGAACTGGAAGTACTGAGTGTCACAGGTTTGTTTTTGTTTTTGTTTTTGTTTTTTGCAAACAGCATTTAGAGCTCAAACTCTGAGGTTTTGGAAGTGCATGACTTTCTCCAGAGCGGATCTGTGGCACCTGCTTCTGGGGAGAAGGAGGGAGCTGGGCCCGTAGTTCACAGTGTGGTGTAGGGATCACTGGGCACACTGAGAGAAAATATTCCCCTTCCTGGAGTACTTTTGGAAGACAGCATATTGCCTCCCCAAGGATAAAAGGCTGCTGGAGCCAGGAAAAAGCCTTTCATCAACAGGAGACAGAAGCAAATCCAGAGGGAATGTAACAATATTCCTGCTTTTAGAGTGCTACACCATAGATTCCACGCACTATATAGATGTGGAACTGTTTTCTTGTGACAATGGACTTAAGACACAGCATGGAGAGGTATCCGGTGCTGGGTCCTTTAAGAATTTTGAATCCTAGCCAAGCGCCAACAGAAAAACACAGGAGAGCTGTGGTACAGGGCATGCTGATTGCCCTCACTATTCTGAGAAGACTGCCTGAGCAGCAAGGGGTGTGATATCTCCTGTCCGAGAACAAGAGGCTGGGGTGGTGCCATTTTCCCCATGAACATCAACACTGTGAGACTTCAGAGACCAGCATAGTGGCCACCAGGGAAGACTGGACCGCTTACCCTAAAACCCTCCCCTCTGTGCCTGGCTACTACTTATTTACTGGGGCAAGACTGACGGAGCCAAAGAGTGGGCCTCTCCTCCAGAAGACCAGCACAGGTAGCCAAGTGTGCAGAAAACTGAGTGCTTCAAAATGACACCTGTATTTTCATTTCCTTTTCTCTCTCTCTACCTCCTTTTTTTTTTTTTTTTTTTTTTTTTTTTGAAATCAGGCTTCATTGTTTCTTTTCTTTTTCTTTCTTTCCTTTTTTTCCCTTTCTTTTTCTTTGGAATCAGCCTTATAGTTTTTTGATTCACTGTTTGGCCTCTTTTGTTCCCTTTCCTTTTCTCTTCTCTTTTTTTTTGGGGGGGGGGGAGAGGGGATCAGGCTTTTTACCCCACTTTTTTCAGGGTTACTTCAACAAACAAATCACAGCACTCTTAGTTAAAGGTCCAAACACTCCACCACTTCAAGCAAGGAAGATCTCTGCAAAGGACTGACCAATGGAAAAGAGCAGCCAAAACGCAAGGGTAGAGTGCACGCAGCAGACAACAGAAACACTTCCTGAAGTCCCAGGCCATGGACTGTATACGACCCATTTGCAATTGCACCCAAAACAATAAAATGCTTAGGAATAAGCCTAAGTAAGGACGTAAAATATCTGTACTCTGAAAACTATAGAACACTTAGGAAATAAATTGAAGAGGACACAAAGAAATGGAAAAGCATTCCATGCTCGTGGATGGAAGAACAAACGTTGTTAAAATGTCTATACTACCCCGAGCAATCTACACATTTAATGCAATCCCTATCAAAATACCACCAGCCTTCTTCACAGAGCTAGGTGAAAAAAATCCTAAAATTACACGGAGCCACCAAAGACCCTGAATAGCCAAAGCAATCCTGAAAAAGAAAAACAGAACTGAAGGTATCACAAACCCAGGTTTCAAGCTATATTACAAAGCTGTAGTGATCAAGACAGTATGGTACTAGCACAACACAAACACATAGAGCAATGGAACAGAACAGAAAACCCAGAAATGGACCCACAGCTATATATTTACCTCATCTTTGACAAAGCAGGAAAGAATATCTAATGGGTAAAAGACCATCTCTTCAACAAATAGTGTTGGGAAAACTGGACAGCAACATGCAGAAGAATGAAACTGGACCACTTTCTTACACCATACACCAAAATAAATTCAAAATGGATGAAAGACCTAAATGTGAGACAGGAAACCATCAAAGTCCTCCAGGAGAACACAGGTAGCAGCCTCTTTGACTTAGGCTACAGAAACGTCTTTCTAGACACATCACCAACAGCAAGGGAAATGAAAGCAAACATGATTTATTGGGACTTCAACAAGATAAAATGCTCCTGCACAGCAAAGGAAACAATCAATAAAACTAAACGGCAACAGACATGATGGGAGAAGATATTTGCAATGACATATCAGGTAAAGGGTTAGTATCCAAAATCTATAAAGAACTCATCAGACTCAACACCCTAAAAAACAAATAATCCAGTTAATTAATGGGGAGAAGACATAAATAGACACTTTTCCAAAAGACATCCACATGGCTAACAGACACATGAAAAGATGCTCAACATCACTCTTCATCAGAGAAATACATCAAAACCATGATGAGATACCAACTCACACCTGTCAGAATGGCTAAAATTAAAAACTCATGAAACAACAGGTGTTAGCGAGGATGCAGAGAGAGGCGAACACTCTTGCACTGCTGGTGGGAACGCAAACTGATGCAGCCACTCTGGAGAACAGTATGGAGCTTCCTCAAAAAACTAAAAATAGAACTACCCTACAATCCACCAATTGCACTATTAGGTATTTACCCAAATGATACAAAAATACAGATTCAAAGGGATACATGCACCTCAATATTTATAGCAGCATTATCAACAATAACCGAACTATGGAGAGAGCCCAAACGTCCATCGACTGATGGAGGTTTGATGGATGGAGGTGGGTATGAGATGGACTAGATGGGTGATGGGTGTTATGGAGGGACCTTGTGATTTGCACTGGGTGTTGCATGTAAGTGATGAATCACTGAATTCTACTTCTGAAACCAATATTGCACTGTATATTAACTAACTAAAATATAAATAAATAATTAAATAATTAAATAAAAAATGAAAAGTAATCACCAACACTTGGGAGTTGTTTCTACTACAGCTAGTGTTATTTGACCTAATGCTGAAACTAATTTCTTGAAGTGATCAAAACAATAAAGTTAGTTAACACATCCATCACTTCACATAATTACAATTATGTCTGTGTGTGTGTGTGTGTGTGTGTGTGTGAGTGTGTGTGTGTGTGTGCGTGCGTGGTGAAAACTTTTAAGATTTACTCTTTCTCAGTGACTTTCAAATATACAGCAGTTTGTTAACTATAGTCATCATTCTGGATCACCAAAATTATTAATCTTATAACTGTAATTTTGTCTTTGGTTTTCTGCAAGCTGATGATTGCTCGCATGGATTTGTTTTTCTTTATTTGTATTTTTTTCAGAGGTTATAGTGCTTCTTTTAAAAAAAATTTTTTAATGTTTCTTTATTTTTGAGAGGAGTGAGACAGAGCGTGAGTGGGGGAGGGCCAGAGAGAGGGAGACACAGAATCTGAAGCAGGCTCCAGGCTCTGAGCTGTCAGCACAGAGCCCGATGTGGGACTCGAACCACAAACCGTGAGAACATGACCTGAGCCAAAGTCGGACTCCTAACCAACTGAGCCACCCAGGCACCCCTAGAGTGCTTCTTAAATATCCAGTTTGATTTCTTTTTTCACGTTAGGAAATTATCAGCTATTGTCTCTTCATGTATCATTTTTACACCATTCTTTCTCTGTCCTCTCTTTCTGGAACTCTAATTACTTGTTAAATATTTCACTTTGTCCCATAAATTTGTTACACTCTTGTCTTCATTTTCCATCTTTTCTTTCTTCAGAAATTCAGTATACCAGCTTTTATTAAACTTTCTACTTTCTTAATCCTTCCTCTAGCTGTTCTAATTTGCTATTAAATATATCGACTGAGTCCTTATTTAAGTTCTTATTTTTATAATTTTTGTTCATTATTTTAATAAATACATTCCAATTTTCTGATTAAATTCTCAATCTTGTCATTTATTTTTATTTTTATTTTATTTTTAAAGCATATTCTTTTAGTGCTTGATGATTGATTCCATTTACATTCCAAGACCAGTGAATATTAGTCATTTTATAATGATTGCCAGCATCATTTTTGCCAATTTGAGAGACAAAGAGATAACTTTCTTTCTTCTTTTTTTTAAATATAATTTACTGTCAAATTGGTTTCCATACAACACCCAGTGCTCATCCCAACAAGTGCCCTCCTCCCTGCCCATCACCCACGTTCCCCTCTCCCCCACCCCCCATCTACCCTTAGTTTGTTCTCAGTCCTTAAGAGTCTCTTATGGTTTGCCTCCCTCCCTCTCTGTAACTTTTTTTTCCTCCTTCTCCTCCCCCATGGTCTTCTGTTAAGTTTCTCAAGATCCACATATGAGTGAGAACATGTGGTATCTGTCTCTCTCTGCCTGGCTTATTTCACTTAGCATTTAAAATTCCATGTCCAATAATTGGTGGATAATTGGTAATGTGATCTTATTTTCTTGTTTTTTTCCCCCTTTTGGTTTAGTTTCTTGGTATTTATTATCATTTTTTATTGAAAGCTAGATATTTTGTATGGAAAATTATAGGGGCTGTGCATGATCTTTCTTCTTTTAGATAATATTCATTTTATTTTCTATAAGAGTTTGATTAGGAAATAATCACCTTAATAATAATCTAATCGTGGAATAATATGATTAGAGTATATGTTTCAGTAAGTATAAGCTATGGTCTACTTTTGACTCTTCCTCATCCTAAGGACTCATAAGATCAGTTTAAGAGTCTGAGGTTTTTAACAAAATCTCCTTAGTCTTGGCAGGCTCTATAATCCAAATTTTATCTCCTCAGCATCTTTGAATGGGTAAGGCATCCATTAGCTTCTAGGTCTACTAAAAGCCGCTTTCTGTTCATCTTGTAGTACTTATATATCGGAACATACCTCAAGAGGAAGGGTGATATAGAGTATTGAATTCACCTCCTTGCAATTCGTTTTATAGAATCTCAGACCTTCAAGTATCTTGACTTTCCTGGACCTACTCAATGAACAGAACATTTCCTATAAATAATATCAATGTGATATGCCATTTTTAGAAGATCAAATAGATTACATTTTGTTTGAAAATAATTAGATCAGTTCCTCTTGAATACCTTGCACCTCCATGAATGAGGCAGTGTGGAGGGATTGTGCCTCAAAAATAACATTATGTGAGTACTCAATCCCCATCTGCTCTAGAAAATCAGGTGAATGATTTCTTGGGATCATTCTTATTTGAGGCAGGTTGATGTTATTTAGAATCATTCTGGAGGCAGAAAAAGACTATTGTTAATAATGATTTGGAACTTATTCTTATCTAATATATGGAAGCTGCCAAATGGGGAGTGTTACATATTACACGGCTTATTTTATAGTGTATTTTATTAAAATCCACATGAGAAAAAAGAATAAAGAGTTAAAAGGGGGAATTATGGATACAATTTGAATGAGAAGAAAGGATTCTTTTATTCTCTATGACATTTAAGACACAGTATCCCATTGAATCTCAAAGGCTTGTATATTAAATCACAAATCCTCAAAGGATCTGGGTCTCAGCAATTATCTATCTTGGAGTATCACTTGGGTCCTTTCCCAAGAAACTTAGATCCTCAATGGTGCTTCAAAGGACGCAATGTTGAAAAAATGTTTTTAAAGCATTGATCAGAATATCATGAAGTGAGTCTGCTTTTCTGAGGATCCTTTTTGACCATCCAACATTTGTTGCTCCTACAGTAGATTGGAGTTTTCTGTGGTAAGTGTCATGAGGAAGGGAGTTTTGCCAATGAAGGACAAATTGATGATAAGATGCTAAAAAGGAAGGGAGGGGAGCTATCCAATTTCCTAATGATAGTATTTTGAGATCAAATAATATTCTTGGGATTGAAGCAATAAAGGCGCACCTTATCAGATGGACTTTGACTTGCTCCAAGTGCAGAAAAGTTCTCCCTGTTAATGTTTTCAATGAAAGGTTTTTCAGATTTTCCAAGACACAGGAAGCATCTTTCATTAGCAGGACTGTGCAAGTTGCCTTCCTAAAACCTTCTGTGTCCCTAACCAGGCCTATTTAGCTTCACAGCCAAATTCTACCAAACACTTGAAGAAGAATTAACACATATCCTTCACAAAATCTTGAAATAAAAAGATAGAAAAAAAGGTTTTAATACCACTGAACTGTACACTTAAAAATAGCTAAGATAATTAATTTTACATTGTGTGTATTTTAATAATTTTAAAAAGTAGAAGAGAAAGAGATATTTATCAACTCATTTCTATGAAGCCAGCACTATGCCACTACCAAAACCAGGGAATAAAAGTACACATGAATATCTCTTAAGGATATAGATAAAAAATTCTTAAATTTCATATAAAAAAATTCTTAATAAATGCTGGCAAATCAAATCCATTAACTTAAAAGAAAGACTATACACCATGAGAGGGATTTACCTTAAAAATGAAAGATTAGCTTACCGTAAAAATTAATCAGTATAATATACCATATTCATAGGATAAGGACAAGCAACACATATTCATCTCAATAAACTTAGAAAAAACATTCAACAAAATGCAACAACTTTTCATGATAAGGAAAAAAAACCCACTCAACAGCCTTGGAATATCCTCAACCTGATAAAGACCATCCATGAAAAACTCATAGGTAACATCATGTTTAATGTGAAAGACTGGATTCATTCCCACAAAGATCAGCCATAAGACAAATTTGTGCATTCTTGACATTCTATTGAACTACTGAACATTGTACTGGAGGTATTGCTAGAGCAATTAGACAAGGGGGGAATTAGGCAACTGGCAAAAAGGCATCCAGGTTGGAAAGGTAACTCTATTTCTTTTTTTTTTAATTTTTTTGTTAATGTTTATTTATTTTTGAGAGACAGAGATAGAGTGTGAGTGTGGAAGGGGCAGAGAGAGAGGGAGACACAGAATCTGAAGCAGGATCCGGGCTCTGAGCTGTCAGCACAGAGCCCAATGCAGGGCTTGAACTCATGGATCATGAGATCATGACCTGAGCCGAAGTTGGACACAACCAACTAGGCCACTTAGGTGCCCCAAGGTAACTCTATTTCTATTCCCAGATAGTATGATTTTGTATATAGAAAATTCTAAGGAATTCACACACACACACACACACACACACACACACACACACCTATCAGAACTAATGAACAAGTTTACCAAGATTGCAGGATATAAGATCAATACACAAAAATTAATTATATTCTATACACAGTGAACAACCTGAATGTGAAAATAGAACAATTACTTTCACAACAGCATCAAAAAGAATAAAACACTCAGGAATAAAATCAACAAAAGAAGTGCTACACTTGTACACTGAAAACTACAAATGTCACTGAAGTAAATTAAAAGAAGACATGAATAAATGAAAAAATATTCCGTGCTCATGGGTTAGATTAATATTAACATGGCAATGCTCCCCAAATTGATCAACAGACTCACAATCCCTGTCAAAATCCTAGCTGCCTTTTTTGCAGAAGTTGATATGTGAATCCTAAAATTCAAAAGGAAATGTGAGGGACCCAACTAGCCAAACAGTCTGGAAAAAGTAACATTGAGTTGGAGGATTCACACTTCCCCAAATTTTAAAACTTGCTACAAAGTTACACTACTCAAAGACAGTCTGATATTACATAAGGAGAAATTCCTGGAACAAATCTTTACATTTATGGTCAATTGATTTTTGACAAAAGTGGCAAGACAACTAGATATCCATACGTAAATAATAAAGTTGGACCACTACCTCATGCTATACAGAAAAATTAACTCAAAATGGATCATAGACCGAAATGTAAGTGCAACAACTATGAAACTCTCAAAAATGTTAGTATGAACTCTATTACTTCATATTAGACAATAGTTTCTTAGCTATGACTTCGAAGCCTCAATTGACAAAAGGAAAAAAAATAGACAAATGAGACCTTAGAAAAATTGAAAACTTTTGTACTTTAAAGGACACCCATGGAAAGAGTGAAAAGATAACCCACAGAATAGGAAAGTATTTGTAAATTATATATCTGATTGAGAATTTTTATCAGAGTATATAAAGAACACAATTCAACAATAAAATGAAAAATAACCTAATTAAAAATGGGCAAAGACTAGTACTCTAGATAGCACTCTGAAGAAACTATACAATTGGACAATAAGCACATGAAAAGATGTTTACCGTCAGTACTTGTTATGGAAATGTAAACTAATTAAAACCATAACAAATACCACTTCATTACAACTGAGAGGGCTATAAAAAGACAGGCAATAAAAAGTCTCACTGAGGTTACAGAGAGTTGGAACCCTCATACATTGCTGGTGAGAATGTAAAATGGTGCAGTTACTTTGGAAAACATTTTGGCAGTTCCTCAAAAGTGAAATATAGAGTTAACATATGGCACAGCAATTCCATTCCCAGCTATGTACCTAAGTGAATTAAAAACGTGTGTGCACATAAAATTTGTATGTGAATGTTCATAACAGCATTATTCATAATAGCTAAAGATGGAAACAACCAAAATACACATCAGCTGATGAATGTGGGATGTCCACGTGCTATAATATTATTTGGCAATATAATATTATTTGAAATACTAATATATGCTACAACATGGATCAACCTTTAAAATACTATGCTAAGTTAAAGAATCACACACAAAAGGCCACATATGGTATGACACCATTTACATGCAGTGTCCAGAATAGGCAAAGGTATAAAGGTAGACTCGTGTTTGCCAAGGGCTGGCAAAACTCATCCATATGGAGTTTCTTTTTGGAGTAATTAAAGTATTTCAAAATTAGATAGTGATGATGATTGTGCAAGTCTGTGACTCTACTAAAAACTACAAAACTTTCTCAACTTATGATGGGGTTACATTTCAATAAACCTTTTGTAAACTGAAAAGATAACTTGAAAATGTATGTAATACACCTAATCTACTGAACACATAGCTTAGATAGCCTCACTTAAACAGACAAACTCATCTATCTAACACAAAACCTATTTTATTATAAATTCTTGCATATATTGTAATTTATTGAATACTGTACTGAAAGTGTAGAACAGAATGGTCATACAGAATGTTGGTACAGAATGTTGGCAGTGTATGGGTGTTGACCATCATGATTATATGGCTTACTGGGAGCTGTGGCTGCTGTGTCCAGCATCATGAGAGAGCGTGCACTGCATTTCACTAGCCCAGTGAAAGATCTAACTTCAAAATTTGAAGTGTGGTTTCTACTGAATACATATGGCTTTTGCACGACTGTAAAATTAAAAAAAAAAAATGTGTCAAATCATTGTAAGTTGGGGACTGTCCATATTGAAATATACATTTTGAAAGTATGAAATTCAAGAGAGGAGTTAAGATGGCAGAGTAGTAGGAGGACCCTATGCTTGCCTCATCCCTTGAAAACAGCTAGATAAATATAAAATCATTCTGAACACCCAAGAGATTGATCTGAGGACTGAAAGGACAAACTGCACATCTAGAAGGAGAAAAACAGCCAGCCACATCATGGAGATGGGTGCTGTGGAGAGTTGATTCGGGGAAGAAAAGAACTGTGGGTGCTGTGGAAGGGAGGGAGCTCTGATCACAGAAAGAGAGTGAGAGTGAGAGAGCAAGAGAGAGAGAAAGCATGTACAGGGGATTACACAAGAAAAACTTTCCCCCAAAACCATTGATTGTGAAAAGGAGGGGGGCTGATTATTGCAAGTTTTTATAAGCAGTGGAACTCAAAGTCTGAAGTTTTATAAGTCCCCACCACCACCACTGGGTGGAGCCTGGTGGGTGTAGGGGTGCTCCTGTGGGAAAGGAGGGCTGAGGCCCGGAGCAGACAGTATGGTTTGAGGATCCCGTGGATCACTCCGGGAGAAACAGTTCTGCTCTTTGAGTACATTTGGGAGAGGTGGCACCGCCTCTCAGGGGATAAATGAGATAGCGGGTGCCAAAAGAGATGGCAGGCACCATCGACCAGCCTCGTTGATGAGCATAGCAGCAGAGGCACATGCTGAAGGCAGCTAACCTAAAAGTCAGCCTTTGGCCATGCTTTACCATAAACTACGAGCCCCTGTGCAGTCATGCCACTGCTTTTCTGGGACAGACCAGCACCAGCCACAGTGCAGTGAGACCCTCCCCCAGAATATCAGTGCAGGTCCTTTCCATGGCCCTAAGATGTAGACTTTTGAAACCCAGTTGCATGCCTGAGATAAAACATAGGAATACTGAGCCACCAGGCAGAAAAATGGCTTGGACACAGACAGGGTGAAGGAAGGGATCTGGTGGACGCCTGGGACATGAGAGGAGATAGTTTGCTCTTCTGTGAGGGCTTCCTGATCAGTGGTGGGTGTGAACTTCCTGCTCTGGGGATGAGAGAGCTGGCTGATGCCCTTGTTTCCCCACACATCAGCACAGACAGACTTCAGTGAGCAACACAGTGCCCCCAGGGGAGGCTGCAGTCATTACACCAAGCCCTGCCCCACTGCACCCTGCAGGTGCATCTTTACTAGGGTAAGTCTGCCTGAGAACCAGTGCAGCAGGGCCCTCCTCCAGAAGACAAGCACAAACCCTCACATGCACCAAATCTACTGATTATACAGTGCTGCAAAGCTTCTGCTCTAGGGGAGATAAGATCAACCTTCGTTTAAGAAGCAGACCAAAACCTACCTAGTTAAAACTTATCACAAAGTGGACAAGGTCCAAACACCCCCACTGCAGGCAAGGAGAAAACCTGCAGAGGACTAATCTGAGGGAAAGAGCAGGCAGAAATCAACAGCAGAGTGCACACAGCATACACTAAAAAAACTTCCTGAAGCGGCAGGACCTGTACAGTATATGACCTCTTGTTAACATAACCATTACTCTCAGGAACAGGAAACATAACAGATTTTCCTAACACACAGAAGACAGAGGTCTAGGCAAAATGCCAAGATGGAGAAATTCATCACAGAAGAGATAACAAGAAGAGGTCATAGCCAAGGATCTAATCAAAACAGATATAGCAATATGCCGGAACCAGAATTTAAAACAAGAATCATAAAGTTGCTAGTTATGTATGACAAAAACATAGAAGACACTAAGGAATCCCTTACTGCAGGGAAAAAGGAAATAAAAACTAGTCAGGCCAAAATAAAAAAATGCTATAACTGAGATACAAAACTGACTGGATATATTGACAACAAGGATGGAGAAGCTGCAGAATGAGTCAGTGATATAGAAGACAAAGTATGGAAAATAATGAAGCTGGGGGCACCCAGGTGGCTCAGTTGGTTGAGTGTCTGACTCTTGATTTTGGCTCAAGTGGTGATCTCATAGTGAGTTTGAGCCCTGAGTCGGGCTCAGTGCTGATAGTGCAGGGCCTGCTTGGCATTGTCTGTCTTCTCCTCTCTCTGTCCCTCCCCTGCTTGTGCGCTCTCTCTCTCTCTCAAAATAAATAAACATTTAAAAACTATTTTTAAAGAAAATAATGAAGCTGATAAAAAGAGGGAACAGGTGCTTGGGTGGCTCAGTCGGTTAAGCGTACAACTTCACTCAGGTCATGATCTCACAGTTTGTGAGACCAAGCCCCACATTAGGCTCTCTGTTGTCAGCACAGAGGCTGTGTTTGGATCCTCTGTTCCCCACCTCTCTTTGCCCCTCCTGCGCTCGAGTTTGCTGTCTCTCAAAAATAAATAGACATTAAAAAAAGAGGGAAAGCAAAATATTAGGTCACAAATGTAGACTTAAAGAACTCAGTAACTCCATAAAATGTAGCATCATTTGTGTTGTAGGAGTTCCAGAAGAAAAAGCTCAGGGAAAAAGGGGCAGACAGTGTATTTGAATATATTGTAGCTCAAAACTTCCATAACCTGGGGAGGAAAACAGACATTAAAATCCAGGAGACAGAGAACTCCAATCAAAATCAACAAGAGCCAGTCAATGCCAAGAAATATCACAGTAAAATTTGCAAAATACACAGACTAGGAAAGAATGCTGAAACAGCAAAAAGAAAAAAGTCCTTGACCTACAAGGGAAGACAAATCAAGTTCACAGCATATCTCTCCACAGAAACATGGCAGGACAGAAGGGAATGGCATGATGTATTCAATCAGCTAAATGGGAAAAATATTCAGCCAAAAATACTTTATTCAACAGGCTTTAATTCAGAATAGAAAGAGAAATAAGGAGTTTCGCAGACACAAAAACTAAAGGAATCTGTGACCACTAAAGCAGCCCCGCAAGACATATTAAGGAGAATGCTTGGAATGGGAAAGAAAAACCAAAAGTAACAAATATCAGAAATGAACAGAGAAAATCTCTAGAAACTTCCACTTTGCAGGCAATACAATGGCACTAAATTCATATCATCAATAATCACTCTCAATGTAAGTGGACTCAATGCGGCAATCAAAAGGCATAGGGTATCAAGATGGCAAAAAAAACAAAAACAAAAACAAAAACAAAAACAAGACCCATCTATATGCTACTTATAAGAGACTCATCTTAGACCTAATGGAAACTGCAGATTAAAAGTGAAGCATTTGAGGGGCGCCTGGGTGGCGCAGTCGGTTAAGCGTCCGACTTCAGCTCAGGTCACGATCTCGTGGTCCGTGAGTTCGAGCCCGGCATCGGGCTCTGGGCTGATGGCTCAGAGCCTGGAGCCTGCTTCCGATTCTGTGTCTCCCTCTCTCTCTGCCCCTCCCCCGTTCATGCTCTGTCTCTCTCTGTCTCAAAAATAAATAAACGTTAAAAAAAATTAAAAAAAAAAGTGAAGCATTAGAGAACCATCTATCATGCTAATGGACATCAAAAGAAAGCCAGAGTAACCACACTTATATCTGATGAACTAGATTTCAAACCAAAGATGAAGTAGGGCACTATATCATAATTAAGGGATCTATCCATCAAGAAGATTTAACAATTTTAAATATATATGGCCTCAACTCGAAAGCATCCAAATATATAAACCATTAACAAACCAATTAACAAACATAAAGACTCATTGATAAAGCAATAATAGTAGGGGACTTTAATATCCCACTTACAACAATGAACAGATCATCTGAGCAGAAAAGCAACAAGGAAACAATGACTTTGAATGACACACTGGACCAGATGGATTTAACAGATACACTCAGAACATTTCATCCTAAAGGACCAGAATACATATTCTTCTCAAGTGCACATGGAACATTCTCCAGAATAGATCACATAGATTACAAATCAGCCCTCAACAAGCACAAAAAGACTGAGATCATACCATACATATTTTCTGACCACAACTCTATGAAACTTTAAATCAACCACAAGAAAAAACTTGACAAGACCATGAATACTTGGAGATTAAAGAACATCCTATTAAGAATGAATAGGTTAACCAAAAAATTAAGGAGGAAATTGAAAAGTACATGGAAGCCAGTGAAAATGAAAACATGCAGCCCAAAGCCTCTGGGATGAAGCAAAGGCAGTGAGAAGAGAGAAGTATATAGCAATCCAGGCCTTCCTAAAGAAGGAATAAAGGTTTCAAATGCACACCAATCCTCGCACCTAAAGGAGCTAGGAAAAGAACAGAAAATAAAGGCCAGAACCAGCAGAAGATGGAAAGAATAAATATTAGAGCAGAAATCAATGCTATCAAAGTTAAAAACAAAACAAAACAAAACAGGACAGATCAATGAAACCAGGGGCTGGTTCTTTGAAAGAATTAACAAAATTGATAAACGCCCAGCAAGGTTGATCAAAAAGAAAAAGGAAAGGACCCAAATAAGTAAAATCAAGAATGAAAGAGGAGAGATCACAACCAACACAACAGGAATAAAAACAATAATAAAAGAATATTATAAGCCACTATATGCCAACAAATTGGGCAACCTGGAAGAAATGGACCAATTCCTAAAAACATATAAACCACAAAAACTGAAACAGGGGGCAATAGAAAATTTGAACACACAGATAACCAGTAAAGAAATTGAATCAGTAATCAAAAATCTCCCAACAAACCAGAGTCCAGGGCAAGATGGCTTTCCAGGAAAATTCTGCCAAACAGTTATAGAAGAGTTAACACCTATTCTTTTGAAGCTGTTCC
Organism: Panthera pardus; assembly: GCF_024362965.1. NCBI lineage: Eukaryota > Metazoa > Chordata > Mammalia > Carnivora > Felidae > Panthera > Panthera pardus. The sequence continues at coordinate 329,152 of NW_026526682.1, read as the reverse complement.
AAAAAATAGAAATGGAAGGAAAATTTCCAAACTCATTTGCGAGACCGGCATTACCCTGATTCCAAAACCAGAAAAAGATCTCACTAAAAAGGAGAACTACAGACCAATTTCCATGATGAACATGGATGCAAAAATTCTCAACAAGATACTAGCAAGCTGGATCCAAAAATACATTAAAAGAATTATTCATCACGATCAAGTGGGATTTATTCCAGGGCTGTACGGCTGGTTCAATATCTGCAAATCAATCAATGTGATACATCACATTAATAAAAGAAAGGATAAGAACCACGTGATCCTCTAAATAGAGGGAGAGAAAGCATTTGACAAAATATAGCATCCTTTCTTGATTAAAAACCCTCAAGAAAACAGGGATAGAAAGAACATACCTAACGATCATAAAGGCCGTATACAAAAGACCCACAGCTAATATCATCCTCAATAGGGAAAAACAGAACTCTCCCCCTAAGGTTAGGAACATGACAGGGATGTCGACTCTCAACACTGTTATTCAACATAGTATTGGGAGTCCTAGTCTCACAATCACACAGCAAAAAGAAATAAAAGGCACCCAAAAGAGCAAAGAAGAAGTCGAACTTTCACTCTTTGCAGATGTCATGATTCGGTACTTGGAAAACCCAAAAGACTCCACCAAAAAACTACTAGAACTGATACATGAATTCAGCAAAGTCGCAGGATATAAAATCAATGTACAGAAATTGGTTGCATTTCTATACACAAATAATGAAGCAGCAGAAAGAGAATCAAGGAATCCATTCTATTTATAATTGCACCGAAAGCCATAAAATACCTAGGAATACACCTAACCCAAGAACTGAAAAATGTATACACTGAAAACTATAGAAACATGAAAAAATTGAAGAAGACACAAAGAAATGGGAAAACATTCCATATTCATGGATTGGAAGAACAAATATTTTTAAAATGTCGATACTACCCAAAACAATGTACATATTCAATGCAATCCCTATTGAAATAACACCAACATTCTTCACAGAGCTAGAATAAACAATTATAAAATTTGTATGGAACCAGAAAGAACTCCAAATAGCCAAAGTGTTGTTGAAAAAGAAAACCAAAGCTGGAGGCATCATAATTCTGGACTTCAAGCTGATTACAAAACTGTAATCACCAAGAGAGTATGGCACTCACACAAAAAACAGACACATAGATCAATGAAACAGAATAGAGAACCCAGAAATGGACCCACAAACGTATGGCCAACTAAACTTTGACAAGGCTGGAAAGAATACTCAATGGAAAAAAGACAGTCTCTTCAGCAACTGGTGTCGGGAAAACTGGAGAGCAACATGAAGAAGAATGAACGTGGACCACTTTCCTACAGCATACCTGAAAATAAACTCAAAATGGGTGAAAGACCTAAATGTAATACAGGAAACCATCAAAACCCTAGAAGACAAAACAGGCAACAACCTTTTTGATCTTGGCCACAGCAACTTCTTATTTGACATGTCTCCAGAGGCAAGGGAAACAAAAGCAAAATGAACTATTAGGACCTCATCAAGACAAAAAGCTTCTGCACAGTGAGGAAACGATCAACAAAAATAAAAGGAAAAAAGTTCCTTCCTGGAAAGAAAAGCCTCGGTGTCAGGACTCTGCGAGAATCCTGCTACATTACTTGGGGTCTCGAGTTTTGCAACTGGGAATGTGAACCTCAGGGCACCAGGAGAGGCAGCCTGGCACCAGAGGACCGCTTGATCTGCAGGAGACTAGCCCTCCAAGTGCGCCTGGGTGAAGACCCCATGAGGGCCAGGAACCAGCTCTGGGAGCGCCTGTCAGACTGGTATGAACTCGGGTTCATTTTGGCAGACCTGCCCTTAACAGGCAGAAGGGGAGCCTACTCACCTCCCAGAGTTGCACTAGTAAATCCACAAGGGATGAAGAATGAGGCTGCAACTCCAAGAAGTTGGGCGCTGGGCACTGGGTGGCAGATTGGAGTCACCATTTGACTATGTGGGGACTTGTCTCTCATTCATTTCCTGGTCAATGACTGTGATAGTTAGAGCCAGCTATCTCTGGTAATTCTACCTCAGAATTGGGACTTTAAGGAATATTCCCACGCAGCTGCCGAAACTCCTTATGTTTCGGGGAAATTCCCATCTTCTACAGACTGACATGGACAGCCTAATTCCATTGTTGGAAAACAAAACAAAACAAAGGAAACCTGGAGTCTGCTCCTCTGTCTGAATTGACAAGATTTAAAACTGGGAATTCTCCTTCCCTGCCTTCTGCTGGCCCCTCCTTTCCTTCCCTCCCTCCTGTTTCTGCACCACCTGGGAGGCAGCCTGCTTAACTGGCTCCTCAATGCCACAGGCACCATCAGCTCCTCCTCCCATCCTAGATGTTGAGGATCCAAGACCCCCAAAGTCAGATTTCCCCACCAACATTCCAGGTAAAAATTAACCATGGGGGCCAAATTGTCTTACCGGGACTCAAGTAAAACGTATTCAGTGTTTAAGCTAATTTAAGTTTGCTGGTTTGAGATAGACAATGTTTATCAACATAAAAAAAATAAAAACGTTTATTCTACCTAGATTTGCTGAAGGTCAAATAAGCTCATGTTATCTCTGTTCCAATTTGTTAGCAAAAGGATGGCTTAAAGTGATGGTTAATTTTGTGTGTCTCAAAGTTTTCATGGGTAATTGTTAAGATAGATTTGAAAGTCTTTGGTAAGCTGAAATGTTAAAGTTTTGCTTGCATGATAAATTGAGATTGAATTCATTGGCTATCTAATGAGATAAGAGGCTAAAGCACTAATTACTAGATGTAGGTTTGTGCTTTTGACTTGTAAAAAAACTAAGGATATTTGGATCTGTGGGAAAACATGTTTTGTGCTTAATGGATTCATAAATTTGTCCTTCAAAAAAAATTCTGATGTAACTAAGATTTCTAAGAGTTAAAATTCTGCTACATGTAGGTAAAACTGATAAAAATAAGAAAAGCAACTCTGCATGTAGAAAAATAGGAGATATGAAAGAAAATATAAGATATGGACATATATATTTGTTGAAGGTGAAAGAAAGTAATTTTGTCCTAAATGAGACTGGTTATTTGGAGAGAAATGGCTTGGGACAAAATCTAAATGCAAAGGAAAGTTGTAGAAGTTTCGTGAAGGAAAATCTTTAAAAAGAAATTTTATGTGTGGTCAGGATAGACTAAGGTTAAAAGAAATGGATTTTAAAAGTACACGGGGTTTAGATTAAAATTCCTCACCCTTTGGTCCAAAGGCTGAGGAAATGATGGCAATACCCTTAGTACCGGCCTCCAAATCCTCCACATTTGTGTTTTTCCTGTTCAGCAGAGGAATGGATGTCTCTGCCATGTGAGGGATGATATATGAAGAGCTTTTACTAAGGTACATGGCAGCCATTTTACTACACTTAGCCCACTGTGTGCCAAAAATGGATATCCACATAGCTGAAACATATTTATGTGGGCATTGTTGATAAAGGCAGGGAAATAGACCTTGACTTTGGCTCTTTAACCCCTTTCCTCAATGTCCAATGATCAATATGTAAGTTACTGCTGAGCCAAAATAAAATTAGTGCAACCTAAGACACCCAGGGAGGTCTTGTTTGGTCACAGTCCATACCCCCAAGTATGAAAAAAACAGGAAAGACCAGGTCATCTCTGAGAGGTGGGGTCAAGCCTGGGTAAGAATACTCTCAGCACCTGGAGAGACTGACAGGGCTGCCGGTTTTGGCTGCCGGTTACAGCCAGCTATGGGAAATTGAGATAAGGGACAACTATCTTCCTTTTTCCTATAGATGGGTGCCAGAGTCCAGCTCCAGCAGGTCCAGGGGTTCCGGAAGAAGAACAGCATCAGTGAAAATAAAACGAAACTAAAATAAAAAACTAAAAAATAAAAAACTAAAATAAAAAACTAAAACTAAAATAAAATGGACACAGACAACAGCAGTGTGTTGAACTGGCCGATTTATTGTAGCAAACATGGCATTATATTTGCTAGTGATTTCCTTGTAGCATACGTCATCTATGTTTTCTGGCATTACCCAATTCTAAAATTGTTCCTTTGTGTCATCACCCAATAAAGAATAACATGATTGTTTTCTCATAAGGTTCCCTCCTGCCCTTTGGTTATTGATTAATTTCTTTCATTGTTTTTATTATGTATCTACATTTATCTATAATCTATAAAGTATTTGCTTTGCTGTTTTCATGAAAGGTCATTTATCTCTCAACACCTCAAATGGAACAGTTACAGGGACATGACCTGTTAGTTGCTTCCCTGAACCATTCGTGATTTTGAAGAACAAAAGTGTCCGCCTGGGTCCGAGGTGCCAGGAAGGGGCCAAGAGGGCCTTAGAAACCCACACCTGATACATTCTCAGAGAGACAATGCACCTAGGAACCAATGGACCATTCTGTACTTTAACCAACTAGGTTCAATCATCATCTGGAATGCCTCTTGGGGGCCAAGTGGGCCTAGGGGTTAGAGTGACCTGTGTCCATAGATACACTCCTTAGTTACCAGAGTGGAGCTTTCAAATCCATATGTCTCTTCTTTGTTGGCTGCCTTTGCTGGCAAATGCATGAGGCTATCCTTCCTGTAAGTAGAGGAGACTCCATAGGGGAAGGCAAGGGCTAAATGTAAGGCCGCACAGTTTCTTGCGGAACCTTATTTTCTTTCCTAATGTTTCTTTTCCCAGGGGGCCTGCCGAGGGCAATTCACCAACAGACAATACCCCAGGTAGTTTTAAGGCCAAATTACCTAAAAGCGGGGGTACAAGAAGCTTCACTGGCGGCCCAGCCACTTCAGTCCAAGGGATTGGAAATTGTGCTTTCTGTTCCACCATGACAACGGCATGTGCTCTGTTGACTAGCTTATGGACTAGAGATAACCTTCTGAAGAACTGACAACTGCAGTGGGTCCACACTTGTGAGTGAGACGTCAACCTGTCTTGTTTTTAAGTACTGGGATTTTTTTTTTTTTTTTTTTTTTGGTACTTCAGCATTACTCAGCTAAAGCTGGCAAATTCAGTAATCAAGCTTTAAAAATTTATAGTCTATTCTATAACCATGTTTAGACTATAGATTTGTTCTAAAGTTGAGGATCAGTAGAGTGTTTTCATCATTACACCTTCTGAATACTGTTTACTGAGAGACCAACTAGCGTATTATAATTCTGTTTCTTTTCCTATGTCACTTTTCCCTCTCCTGTTATTTTTTCTCTTGCATTATCTTCTGCTTCCCTAAATTGGGAGGTGCTATTCAGTCTTAAAGGTGGTATTAAATCTTTTGGTTGGCCGTTATTTTTTCCTGGATGTTTCTCTACTGAAGTGCGCTATCCTCCTGGATGAATCCAGATGGATTATTCTCTGGGTGTCCTGCACTACCCAGAATATTTGTTTTTACTTTTTTCAGGGTTGAAAAAGTAAATTTTTTTGCTGTTTCTTGTATTTATTCTATCAGGTTCATCTCCTAATTTTTATGTATTTTTTAAGAAGGGCTATCAGAGACATAAAGTTTTGAGTCTTTCATATCTGAGAATGTCTCTATTCTACCCCAACATTTGAATTTGGGTTGAAATCCACTTTGCCACAGATCTTTGAAGGCATCTATTTCATTATCTTTAAGTCTCCAACATCAGCAATTTTTACTTAAAAATTAGTCCACAGAGTGTTTGAGAGTGTTGAAGATTGCTTCTTTATAACTTTCAAAACTTCTCATTGAAGGAGTCATTTTTTTGTTATTTTGCTGGCAATCAACTGGCCTTGTTATTTGGAATTATTGTGTCTTTTAGATCAGGGTAACTAATTATCTGGAATTATTTATTGATTTCTTTGCTTCTATTTCTTTTTCTTTTCTCTATTCCTAATATTTCTACTGATCAGAAGTTAGAGCTCCTGCATTGACATTCTATGAACTTTATGTTTTCTTTTATATTTTCTCTTGTATTTTCTCCCTTTCCCTTCCCTTTCTTTCTTTCTCTTTCTCTTTCTCTCTCTCTTTTCTTTCTTTCTTTCTTTCTTTCTTTCTTTCTTTCTTTCTTCCTTCCTTTCCATTTTGAAAGTTTTTTGAATTATACTAAGTGGTTCTTGCCTGGGGGTCTTGACCACAGAGCTTGAGAGAATGGCAGAGGTTTTGCTATCTCAGCCAGCAGCCTTTTTTGGGTGGTGGTCCTCAAAGTATAGTTTCCTAGATGGGGCCACAACTGGCTTAACTGATTCAGTCATCCTGATGGGATAGCTGATGCTCAAATCTTGGATTATAAAAATCAAATTTTCTAAAATAGTCTGCGAAAACTAAGGAAGTGTGCTTTAGATATGATAAAAGGCTAGGGGAATGGTTGATTTTGTTCTCTGAAGCCCTTGGCATGTGCAGGAATAAAGGGCATGTCTGAGGATGGTGACTGTGTTACTGAGCAACCAAGGCCAATACTGACTTTACATAAAAATTTCTCACAGGCAGGACCCAACACCTGCTACCCTGAGGGGGAACTTGGGTGATTCAATGTCTCTACTGGAGGCCAAGGGGGCACATTCAAGCAAGCCCTCCTACACCTCCTCTTTATCATTCTCCTCTCCCCTCCCCTGGGAAAATTGCATTCCAGGAGGGAAACTTGATATTTGACTGGGGCCAAGGATGCTTCAGCAGGATCATCAGAGTTGTTTTACAACATCAGCCTCAGTCAACACCACTGATATGAGGAGAGGTGGCCAGAACTGGGGAAAGAAAATAGATCTGATGATACTTTCATTAATTTCTATCTACTGAGTAAGTGCCTATACACTTTACACAGTTTCACATATGAGTACATACTACAGAAATACTTAGACATAGGAGTTCCCTATTGTACTCTCTGAATCCCACATTGAGTGGGTAATTTAAGGAGTACTTGGAGAAAAGAACAAAATACACAATTTATCAAATCACAAGTGATGTCAGGAACAAAGGGAAGAAGGAAGTGGTAGATAAAATTAAATTTCCTTATAACCTGCAGCCCTTTGACAAATACTTGAGGCTGGCAGGGTATAACATTCATCCAGACACTCCCAACTTTCTCAGTGTTAAGGCTTTGCTGGAGGGAAAAACAACTTCAGCTTGACAACAACTAGGCCTCAGGGATCCTGTGAGTCTTCTTGAACATATGAAAGTCCTTTCAGACATGCCGCCTTGCCTTTACCTCCCCCAACTCCCAAGTATATAATCAGTCACTCTTCACAGTCCCAGGCAGCTCCCTCTGCCCATGGGTCCTGTCCCCATACTTTAATAAAACTGCCTACAGCACCGAGGATATCTCAATAAAAAAGACATCTTTTTTGGCCATCAGCTCTGTACTCCAACATTTTCCACATTAACAAATATGACATGATGCCTCCTTTTGAACATCTTAGTTCATAGATTGGAAGACAATACAAATTCAGTGATAAGATCAATCAAAACTCACCTTGCTTTGCAGACTTCAGAGCTATGGTGTTCATGTGTTGGCTCACCTCCCTAAATCCACTCCCAGTGGCTAGTGATTTGTGGCTGTGACTTTCAAATGTTGCCTTACTCTTTGAACATTGGGTTTTTTTTAGTTTTTTTTTAAACCATTTTTGAGAGACAGAGAGAAACAGAGCATGAGTGGGGGGAGGCACAGAAAGAGAGGGAGACACAGAATCTGAAGCAGGCTCTAGGCTCTGAGCTATCAACACAGAGCCCCACGTGGGGCTCGAACTCACAAACTGCAAGATCGTGACCTGAGTCAAAGTCAGACACTTAACCAACTGAGCCACCCAAGCACCCCACTCTCTGAACATTTTTAATTTTACTACTGTACCTGGAAAAAGAGGTTTTCTCATCTTGGAAAAGGAATTTCAAGTAAAGAACAGCAATCATGGAGTTGTTGGTGACTAATAGGTGCAGAAAACAACTGAGCTCTATTCATGGAAGTGGCATCTTGATTTACTTATCAAAACTTGTGCAAAGTAGCTACAACTGCTTTTTAGAGAAAATGAATACCCTGAAATGCATAGCTGGAAAAAAAAAAAAAAGGAAAGTGCAGCAAAACATGAAGCTCACATTTCAGAGTATGAAGCAGCCACCACTACAGAAGTAGAAGGTAGAAAATAACATAGGTAAGAGTAGAACTTCATAACATAGAAAACACACACACAATAGAAAGAATCAAAAAACCAAATGTGTTCTTTGAAACACTAATAAAAGTGGCCTGTCTCTGATTAGATTATAAGTCATCAGTAATGAAAAAGGGACACATAGTATAAAGGAGCTGAAATCATAAAGAAAATAGGAGGATATTAAGAATAACTCTATGAAAATAAATTGGAAGATTTATATGAAATGGACAATTTTCTTTTTTTTAATTTTAATCTTTATTTATTCTTGAGAGAGAGAGAGATTGAGAACATGAACAGGGGAGAAGCAGAGAGAGAGAGGGAGATACAGAATCTGAAGCAGGCTCCAGGTTCTGAGCTCTCAGCACAGAGCCCGACACGGGGCTCTAACTCACAAAAGCAAGCTCATGACATGAACCGAAGTCTGACGCTTAACCTACTGAGCCACCCAGATGCCCCTGAAATGGACAATTTTATTAGAAACATAACTTATAAAAGTGGACTCAAGAAGAAAGAACAAATCTGAACTACCCAATAACTAAATGTATTGAATTAGTAGTAAAAACATATTTTTATATAAAAATTTCCAGACTCAGATGGTTTTACCAGAGACTTACTGAATAATAAAAGAAGAAATAACGTCAAAATTATAATTAACTGCACAGAAAAATTTCAAAGAGTATACTCCTCAATTCTGTATATGATTCTAACAAAACTGTGATACCAAACCTGACCAGGGTATTATGTTTGTAAATGATAATTTGTACATTGAAATATAAAATAATTACAAAGAAATTATTAGGACTAACGAGGGTTTTAAAAAGAGATGGATACGAAACAAGTCACATTCCCATGTTAGGAAAAAAACACTTTAAAATTATAAAACACTAATAGCAATATAATAATGTATAAAGGACATAGAAATGAATATTACAAAATTTGTGCAAGATTTCCACGGTGAGAAATAGTGACAAATGTACATGAGTTAAATAACTCGATATTGTGGAAGTGTTAGTTTTCTCCCAAAGGATCTATGGATTCCAACGAAGCCCCACTCAAAAATCCAACTAAACAAATTGATTTTAAAATGTGTGTACAAACGAAAAAAGGTCAAGATTCCATCAAAACTCTTCTTCAATTCCATATATTTTTATTGTATGTTCTACTTGTAGTTCTCACAGGTCCACACTTTAGATCAGCCCCCTCTGGCCTCAGGGCATTTGCCCATTTCAAAGATCTATTCCAGACTACTTTGACTCCACAAAGGGCCTCTTTAAGAGTGGGACAGAAGCTATAAGAAAGTAAAAAGATGGACAAGTGCAAATTTCTCTGGAGTCTATTATTGTGTGATAATTGCATCTCCAGGCCTAGATGGGGGCTTAGGATCTATTAAGGAAAAAGAACCCTTAGGAGCTACCACCTTGATAACAGGTAACTCAGGCCCTCCAGAAGGAAAGCAGAGGGCAGAGCTCTCCTAGTGGCCGCCTCAGGAAAGATCGTCACTGTAGACACCTGTGTCGTTTGGGTTTCCTCTTTCACTAGTCTGCAGGTGGGTGGGACAGCAGGGAGTTAGGCTTGTCAGCTAGCTGAAGGATGAGTGAATGGATGCCTGTAACTTGATTCACACTTTGTTTCTCCGTACAGGGATGAGAAACAGCTCAACCTTTGAAAGAGAAAGGACTTTGGTCTCCATCCTAAGGACAGCTAAGTATAACAATGCGGAAGAGATGGAATTCACTCTGCAATCAGTCCTGGAGAGAGAAGCCCCTAAGGTTTAGTTGGGAAATGGGAATTTAAAGGGACACAGAGAAGAAAAAGAAGCAGGAGGAGAAGGGGACGGAAGAGGAGAAGGAGAAGAAGGAGAAGGAGAAGGAGGAGGAGAAGGAGAAGGAGGAGGAGAAGGAGAAGGAGAAGTGGAGGAGGAGTAGGAGGAGGTGGAAATGGAGGAGTAGGAGTAGCAGGAGGAGGAGTAGGTGGAGGAGGAGGAGGGGGAGGAGGAGAAGTAGTATAGGGGACTTGAGACTTGAGTAGGCTAGGTAAAAATGAATGTGTGCTCTTCTCCACACCCCAACTCCCTTTCTCAGAGGAAGAGTTTGGGCCAGTACAACTAGGACCAGAGCTAAGGTCTCTGGTGGAAGTACCTGGTATTTTTCTGTTCTATTCACTGCCATATTTTATGGAGAAAATGGGCATAGCCACAGATGACATTTAGTCCCCTCAAATTATGTGATCACTAAGAACAATGTTGACAATTACATTTATGAATAAAAATTGTGAACCAATGATAATTCATAGCTGAGAAGTTCCTTAATGAATGGTAGTTAATAATGGAAATTAATTCATAACCAAATGAATAATATCCAATAACTACCAATGGCTTCTGTGCCAACCAAAGTCACTTAAGAAACTTACAAGTTACTAAAACTATGTGAATATAATTACTCACGGCAATAACTAAATGATAAGGTTAATAGATTGAGGTTTTTTTTTTTAAGGTACCATTAGAAGAAATGAGAAGTAATAAACTTTTCCTTACCAATGTTTGGAGATGTAGAAATAAGTCAGCTTGTAGACGTCCTATTAAGAGTTGATACTATACCATGTTTGGGGGGATATGAGTAGAATATCTGCTACATGGTGTCAGCTCTGTGGGTTCAGAATGAATCACCCCAAAGTGGCATATGGATTATTTTAAGATGAAAACAATCAAGGCCTGGAAGACTCAGGAAGGAACTTTGACCTCCTTAAGAGCCTAAAAACAATTAGCTAGAGGACCTGCTCCAGGAAGAGAGCAGTTATCACAGATAAGTTCATTATAATATGAACTAGGGGTAGCAGACAAGGAGGAACTTAGCAAGTGTGTTAAAATTGTTCCTTATGTTCCACACTTTCCAGTGCCCAGCAAACATTTATGTACCAAACAGTTACTCTTTTTCATCTTCCTGTGAATTGCTTTCTTCCCCTGAAGCTCCAGACCCTACTCCCTTCTCCTTAGTTGAGGCTGACATATATACCTTATTTTGCTTGAGTATCTTTGGAATCTCTCATGTTTAGGTGGGTTTCCTCTAGGTACATAATGAAATTTGATTTTCTCCTGTTAATCTGTTTCATGTCAATTTAATTCTTACACCAGCCAGAAGAACCTTGAGGGGTAGACAAAATTTTTCCTATTGAACATAATCAAAGACTAAGCTTCTTGCAGACTTAATTAACAGGAGAATGTCTTGAGTTTTTAGAAGATCCTAGGTAGTAGAGATGGTACAGTTTTTATGACAGTTACAAGGGCTCTGGTGGCCCCTGATGGCAGGGTGTTTCTTTTGTTTATTGTTGTGGAGCAGGCTGAGTGGAAGAATTTCAGTCTCATCTAAATCCATTTATCATTAAAGAAATCTTGAAACCAACAGATGTTAGACTAAAACTAAGTGGGTAACTGTTGGGAGAGGTGTTGAGGAGGCAGCTGGTAAATAGGCTTAATGGGCTTTAGTGTCTGTCTTTCCAGCTGCATAGCTAAATGAAGGGTATCAGAAGATGACTGAGATAACTTCAGACTGGTAATCCTTAAAGCCACCACTAAAAAGTATTGCAAAATCATATAGGTAGAAAGCTAACAGAGGAATTAAGACAAAATCCTAAAAAGAGAGATTAACACAGAGTCCAAGAAAGGAGAAGACAGGCTAAGGAAGAATAACAGTAAAAAGCCCCAAATGACATATTAAAAAATGGTGCACCTAAATTTAAACATAAATGTATAATTATGCCATTGTAAATGCACTAAATATCCAGTCAAAAGAAGACATTGCCATGTTGTATGGAAGAGCAGCAAATAACACCTGTTTACCAGAGAAATGTACTTTAAATTTAAAGATACAAATACACTAATGTAAAGTGGTGGAAAATCTATAACATGCTAACAATAAGTATAAAAATAGCTGGTATAGCTATATTACTATCAGACAAATTCAAGACAAATAGTCACAGAAAAACACACTTCATTTTTATAAAAAGGTCAATATATCCTAGAGGTATAGAAATTAGGCATTTGTGTATGTGTGTGAAATAACAGAACTTTACAATGTATGAATTAAAAACAGAAATAAAGGGGGAAATAGAACCCACACACAGAGAATTTAACATATTCTCAGTAATGGACAGCACATAGACAAAAGCTTGGTAGGAATATAGGAGATAAGAATGACACCATCAACCACTTAAACCTGATATTTCTGGAAACAATAATAGCAATATCAACAAGATAGTAGAATAAATGCTGTTTTCATGATAGGCCATAAGGCTTATGTTCTCCAATCAGAAAATCAGTTTATCAGTCAACAAAAAAAAATCCTCTAGAAGAGCCATCCAATCCTTGCAATTGAACAACTTGCTTTTAAAGGACCAAAGAAGTCACAAAAAATTAGAAAATATTTTTAACAGAATGGTAATAAAAACACTATATAATAAAAACAAACCACAATTTGAGGGGCCAAGCTAAATTCAGGGGAAATTTATAGCATTAAATGCTTTACTCAGAAAATGAAGGATAAATTAAACTTAGCAGAAGGAAGGAAATGAGGAAAAGTTAGAAATTGATTAAAGAAAAATGGAAAAAAAGAAGAGGGGGTAGTTAATAAAAGCAGAATTCAGTTTTTTGAAAAGATCAATAAAATTGATATATCTCAAGCCAAAAAACAAACAATAACAAAGAGAGAGAGAGAGATGGTACAAATCACTAATACCAGGGATGTGCAAAAAAAAAAAAAAAGTCACTGTAGATATTATAGATATCTTATAGATATTAAAGCATTATAAAGGAATATTAACATAATTTTATTCCAAAAAATTTAAGCAATTCCTTAAAAGGAATATGCTGAAGAAGAAATGGGTACCTTGAATATCTTTCTATTAAGGAATTTGAATTCAAAATCATAAACCTTCCCATAAAGAAAATTTCAGGCCTCATTGCCTTTAATGATGAGTTCTAGCAAACACAGATGGGAATATCAAATCTACAAATCTCTGCCAGTAAATAGAAGGAGCACCGCTCAGAACTTTTTATGAGACCAACATAAGCCTGATGCCAAAACCAGGCAAAGGCATTCATTACAAGAAAAAAAATACATGGAACATCTATCAACAAAGATGCACAAGACAATACTTCACAAGTTTATTTATTTAACTTAACAAAATAATTTATTAAATTCAATCCAGCAATAAATGAAAAGGATGGTACATTGTGGATTGTATCTCAAGAATGCAAGTTTGGCTTAACATTCAAAATTCAATGTTCTTCACATATCAGCAGATGAAAAAGCAAAGCCACATGATGTTCTCAATAGGTGCAGAGAAAGTGCTAGACAATATCCAACATCCATTCATGATAAAAAGTGATCAGCAAAGTAGAACTAGAAGGGAACTTCTTGAATCATCAAAAGGTATCTACAAAAAGGCTCTAGGGGCGGCTGGGTGGCTCAGTCGGTTGAGCGTCCGACTTCAGCTCAGGTCATGATCTCACGGTTTGTGGGTTCAGGCCCCGCATCAGGCTCTGTGCTGACTGCTTGCTCAGACCCTGGAGACTGCTTCAGATTCTGTGTCTCCTTCTCTCTCTGCCCCTCCCCAACTCACACTTTGTCTCACTCTGCTTCTCAAAAATAAATAAATGTAAAAAAAAAAAAGGCTCTAAGGCATGTCATAATTACTGATGAAAGACTTCATGCTTTCCCCCTAAGATTGGGAATAAGGAAGAATATCGGCTCTCACCACTTCTATCCAGTGTTGTACTGAAGGCCCTTGACGGTGCAGTAAGATATGGAAAATAAAAGAAAGACATGCAGATTGGAAAGCCTGAAGTATGATTGTCTACACTTGCAGATTATGTATTCAATGGAATACATTCATCTATGTAGAAAATCCAATGGAATCTACATAGAAACTACAATAAATAAATGTCTTGAACAAAGTCACAGGATACAAGGTTTAACATAAAGATTTAGTTGTATGTCTATACATTAGCTTCTCCTTATTGCTCTCCACTGATTGAATCTGGAGCCAAAATTCTGGTTACATGGGCTTCTGAAGTGGATTTTTTTCTTCTTTTAATAAATGCATGGGAGACCAATGGTAGAAGAGTTTTCAGAACAAAAGAAGAGGGAGCAAATTTCCATTTGGCATCTCGGGAAGGTCACCAGAAACTGTGTAGAGGCTGAAAGCAGGTGGGGGCAATGTCTTGTTCTTTGTAGAGGGCGCACAATTTTGGCTTAATGCAATTATTGATGTGTCCCTTCTTTTTAGTCTTTAAATATTAGGGTAAGAAGTCAATAATAGCCACTAAAAGAATATAAATCAATTTTATAAATTCTGGACCTGGAAGATGAAAAATGTTAGACAAGGAAATGCACATAAACATGCAGAAAGGCATTAGCCATTTGGAAGAAAAAAATCAAGGAAGGCTAATAAAAGAAACATAAGAAAAAGTGATAGATTAACTGAAAAATAAGATTGTACAAAGAAGGTCAAATATGATTATAATCTTGGTAATTTAAATGGACTAAACTGAGAGGCGCCTGGGTGGCTCAGTCGGTTAAGCGTTCGACTTTGGCTCAGGTCATGATCTCGCGGTCCGTGAGTTTGAGCCCCATGTCAGGCTCTGTGCTGACAGCTCAGAGCCTGGAGCCTGTTTCAGATTCTGTGTCTCCCTCTCTCTCTGACCCTCTCCCACTCATGCTCTGTCTCTCTCTGTCTCAAAAAAATAAATAAACGTTAAAAAAGTTTTTTTAATTGACTAAATTGACACAGTAAGACAGCTATTGTTAGACTGGATTTTAAAACTTAAAACTTATGAAAATACTATTTAGAGGATATATTTTTAAAACAAAATGTTATTGAAAGGTTAATAGCGGAAAGTAGAAGATTGTATATTGGGGAAAGGAAAGCAGAACAGCTACATGAGTATGTGCTGTAATGGGCTTCACAATGAGAAGGGACATTGAAGAGGAGAGAGAAGCCCCACAAATTAATAAAATGTCAAGTAAATGGGTGGTATAAAAATTCTGTACACCTTTGCCCCTAAACATTGCTCTATGTTAGATAAAAGAAAAATTGACATAATATCAAGGAATCCACCATTCTGGCAGGAGAGTTCAATTCTAATTTCTTAATTTTGGTAGGTAAAGAGGGAAACAAATAACGAAAGATATAAACATTTTTAATAACTTTGACCTATGGGGTATGGATTGAGTTCTACACCTAAAAATTAGAGCATAAACATTTTTCTCAAATATTGAACACTTGTAAAACATATTGACACACTAGGCCACAAGCCAATCTCAGGAAATCCCAAATGGTGGCATATCAAGCATATGCACTGGTCGTAACACATGATTTCTTTCTTTCTTTCTTTCTTTCTTTCTTTCTTTCTTTCTTTCTTTCTTTCTTTTTCTTTCTTTCTGTGTTCAGTTGGTACTTTATTTTATTTTTTAATATAACTTATTTACAAACTGGTTTCCATACAACAATCAGTGCTCATTCCAACAAGTGCCCTCCTCAATGCCTACCATCCTCTTTCCCCTCTCCCTGACCCCCCATCAACCCTCACTTTGTTCTCAGTATCCAAGAGTCTCTTATGGTTTGCCTCCCTCCCTCTCTGTACCTTTTTTTCCCCCTCTCCTCCCCCATGGTCTTCTGTTAAATTTCTCAAATTTCACATATGAGTGAAACATATGGTATCTTTCTCTGCCTGACTTATTTCACTTAGCATAATACTCTCCAGTTCTATCCACGTGGCTACAAATAGCCAGATTTCATTCTTTCTCATTGCCAAGTAGTATTCCATTGTATATATAAACCACATCTTCTTTATCCATTTTTCAGTTCATGGACATTTAGGCTCTTTCCATAATTTGGCTATTGTTGAAAGTGCTGCTATAAACATTGGGGTACAAGTGCCCCTATGCATCAGCACTCCTGTATCCCTTGGGTAAATTCCTAGCAGATAACACAGGATTTCTAAATCAATTTCAAACTCCCTCCAAATATAATGGAAAAATCCTTAGAAATGAATGATAATTAAAACAGAACATATCATTGGGAAACTACAAGGAAGCTATGTTTCCAGGCAAATTTATAGATACAAGTGCTTTTTTCCCACCATAAAATAAAGAAGGTGGGAAAAGTGATAAACTAAATATCCATTCCAAGAGATTTTTGAAAAGCACAGCAACAGAACAAAAAGAAAGAAAAAAGATAATTAAAATAGAATCAGGAAACAATGAAATGGAAAACATAGATGGAACTGAGGAATATCAAGAGAGCCTAAAACTGGAATTTAATTTTTTTTAATTTTTTTTAACGTTTATTTATTTTTGAGACAGAGAGAGACAGAGCATGAACAGGGGAGGGTCAGAGAGAGAGGGAGACACAGAATCAGAAGCAGGCTCCAGGCTCTGAGCCATCAGCCCAGAGCCCGACGCGGGGCTCGAACTCACGGACCGTGAGATCGTGACCTGAGCTGAAGTCGGATGTTTAACCAACTGAGCCACCCAGGCGCCCCTAAAACTGGAATTTTAAAACAGCAATGAAAATTCTGGATCTCTGGTAAGACAAAGAAAAAAGAGGAAAGGAACCATCAATATAAATCAATATAAATTTTTAAAATGTATATCTGATCTGTATGTATATCTTAACATTAAAAATAATTTCCTTTTTTTCTGTGTTTTACAGAGTAACACAAGTGATACATACTGTTGAAAATCCTTGTGAAACATTTATTTCCCAGTAGGTATTTGGCCATTTCTTTCAAAAACAATTTTACTATTTAAATATGTAACTTAGGGGCGCCTGGGTGGCTCAGTTGGTTAAGCATCCGACTTTGGCTCAGGTCATGATCTCGCTGTCCGTGGGTTCGAGCCCCACGTCGGGCTCTGTGCTGACTGCTCAGAGCCTGGAGCCTGTTTCAGATTCTGTGTCTCCCTCTTTCTCTGACCCTCCCCTGTTCATGCTCTCTGTCTCAAAAATAAATAAATGTTAAAAAAATTTTTAATAAATATATAATTTAATCCATTCTCATAGGTGTATTGGTGAAAATCTCAGAAAAATAAGTTGGGGAAAAACATTACAAGTAGTATCTGCTACTGCTCTGGCCCAGTTCCATACAGAGCTATGGAAGAAGGCTGATGGCTGAGAAGCTCCCCTTCTGGGAGACTGGAGAACAGAATCCTAGGAGACAGCCAGATGGCATCTAGGGAGGTGACCGGGACCTGCTCCTGGGGGCAGCGAGAATGGAGAGACCTTGGGGGACCACGCCTCTCTCCACATCCAGGACTGTGGAGAGAAGAGTCTCCAAGGACTAGATGGGTTGTAGTCTGAAAGGGCAGGGAAAATAGAATGAATCTGGGGCACTGAGGGAGGAAACAATGAGGAGCAGAGAAGCAGCGGAACCTCTGGTGTTATGCAGCTGTTCCCTCCCATACCAAGGCGGGGATTTTTCTCACCAACAAATGGAAGATAACATTGCCGTGGAAAGAAGACATAATTCTCCTATCAAACACATCTAATACACATGGGGCTGAAACCAGAACCAGTGTCCCCTGAATCTTCCCTTAATGCCTTTTCCTTTCCAGCACAAAACTGGGCCACATAAGGAAAATGAAGAGTTAAATACATGTGACACCGCTTCTGAGCTAATAGTGTTGGCACCTCCAACAGTCAATAGTAATTACAAAGCAATAGTAATTTCTGGCTTAAACACTCTTTTTTTTTTTTAAAGAGAGTGCACTAATGAGCTGGGGAGTGGGGCAGAAGAGAAGGAGAGAGTGAGAGAGAGAAAGAGATAGAATCTCAAGCAAGCTCCAAGTTCAAGGCAGGGCTCAGTCCCACTACCCTGGTTTCTTGAACTGAGCCAAAATCAAGAGCCTGATGCTCAACTGACTGAGCCACCCAGGAGCCCCTGGCTTAAACACTCTTAAATGAATAGCTGTTAGTAATAATCACTAGGTTCCTAAAATGTAATTTCTCATGACCTAATATAATATGACTGTGATAACCAAAGTGCATTCACCTAAATTCATGAGTTTAAAATGTATAAATTGGGGCGCCTGGGTGGCGCAGTCGGTTAAGCGTCCGACTTCAGCCAGGTCACGATCTCGCGGTCCGTGAGTTCGAGCCCCGCGTCAGGCTCTGGGCTGATGGCTCGGAGCCTGGAGCCTGTTTCCGATTCTGTGTCTCCCTCTCTCTCTGCCCCTCCCCCGTTCATGCTCTGTCTCTCTCTGTCCCAAAAATAAATAAAAAATGTTAAAAAAAAATGTATAAATTATAATAGTTCTATGGTAAACATGGGGACGGGGAGCAGGCACACTGCCATGTGGATTCTGCCTAGGGACTTATCTTTTCAAATTTGTAGGAGGTAAATCTGAGTTCCAAGTGGCCCATGGACCAGCACTGAAATGTGTTTACCAAAGATAATAGGCACCAAAAACAATTGATGGGGGTGTTCTGCCCTGAGGGGATGGCATGTGACAATAGAGCCCTGTGGTCATTGACTCTAGGTGTCCATTTGTCTTTTATATGGAGAAGGCTAAGGAGAAGAACTTGTAGTCACAACTGGGCCAAATAATGGTCTATAAAAGGAGTGGTGGGACCAGCAGATATAAGAACAGCTGGCAACAGAGGGGAAAGTGTGACCAGGTGACACACTGAAAGTACCCAAGCCTTTCTTTCCTGAGAGAACAGAGCTGAAGCACAGGTAACTGGAGTGATGTATGACAACAGATTTCTGGTGCAGGTAGGCTATGGAGTGAATGGGAGTAAGCTTCAGAGTCGTCTTCCAGAACCCGAAAGAAAACTTATTGGTGTCCAGTTAGAGGACTTTGCAATTCTCCAGATGCAACAGGAAACTGTAATAGACAAAGAAAGCAGGGCTGCAGTGAGTCACTGAGAACCTCTGTGTGGAGGATTCTGGAACAAGATGTTTCAGAGTGAGTAGTAAGTTTTGGGGAAATAATTACCCAGGTTTTGGGGGGAAGTCATCAAGAAGATGTGACCACTAGCTGATCGTGAGCTGGCTTTGGTCAATTGAGGCACCTCACCCCCTGCTCCATCCTTGGTATGTGGGTTCTGCTTGCCTTCCTTATTCCCAGAAGCTGCGACAAGGACACAGCCTTGACATAGTGATGTCATGTTGAGCCATCTGCATGTTACACCTGACTGAACCCAGTAACAGCCTCTGTATAAAAGCTTTTAATATTTGGCTGCTTGGGTGAGAAAAATTACTTTTCTCGCAGCTGCCCTAGGTAAGCCTTATAAATAAATTCTCTTGTTCATTAAAACTGCCACCTACCAATCTGGTGTGACCTGTTCCTTTCCCTGCCTGCCAAGTGTGGAGGCCAGTTTGATTACACCCAGGAAGCTCCCCAAGGAGGTTGCAAAGCATTAAATCAACTGGCTAGTTCTTCCTACAGGAGAGTTCTTATGAACATTGGATCTGTTTCTTTCAGATTCCCCCCGTATTCTGATCAGCATCAGAAGTGGCCCTTCTGACGTGTTCTCAGCTGTGCCCTCTCCAAATTGCCCACCTGTGTGGTGTTCAACTCCTTAGTCCCCTCAGCTGTGCCAACAGAAAAGCCTTCATGTGCAACCTTCCCCCCGCCCTGCCACCTGCTGGAAGAAAGCGCTCCTAAGAGGAGGTAACAACCCCAGAAGCCATGGGCAACAGGAGTGACAGAAGAGATTGCCCTTTGTCTCATCTCCCCTTCAAAATTTTAGTGCCTATTCAGCCTTTGATAACACTTGAAATGGAGGTGAATTCCTTCCTGGAGGTGTTCACTGTTCTTTGAAAAACCACGTCCTCCTTTCTGGGAGATACTCCAAAAGTGTTTAGCAATGCCAGAGCCTCAGAAGCAAGAGCAGCATGATCAAGTCCATATTTATTCCAGTCTGTTGCTCAGGATTGCTATTTCTGTCTGGTCACTGATATGAGTGTGGATTGTGGGATCTTGGCAGGTATCGTCTGCTTCTCTAATGCATCATGTATTTCATGGTGAACAAAAAAGCCTATGGTTTAATCATCCATTTGTCAGAAAAAGCATTGTTTTTGATAATCCCATGTTTCTTTCACATTATTCTGCCTTTCATATGTTTACCAAATTCTTTATAGTATGTGATCACCTTGTGTTCATGAAAATTCAATGAGATCAATTTCTTTTCCATGTAAATCTAAGTAATTCCACTGCTCTCTGGGGTTCGCTGCCAGGAATATAAAAGACAAAGCCTGATCAAAATTGTTTTAGCCCTTTCCTCTAAAATGTATGTCTTCTGTTTTTCAAGATGCTGATTCTAAATTTTGTGGTTTTGGTTTATTATGTTATGTTATTTTATTTTGTTTTGTTTTGTTTCATTTTATTTTATTTTAGAAAAAGAGGGCACAAGAGCACAAGCAGGGGAGGGGCAGAGGGAGAGGGAGAGGCAGAAAGAAAATCCTAAGCAGGCTCTATGCCCAGCACAGAGCCCAGTGCAGGCTCCATCTAACGACCATGAGATCATGACCTGAACCAAAATCAAGAGTCAGAAGCTTACCTGACTGAGTCACCCAGGCACCCCATGATTTGTAGTTTTTATTTTACTACATTACTGCATTTGTTTCCTTGTTAGATGCCTTACAGTATTCATGAGTTTCAGGGGATAAAATGGTTAATATGCAAACTTTGGCCTCTCTGCATCCAATTCATCCTCCTTACTGCCATACATCAAATCACATTGTTATTCTCAGAAACCCCCATGACACTCCAACACATAAATAATCAAAATGTAATCTGTGAGTTCTGAGTCTGACATTCAGGACTTGCATTCATTGCCTTTCCAGTTCACCTGTAATTATTTCTCTGGCTACACAAACTTACTGGCAATATCTTTGCCCATGCATGCACCTTTCTCTAGAAAGTCCAGCCCCTGCTTCTAACTTTCCCAAGTTTCAAGGCACAGCTTGAATGATACTTGATGAATACTACAATGGGAATACTACATTGGGAATACTTACTGAATACTACAATGGGAATTAATTTCTCCCACATGCCACATAATTCTAGACCTATATTTTACCATTTATAACAATCTAATTTTGATTATTATAATCTTTATAAAAACAGAATCATTAGGGGCGCCTGGGTGGCTCAGTCGGTTGGGTGTCCGACTTCAGCTCAGGTCATGATCTCGCGGTCCCCGAGTTCGAGCCCCGCGTCGGGCTCTGGGCTGATGGCTCAGAGCCTGGAGCCTGCTTCCAATTCTGAGTCTCCCTCTCTCTCTGCCCCTCCCCCGTTCATGCTCTGTCTCTCTCTGTCTCAAAAATAAATAAACGTTAAAAAAAATTAAAAACAGAATCATAGTTAATTGTCAATATAATTAATAATTAGTATTATTAATGCTTAGTATCTGCTAGGTTGGGGAGGGCCACAAATGCTTCCCATATGGGACACCAAATGTGGGTGTCTCCCTATGGGATGGTGGCCACCAAGTGTGGGACAACCAGATTTGGTGGAAGCTGTGGTGCAGGCAGTGAAAGTACTCACCTGAGGCAGCACAAAGGAGATAGTTTTTTGAATACACTGCAAGGAAGTGATGGGCAGGACAGCAAGGGAGAGATTGTCTGCCAGGAGGCAGTTGGGTGGAGGGTGCTGTAGTTAAAGGGGGAGGGTCAAGAGGTATGGGAATGTATGGAATTTTTTTGTACCTGTGTCTGGGTGTATAATCCATTGGTCAGCTAGGACTTATGGATATTTTGAGGTGTGTTTCCTAATGGGCCTGTTTGTCTTCAGCCAGGGGACTGGGGGGGGTCACTGTGGGCCCTTTTACCTTATTCAGGTTTCCATTGTTCTAGTAGGTTGCCTAAAAGTGGCCTCTGCATTACCCCCTGAACAATTCTGACCCTTAAATGTGTAACTGCTTCATGCTGAATGAGCAGAGTATAGATATTGACTGGTCAACATCTATACTCCAGTCAACATTGGTCAGTTGGAAATTTAATAGGAGTTATGGAAGGCTGAGGCAGCTGTGTCAAGAGTTGATAACATATGGGAGTCTCCTTGAGCAGAGAGAATCATCTGTCAGGTTGAAGTTATGGCAGTGAATGAGTCTCAGCACCAGGCTGAGAGGCATGGGAAAAAATAGTAAAACATGGTTAGAATAACAAGAAGAAAAAGAAACCCAAATAAGAGTCCTTTGACAAAAATCTGCCTCCTGTCCAGGAGTTTAGCGAATCAGTTAAAAAAAAAAAAAAAAAAAAAAAAAAAGGAGGGGTCTTTGAGAGACCAATTTGAATGATCTTGCCAATTAGAAACCCAGAGATATTTTTGTGGTAATCTGGAATGTATACACAGCATTCTGTTTTTATGAGAGCACAAGTTCCATCTTGTGCAGCAGTTAAAACATCTGATGTCATTCTGTTTTTTAAACCTGCTTTATGCATTTGTATTACTTCAGTATTTAATAAGGAAATGCTATTTTTAGTGTCATTTAGGGCTTTGATCATGTACTTAAGAGTTTCCATGTGCCAAGCAACATCTTCCAGTCCTAAAGAGAGAATAAAGATAGATGCTAGGTGATCATACCAATGAAACACAGAATGTGTCCACCATTGTTTTAAATTTGGAAGGTTGGCTAGGTTGGCAATAGTTCTAATAATGCATTGTGTTTCTAGGCGAAGCCCAGAGCACAATGTCCTATCCAGCCTGGGACATGCCATGGCCACAGGTTAGAGCTGCATAGCCACTGGGTCTCATTAAGAGTCAGCCATCTAGTTCTGGGTCTCCTTGTCTAGTCAGTACCCAGCCAATCAGTGCCCTGGAAAACAATGATTTGTGAGCATATTTCTGATGACAGCCATCCTAACTGCCATGTGCTGTTTGCCTATCTACTGCAAGTATGGTTTCTTTGTTTCCAGCATAGAATTGCTTTTTGACTTAACTGTCCAATTGTAGGGGTAAGCAATAAATATTTATACCAGATTGGATATAGTCCATCCAGTGTATACCAAGAAGCTGGGTTTTGTAACTTAGGCATCTTCTGGTCCCCATTTATTTGTGAGAGAATTCTGTTAGAACTTTAATGGTTTGAGAGTATGAAAAGGTCTGATTGTGGCCTGGGAAATTCCAGGTGACATTGGCCATAAGCTAGAGGGTAACATTTTATTTTGATATAGACCTATTGTGAAACATAGCAGTATTTGGGTTTTATACCATATGTAAGATATAGTTATAAAAGGAATGCCAATCTGTGCCCTGAAATGGGAAGACCCACCAAGGCAGACCAGAAGTGCTTGATATAGGCAGAATTCCACACATCCAGCAAGCTGTTTAATTTTGAAATTCAGCATAATGCTGTGCCTATTGTAAGAAGGAATTGTCAATGTAAACTGGAGAACAGAGAATGAAAAAGAAAGGTACATCCATCATTATTGTTTGAAGAGAAGTTGGAAGTCTTCTATAGATTCATAGGAGTAAGAAGACACGTTAGCTGACACCCTGGATTCCTGTGGGGAAGGTATAGGTTTAATCCTTCATATATAAGTCCATGAGGAATGTCTTTCTAACTTTATGGATGTGGGGTACTATAATATGTCCCAGTAGAGGTCCTTCCAATTTGGAGTTAAATACTCTGCTGTCTTAGACTTGCAATCCTTTAAATAAACCGTGTTTCCTGAGTTTTTATGGGTGGGTTGCTAGTAACTGTCAGATCAGGTTTAGGGAGGATATGGTCTGTGTATTCATTAATTTAACAGAACATTATAGTCTTCATCTACTGATTGGTCTACAGTGAGAAAAGCCTTTCTTTCTGTATAGTAACTCAAAGGGTCTTACCCATATTGGTTGTTTCAGGGCAACTCTTCTCCAGAGAAGCACTTATGGTAAATGAGTAATCTAATTTTCTTGAGTCTCAATGCTTAAAATCTAATATCTACAAAGATGTGTTATTGAAACATTTTCTCTCTATAATCGCCCTCATTTTCAACCAGTGATAACCAAATCATAATGTGTTTGTAAAACAAGTTCAGTTTTAACAAACTTGGCCTAATTATTTATATAAGCTCAGAAAGGATAGTGATTAATCATATATATCCTTTAAAATCTGCTTTGCTGGAATTTTTTATAAGGAATCTCTAGATTGAACTTTTAGTAGACTCTCAAGACGAGAAGCCAAGCCAAATACTTGCCATCAGACATGCCTGCAATACCTGTCAATTTGGGTGTATTCTTCTTCTTGAGGTTCCCAAAATATCCTGAGGTTCCTATACCAGTCTGGTAAGATTTCTGAGAACTCTGTAAGCAAGGTATTAGGCCAACCTTCCCAAGAGGCTCCATAAGCTCTGTAAAGTTGTTTATACATGTGTCTTTCAAATATGACATTCAAGTCAAAGCCTTGGTAAATAACCAGTGCTTCCAATTATGTTCTGTTACAAGAACAGATTCTTACTGAACTTATGCAAATAATTATAATTGCCATGAAAGAGAATACTCTGAGAACTTTTGAACTTCAGAGGGTTCAGGTAGAGAGAAAAGTTAAACACTTCAATTTGTTCACAGAGGATATTTTATCACATTTCTCTAAGTCATAGATATCTTAAGAGAAAGTTTCCTAAATCCGGAAGGGCAAACATTAGAGAACCAGCAATGGTTCAAACAAGAGTTACAAAAACTGTAATCATCTTCCTCAATTCATTTAGTCCCATGAGAACTAATTCTTGTTCAGTTTGAATACAGCTTTTTGTTCTGGAAATTTTTACCTATTTTAGTTTTATGCTTTCACAGATATCAAAAACCTGTGTTTGTAAAAAGTCCTTTTTATGAATCTCTTGAAAATGAAACACATATCATAAGAGAGTAAGAACAATAACTATAGATGACCAAAAAAAACCTTCAAAAATGTACATGGTTAAAGATCTGATATGAGAGTTACCAAAACACATTAAAACTTTCAGAACTGCATATAATCTCTAGGATGGCTATAGCATTTGCCCAAATAACTGTAACCTAAGGTTTATCATTATTTGCTAAACAGTGCTTCTGAGTAATTTAACATGACACATAAAAAGACCTAATTAGTCAAAAAATTCATTTACAATTTAAATCTCAGGGAAGTTTGTTAAAATCTCAGAAAGTTATAAAGAATATGCTTAAATAGGATTATGGATCATCAAAGAACTGATAAAGACAAAACAGAAACTGGACAGAAAAAAGGGGGAAAAAAACCTTTGTTTACATTTTCTTAGCAAAAGCAGACCAACAACCCAAGAAAATGTTGTCTTTAAAAAAAATTTTTTTAACATTTACTCATTTTTGAGATACTGAGAGAGAGTGTGAGTGGGGGAGGGGCAGAGAGATACAGAGAGACACAGAATCTGAACCAGGCTCCAGGCTCTGAGCTCTCAGCACAGAGCCCCATGCAGGGCTCGATGCAGGGTTCGAACTCATGGACCACCAGATCATGACCTGAGCTGAAGTTGGACTCTTAACTGACTGAGCCACCCAGGTACCCCAACTTTATCTTTTTAACAGAAAAAAGCAGAATTTTCAATCTTATACCTGTGTACTTTTAAAATCCATTCATTTAAATCTTAGTCCATCCTGACCACACACAAATTCTAAACCTTTCCCTTCACAAACCTTCTACAACTTTCTTTTGCATGTAGATTTTGCCCTAAATAAAGCCTTTTCTCTCCAAACAACCAGTCTCATTTTAGGACAAAATTATTTTCTTTTTCCTTCAAGGAATGTATTCTCACTCCTTATATCTTTCTTACCCATCTCCTGCTTTCCTACATACAAAGTTTCTTTCCTTATTATTTCCATCATTTTAAATTACATTTAGCAGAATTTTAACTCTTAGAAACCTTAATCTCCCGTGAAAACTAGTAACCAATTGTGAATTGTCTTTTACACCAGAATTGTTCACATGGCAAAATTATGAATCAATTAAGCACAAAGCATGTTTTCCAACAGACCTAAGTACCTTTAGTTTGTCTGAAATAAGAAGTCAAAAGCAGATAAACTTTCTGTTTAGCAATTAATACTTCAGTATTTTATTTTATTTGGAAAAGACTTAACTATCCAATGAATTCAATCCAATTTATCATTTAATTTGGCAAAACTTCAAAATTTCAGGTTTGGTAGCTTATGTGCAAGGTCAGATTGATGAGGGAGCATAAGGCAGGCTTAGGGCAAAATACAAACTACCACACTGTCCCCCCCTCCCCCATGGGATGTGTGTGACATTCCTCAGGCACTCCTGGCTGCCCCAGGACAAAGGAAAGGAAAGAAAACAAATGGCCAACTGATGGAGATCACAGTCATACAGGACTTGGGTCTCCATCAGTTGGCAAATATCTTAGTAAATTATAAGAAAAAGGCAATCTTATCAATAGCCTAATCTCTAGAAATCTATAGAGTCAATTTCCTGGAGCCCCAACATGACCCTTCAGAGTGATGTGGGGAACAAAGGCAAGAAAGAAATGACAGGTAAAATTAAATTCCTTTATAAAATGCAGCCCATTGACAGATACTTGAGGTGGGCAGAGTAAAACATTTCTCTAGGAACTCCTTCCTGTCTTAATGTTAATGCTTTGCTACTAGGAAAAGAACCTTAGTTTGACAATAGCTAGGCTCCAGTATCCTGTGAGTCTTCTTTAGCATATGAAAATCTCACTGGAAACTTTCCCCTGACTTTACCTCCCCCAACACCTAAATATAGAACTAGGATGTCCACAGGGTGCAGGGCAGCTCCTCCCCCCCATGGGTCGAGTCCCTGTGCTTTAGTAAAATCACCTTTTTGCACCAAAGACATCTTCAAACATTCTTTCTTGTCCATCAGCTCCAAACCCCAGGAGCCCCACCACCACTCCAAAAACCTTCATCAGGATGTCCATGAAACAGAGTCAGACCCATTCAACACTTTTTTCAGATGTCAGGGTTTCAGGAGAAAATGCCATGAAGGCTTGCACATATGAAACCTCTGACCATTTGGAGGAATTCCAGCTTTTAAGAATAAAGCTCAAGGGTGATCCTGAAGGAATAGAGGGAGTTTGTCCCATAGTGGGAAAGACTGGGTGCTGATATGCCCCGATTCGAGAGACCCCCCGAAAACAAACCACCAGAGTCCAGAGTCAAAGCCAAGCGGCAAGGGTCGTTTATTGCAGGTTCGAACCTGGTCCTCCGCGCACTCGTTGCCGGTGACGCTAAGAGGCTCCTAGCGAGGATCTTACAGCTTCTTTTATAGACAGGCACAAACAAGTTAGGGATTTTTTTGCGGTTACAGAGCTGTTATTGGTTGACATTTAAATTTGAACACTCAGCAGAACTTGATTGGTTCCCGCCTTTAGGTCAGACCACAACCGGGCACGCCCTGGCTGGTTCTGAGAATGGGGGGGGGGGGGGGGGGAGGTCTTTTCTTTGCAGTTGTGAGTACACCTGGTAATTTTTCTCTTAGTCTCTCAGTGCCAATTCCTAAAGGGGCATCCCACCAAAGGAAAGGGAGCTCCAACTGGTGATCATGGTTATACTCAGGGCATTCCACTGATCTGACCAAGAATTGGACCTTATACCAGGGCACTGGCTTTTCTGAGGTGTCCCACCAAGAAGAGGATTGCCACAAATAGCCATGGCACTTCCTGTTTGGGTGTCCCCTGTAACAGGAAGAGCCAGACATTGGGTGGACAAACCAGGTCAGAAAATGGTTGGGGGGCTCACGTGTTTTCCCTTACATCAAGGTGGCTGAATCTGTGAGGACAAAGGAATAGAGAGGAAGGAGCCAAAAGAAGTAAGGTGGCTGAGAGTCAGAAAAGGGTCCCAACCAAATCCATACCATTGTGGGGATTCACTCTGGATGAGCTGCCACTGCCAGCTGTGCAGTGTGTTGGGAGCAGACCTCAGGGGATGAGTGAAAAAGCAGAGGGAAGGGGTCTTTTGCCCTCACAGACATGGAAAGTCTGAGCTGTTCACTCTCAGACCTTCAGACCACACCAGGGGGCTGCCCTGGCCAGAGATCTTCAGTTTTCAGGGAAGTACTAGGGTTAGGCTACTGAAGGGCCATAAAGAGAAAAGAGAGAGAGGGGGAAGGATCCCTCTGAAGAGCAAAAAGAGAAATCCTTCACCCTTTCTGGCTGGTTCCCCTTGGGGCTTTGATGTTCACTGAGGAGTAACCTTGGCCAGAAGCTGTCAGTTTCCCCAGAGTACTAAAGTTGGTCCACTGAAGGAAAGTCCCAAGAAACTCTTTAAGAATCTGGAAATAGCCCTGGGCTGGCAAAGTCTCCCTGTATGGACCACCAAATGTGAGGTCTCCTGATGGGGTAGAAGCTAGTGGTGCAGGTGGTGAAATAATTCACTCAAGGCAGAACAAAGGAGATAGAAGTTCATCAAATATACCACAAGGGAGCTGTGGGCAGGACAGTGAGGGAAAGACTGTCTGCCATAACACAGTGGGAGGGGGGCTATAGTTAAAGGGGGAAGGTTTCCATTATTCAAGTAGATTGCCTAAAAGCGACCTCTATACTAGGGACTTTACTAAATGCTTTTACTTTATATTACACCATCTAAAATTCTTCCATTTCAAAAAGGTTTTGAAGAAATTACATAAGAGTATAAATGAGCCTGTGGAATGGCATTGATATGTTCTTAGAACCAAGGAGAATATTAAAATATACTAAAATACCCAAAGAAATGGAAAATCCAAATAAATAGTGAGGGAGGTTAGAACCTGGGAAGGAAGATGCAGATTTTAATAATAGAGAATTTCTGCTTCATGTGCAATTTGAATCAGGAGGGCATATGTTATGGGAACACTTCATTTGTGTGCCAATATGTATTGACATGGCAATTGTATTTTCTCTCTCTCTCTCTCACTATATATATATATATATATAATATATATATATAGTGATATATATATAGTGATATATATATATCTGTATATGTATATGTATTTGATACTTAAAATATTTATAAAATTTGGCATGTTAGATTAACCTTGTAAGTTTATATTAAAGTACATAATTAGTTTATTTAAAGTTGTTAAATGGACCAAAAACTTCTTGAAAATAAATCATTAAATTTATGAAAATTTTGAGAATTTTAATAGAATCAATATTAGTAGTTATTTAAACTTAAAGTTCACACACACACACACACACACACACACACACAAAAACAGTATTTTACTTTGTAACCTAAATACATTGAATATTAATTCTGTAGACCAAAGTAGCCCTTTAGTTATCTTTGTAATACACAAAAGCCAACTTCTAGGACACCAGAGCAGCCTATGCCAATGAAAAGGAGCAGAGAAGCATAGTTCTGTGTGACAGAAATAGAAGGCAGAAAAGAAGGACAAGGTCTAGAAATCAACTCCCACACAAATGGGCAATGGGACATGAGAGAGGGAAGAGGAAAGAAGGAGAAAGGCATAGAGGTAGAAAGACTTGACAGAGAGATCAAGAGAAAAATGGTGTCATGCCATAGCTTCTGCAGAAAATTTCTTTCAACTCTCAGAATTAACCAGCATATGGTGATTCAGCCTAGGACCACACAAACTCACCTGTCAATTCCCACATGTACTTTCCTCCCACTTAAAGGCCCTGCCCCACAGTACATTCATAACATACCACCTCCCCTGCCCTGTCATTGCCCACTGCCCACTGAGAGCAATCTGCCTATGGCAATTCAGCCCAGACTCCACAAACCCATCTGAACTATTGTTGGCTGGTCAGAGACTCAGAGAGGCAGTCGGTGGGGAGGATTAAGGTGTTGCCCAAAACTAGTGCAGAAAATTTAAAAGGCCTAGAGAATCCAGGACCCACAATCAGCTCGTGCCACACCTTTGGATTTGGGCTGTCACACCAGGTGAGAGGACTGACCCTCTTCCTTTCAAGGAAGAAGACCCTTCCAGGCAAGTCTACTCTTGTTACCAGTTACTTGGTCACACCTGCCTTTAATGCCAGAATGATTGAAGTGTCCAAACTCCTCTGTTTGCATTTTAACCTGAATTCCCCCAGGCAATTAGTTTCCTGAAATATTAACAGGTAAATACCCTTCCTCCAACTTCTCTCAGCACTCCTGTGAATCCCTGAAATACAGGTCTATCTTAACTACACATAAACACTGAAGTCCAGAGAAGAGTAAATAACTGTAACAACCATCGAGTTGATAGATTGCATGTAAGCATAGAAGATTCCTGAGTTGCAGGAGGCTTTAGAACGTATTCGCCTTCTCATAACTGCTGGGTCCATTCCTCAGGCTGTCATTAGAGACCTTGGGGTACACCAACATTTGTGATCACATCACATACCTGTTCAGTTCCTGAAACTCCACTATACGTGCTAACTCTCAACCTGCCTGGCACTCCTACCCCACCAAGGCTCCCATCACTCTGGACACCTCTAAAGCAGGTAATTTCTAACTTTTTCTCCTGGTAAAGCTTAAGCACCATGCACTGAAATGCTAAAAATTAACTGGAAATCTTTTGTAATGATCTCTTACTATATTGGCCTCTCAGCTTCAGAGCTACTAAAAAGTGGGAGTCCTATCTCCCTGGCACATATTTCTTCTCACATTTTACAGCTCTAAAATTTCAGTTTTCCTTACCAGGCAACACAAAGCAAACATCACCCAGTGCAATAGTGGCTGTCAGCAATACTAAGGACCACTGCTCCCCTCTCTAGCTCTGCCCTGTGCCTCCTCCTTTACTCCAATGATCAATGTCTACTTCTGTCCCTTGCCTATGTGCCATAGCCTCAGATAACAGACAAGACTCCAACATCCTCCTGAATCCTGAAGGGATTGACAGCCAACCAATGCTCCATGAGAGAAGACTGGGAATTGGTTCATACTCTCACTTTACTTCCCACCTTCCAGGGTCCATCAGGAGTTCCTGGCTGACAAAACTACTTTCAAATCATAACTTTGGAAGCCATGGTCTATTTCTCCAGATGGTCTCATTTAGCTTTTTGTAATAGTTCTTTTTATCTATCAAATCCACATAATTCTTTCCTGGCAGAACTTACCACAATTCATGGCCCGGACTTATGGGGATTACCTTTTTCTGTAGCATTAGAACATGATCAATTCAAATCATCTGCTACGTACCTACCACCTTCCAGTGCCCACACATGCTCTCCACCAGCTCAAAGGTCCTGACTCCTGGAGCCACTGCAGTGAGGTGCATACCTCACCATGGTTGCCCACCACCCACTGGAGGCCCAGAGGCACTGTGGAAACTCCCCCAAGTCCCATTGCTCTCAGATTGCCCTTCCAGAGGAGATGAAAACCTTGCTAGTTCCTTAGTACCTACCAAACTGGAGATCTCAATACAAAGTAGTTAAACGAGTCCTTTCAAGACATGAAGTGAGACACTCAAGAAACAGGAAACTGGGGGAAACCCCTTTGTTTTCTTTATCTTTGACTGAGTTTGGGATCAAAGTTGCAAGATTGTGGCTCTCCTAATACCACTTGGGTTCTCTGAGGTAGGAAGCAGCCTGGAGACATAGGTGAGTGAGAGATCTCTGAAAAGAGAAAAAAGTCCTCTAGGGGTTTGGGGTTTCTAGCTGGGCTGGAAGAAAATGGCATGGTTAGACCTAGAATGAAGCTTCCTTTGAGGTGAGGTTTTAATGGAAAAGAATAGTTAGATTACAGACAGGTAGACATCATGCTAATCCTAGGTTAACTTTGGAAATCTTTATATTGAAACTTAACTATGAGACATAATTTGTCTATTAACCACTTCCTGCCAAGTAACTATTTTTCTGCATATTTATAAAAAACTATACATTTAAAATACATACATGATTCAATTTTCATTTTTTTACAAACTTCTACTGACTTCCAACCATTTGCCTGTTCTTGTGATTGATGATGAAGATAAATGAACAAAGTCTTTCCCTGGGGACTGCAGTGTCTAATATAGGGAGAAATATAAACTAATAAAAAACTATGCAGCAAAGTAGACTATAATAAGGGAAGAGAGATTTATTAAATATTCTCTTTTTCCTTCAACCATTGATTTTTATTAGATCATTTCCAAAATATTCATCATTTTAATGAAAGGTGATGTGTAAGAAAAAACAATAAGGCACCACCTCTCATTTGCCTATGGTTTGCTTTTGGAGGAGTTCCGTCACTGCTCTGAAGTTTTGTTTCTAGATATGAAAAAAAGGTAGGCAAAAAACCCAGAGATTGCTGGATTAAAAGAGAAAGCAGGTGAAGTGAATGAGATGTCAGTAATTCTGTGACAGTGTGATGCCTTTCCAGGAGCATTGGTCTAGTGAGATCTGGTGGTTATAGTCTCAAGGCATTGGACCTCCTATTATTTAGCAGGCAGGTTTTAACTCTACAGAACAGGCATGCCTCCTTTTATTGGGCTTTGCTTTACTGGGCATCACAGGTACTGACTTTTTTACAAACTGAAGGTTTATTACAACCCTGTGTCCAGCAAGTCTTTTGGTGCCATTTTTTTCCAATAGCATTTGCTCACTTCATGTCTCTCTGTCAGATTTTGATAATTTTCTAAATATATCAAACTTTTCTAAATATATCAAATATACATTACGTTTTTCATAGTGATCTGTGGTCAGTGATATGACTCACTGAAAGCTCAGATAATGGTTAGCACTTTTTAGAAATAAAGTATTTTTAATATATTTATGTACATTGGTTTTTTTTAGAAATAATGCTATTGCACACCTAATAAAATGCAATATAGTGTCAACATAACTTTTATACACACTGAGATACCAAAAATCTATTTGACTCACTGTATTGCAATATTAACTTTATTGCAGTGGTCTGGAACCAAGCCATAGATATGTCTGAGGTATACCTTTATAGGGTTGCTGTAGCTCTTCTGGCCAACTTGGCCTAGAAGACTCTGGCTAAGAAAACCAGGAATTCTCAACTATAGAGAAAGGAACTTTATTTCAAACTTGGGGAGCCATGATGTCTAAATGTTTCTGTCTCTTGGATCTTACAGGGTTACTTAGATCCAAGAAAGACATCCTTTCAGCAGCAGCAACAAGGTAAGGTCCTTTTCTGGTCTTTTCCCCAGCTACCTGAGCCTTGTTCACCCAGGGGCCCTGAGCTCTGCCCTGCCCCTCACAGCCAGATGGAGTATGCCCGAGTCAGGAGGAATACCCACTATAGCAGAAGCAATGTCCTCAGAAGTAATTATAATGCAAATAAAATTACTGTTACTCATTTTTCTTGGGGGCATTGACCATAGAAAATAAAAGTAACATCCTTTCAGGATCTTCCCTGCAGGCCAGACACAGCTACCTCTATCTTATCATCTACTGTGGTCAAGACAGAGTTACCTCTTCTAGCTGCTGGATGGGAAAACATATTCAACACATACTTGGATCCAAGCACATCCAAGAAGCACAGAGGTTTACTTTCCTTCCCTAGGTCTCTTCCTATTTGATAAAGGTGCCTGGAGGTCTGGACAACTCAATAAAAGGCTGTGCATATTAGGTCCCTTCGCCCACTTTCATAGAGGAATAAATCCATCCTTTGCATACTCTCCACCACCTTGGCCAGCTGGTCCAGTGACAGCCCACCTGTCTCCTCTCTTTCTCCAATAAAACATGGTTCCCTGGGAGATCCAGTTCACTTGGCACTCATCCATAGCACAGTCTCTTGTGGGAGAGTGGAATTTAAGGCTAGGAAGGGCAGAAACTAATGGAAAGAGAAGTGAGTGCCCCGCCAGTGAAGAGATAGAAAAGTGACAGAGGAGGAGCCATAAGAGACTGGAGAGCCAATAATTAGAAAGGAAGGAGAGGGAGAAGGAGGAGGAGCAGCTGGAGGTAGAGGAGGAATAAGAGAAGGAAGAGTGGAAGGAGGAAAAAGAAGAGGAGTAGGAGAGGGAGAGGAGGGAAAGGTGACAGAGGAGAAGAAAGAGGATGTGTGGAAATATTGTTGAGACCTTGATGGAATCACTTCTGCTGACTGTGAGGTTAGCATGTAGCAGCAAGTCACACACAGAGAGTCAGGACGCCGAGGGTTTTCTTTCCAGGAAGAGCTTCATTCGTGCTGGCGTGGGATTAACAGGCTAAGACCCAAAAGGATGAGCCCCAAGCATAGCAGGGTGCTGCCTTTTGTACAATTGTTGCTCCTTTGTCTCCCATATATGGTAACATACAGTCTGAATGGGTGGTCTATGTCACAGAATAGTGGGGAATGTCATACACACTCACATAGCTGGGTTGCCTACCCTTGTCTTGAGGTTTTCACCACATTCCTTAGGGAGGGGCTCTACCACATTCCCCACTTTTATGCTTGGACCTCCTGTTTGGGGTCAAAGAGCATCATCTTGGTTTAGAGGTTTATATTTCCATAACATCATCACATGTGTGGCCGTTTTCCTTTCTATAATTGCCTCAATGAGGCTGGAGACAGACCATATACCCAGGGCAGCTAGGCAAGGTAGGATTAAGCAAGCTCCCAAAATCAAGAGGATAATATCTATGAGGGTTTTGAATTCCCTGAGAGTTGAAAACCATCCTCTAAATAACTCCCAACCTTTCTAAATAAGTCCCAACCTTTCCAGGGACATGAACAACCTTTCTCATTCGATTTGTGATCTCCTCTATGACTTTCCCTTCATCGTCTATCTGTAGGCAGCAGTTGCTCAAGTTAAACTTTCCACAAACTTCTCCTTCTGAAGCAAGCAAGTGATCTAAGGCCAAGCAATTTTGATAAATAGCATTGCACATTTTGGTTTGCTGCTTGGCTGGCTAAGTTATGAATTCTGGCAGTTTGATTGGTTATAATTTCTACAACTGCTTGCAGTCTGATTATGCAGTTTAGCATGTAAATGGGAGTGCGGTAGCCCCAGGACCCATCCTCTGACCAGGTGGCAGGGCCATAATACTGGATTATACATTTGGGAGGCCTTTCGTCATCTTTCCAATTGCCAATCTGTAAGGCACATCATTTCCTGTGAGTCTCCCTGTCCCCATATACTTGGACTTCCAAATGTTCCCCCACTGGCAAATGGGAGCAGGAAGAAAGATAGACAAATAGTTCCCAGCACACATGACCCTGACCAACCTGCAGGAAGTACTGTATAGGCTGTTCTTCCAGTATAGTCCACCTGGGCCTGCCATTTGATGTCTGTGTCAACATTGTTCCAGGCCTCTTGGAGATGAGAGAAGTTAGATAAGGGGTGGGGATCTGGCTCAAAGTGATCTTGGGACCTCCACCACAGGATTTCCTGGGTAGTTGAGTTATAAAATCTTCGGTCTAGGCATGTTAAGTTTCAACAGAGATGGTGAAATTTCTTCCCCACTGGGCAAGGCAGTTTTTCCCAATAATTGAAGTTTTGAGGAGCCCAAATCCGGTAGTAGGTCTGGGATATTCTTCTCCAATTATAAGGTTTTTGGGGATCTGATTCTCTAACCCCCATGACCATTGATCCCCTGTGGGGAACAAGTTTAGAGCTTGCACCAATGGGTTAACAAGGCTTAGGATAAAACCATCCAAGATTAGGTAAACAGGGCGAAAGCACCCCCAGCATAGTACACAAGCAGAAAGCTGCTTTCACAGGACAGAAGGTCCAGAATTGGTAAACAGGTAAATAGGACTATATATAAAGCCCTATGTACATGGAGGGTGGTGAAAACATACTTAAAGTCTGTGTATATATTAACACGTACCTCCTACCTCCAGTTGGAGGGTTCGGGTTAGCGCGATGAACTCTGCCTTCTGTGCTGAAGTCCCCTTTGGCGTGGCTTTGGCCTCAATGATAGAATTCAGGGTCACCACAGAGTATCCTGCAAGGTGTTCCACCTCTTTCACAAAACTGCCACTGTCGGTGAAATACTCAGTGTCACAATCCTTGAAGGGCTCCTCCCTCAAGTCTGGTTGACTGGAGAATACCTCATCCATGACTTCAATGCAGTCATGATCTGTTTGACCTGGCCCAAAAGGGAGTAGGGTTGCAGGGTTTAGGGTCGGCACTACTAGGTGAATGTGCAGGTTCTCACATAGCATTCTCTGATATCTCATCATCTGGGCGTTAGTTGGCCAGTATTGTCCCTTGTATTCCATTAATGTCAATATTGAATGTGGCACTCAGACTGTCAATTCTTGTCCCATAGTTAAGTTCTCAGCCTTAGACTCTAAGAGAGCCATGGCTGCAAGTGCCCATAGGCAGGATAGCCAGACTTGGGCAACAGAGTCAAATTGCTTGAAGAGATATACCACCAGAAGATGCCATGACCCCAACATCTGGGTTAGGACTCCCACTGCGATGCCAGTACTTTCATGAATGTACTTTCAGTACAAGATGAAGGCCCCAGACAAGATGAAGGGCTTGGACATGTCTGAATGTACAAGATGAAGGCCCCAGACCAGGCAAGGGCCCATTTGTTCTCTTTACAGGACCTTTGCTGTACTTACTCCCATCACAAAGGTTCCTGCTCTGCCCATTTTTTGACTAATAAAGGGGTTTTGCCAAGACTGAGAAGTTAGGTATCCATATTCTACAGAAACCTGCGGTCTGAGAAACTACCAAGTCTGACGTCACGTCGATGGGACTGGGATGGAACAAACAGCCTGTTTTCCCTCTGGGCCAGGTTGGCACTGCCCCTGGGAGAGGTGAAAGCCAAGGTACTTGACTCTCTTTTGACAGATTTGGGCCTTTTTCCTTGAGAATTATAGCCAGTTTCCCATAGAAGGGTAAGGAGCTGCCGAGTTCCTCCCATGCAGCCCTCCCAAGACCTTTCAGTTGCAGTAAGTCATCTACATGCTGAAGCAGGACATAGTTGTGTTGATCCACTGGGAAAGCTCTTAGGTCTGAGGCTAATGCAGTGCCAAAAATGGTTGGGGAGTTATTGAACCCCTGAGGCAATCTG
Source organism: Panthera pardus (assembly GCF_024362965.1). Taxonomy (NCBI): domain Eukaryota; kingdom Metazoa; phylum Chordata; class Mammalia; order Carnivora; family Felidae; genus Panthera; species Panthera pardus. The sequence goes on along the minus strand of NW_026526682.1, from coordinate 292,162 downwards.
GTCCAAATCAACTGGCCCTTGTCACCATTTTCAGGATTCTCCCCCTGGAAGGCAAAGATTGGTTGGCTCCGGGGGGCCAGGCAGATGCAGAAGAAAGTATCCTTGAGGTCTAGGCATGTGAAGAAGGCAGCCTCCGTGGGGATAAGACCCAAGAGAGTGTATGGGTTCAAGACAACTGGGTTCAGGATGACAGTGGCTTGATTTACTGCATGCAGGTCTTGGACCAGTCAATTATCATTGGCGCCTGGCTTGTGGGCTGGTAGGAAAGGCGTGTGTGTTCCAAGATGAGGGACAGGTTTGGAGGATCCCATATTTTAGAAGTTTCTCCAGGTGCTTCTCTATCCCCATCTGTGCCTTACAAGGGATGAAATGTTGTTTTTGGTGGATGGACCCTACTTCTGGCTTTAGTTTTTTTATTTTTATTTTTTATTTTTTTTTTTAACGTTTATTTATTCCTGAGACAGAGAGAGACAAAGCACGAGCAGGCGAGGGTCAGAGAGAGGGAGACACAGAATCTGAAACAGGCTCCAGGCTCTGAGCTGTCAGCCCAGAGCCCGACGCGGGGCTCGAACTCACAGACTGCGAGATCATGACCTGAGCCGAAGTCGGACACTCAACCGACTGAGCCACCCAGGCGCCCCCTGGCTTTAGTTTTACAATTACTGGAGATATTGGGGCCAGTCCTAGTATATTGTCCTCAGCCCATAATGCCGGTACTCTGAAGGGCAGCTCAGGTCCCTGTTGTGGCTCCTCCATGAGACTGTAGAGGTGCCATGAAAATCCTAGAGGAAAACACAGCAACCTCTGAGCAACTTTTTACTAGACATTTCTCCTGAGGCAAGGGAAACAAAACCAAAAATAAGCTGTTGGGACTTCATCAAGATAAAAATCTGCAGAATGAAGAAAACAACCAACAAAACTAAAAGGCAACCTATGGAATGGGAGAAGATATTTGCAAATTACATATCTGATAAAGGGTTAGTATCCAAAATCTATAAAGAACTTATCAAGCTCAACACCCAAAAAAACAAATAATCTAGTTAAGAAATGGGCAAAAGACATAACCAGACACTCTAAAGAAGACATCCAGAGGGCAAACAGACACATGAAAAGATACTCAACATCACTTATCATCAGGGAAATACAAATAAAAACTATGATGAGATACTACCTCACTAGCCATCAGAATGGCTAAAATTAGCAACAAAAGAAAGAACAGATGTTAGTGAGGATGTGGAGAAAGGGAAACTCTCTTGCTCTTTTGGTGGGAACGTAACTGGTGCAGCCACTCTGGGGAGGAGTATGAGGTTCCTCAAAACACTAAAAATAGAGCTATCGACCTACCCTATGATCCAGCAATTGCACTACTAGGTATTTACCCAAATGATACAAAAATATTCAAAGAGGTACGTGCACCCCAATGTTTATAGCAGCACTATCAACAGTAGCCAAAGTATGGAGAAGCCCAAATGTACGTCAACTGATGAATAGATAAAGAAGATGTGGTATATATATACATATATATATATGTGTGTGTGTGTGTGTGTGTGTGTGTGTATATATATATAATATATATATAATCACATAATAGACTATTACTCAGCCATTAAAAACTATGAAATCTTGCCATTTGGAATGACATGGAAGGAGCTACAGTGTATTATGCTAAACAAAATAAGTCAATCAGAGAAAGACAAATAAATCATATGATATCTCTCATATTTGGAATTGAGAAACAAAACAGATGAACCTATGGGAATGGGGGGGGGGGAGGAGAGAGAGAAACAAACCATAAGAGACTCCTAAAGACAGAGAACAAACCAAGGGGTGATGGAGAGAGATGGGTGGCAGATGGTTAAATACGTAAGGGGTATAAAAGAGGACATTTGTGATGAGCACTAGGTGTTGTATGTAAGTGTTGATGAATCACTAAACTCTACTCCTGAAACTAATATTACAATATATGTTAACGAACCGGAATTTCAATAAAAACTTGAAACCACACACACACAAGAATAGAATCATTTCTCAACTTCTCATAATCTCCTGTGTTCTCACTCTATTTGGAGCTACTATTATTCTTTATCTGAACCATAGCAAAAGTCTCCTATCTTGTCTCCTTCCTATCTTGTGCCACGGCAATCCCTTATCAGGGAAACTTCAGCAACAATATTATAATATTATACCATCTTCATTGGAATTATCAAGTATCTTCCCATTGTAACAAGAATGAAATCCAAAGTCCTTGCTGTCCTATAACACTCTGCTATGGCACTGATTATTCTGCCAACCTCATCATCTCTCTCTTATTCACTACACTGCAGGAATGTTGGAGTTCTGATGATTTCCTTTTCATTAAAGGAACCTTTAATTGAACTAGACTTGAAGTGTCAAGTGGGAAATCATACAGCTCAATACAGTTCCACTAGCTAAGCAACCATGTAACCAACTCAGAGAAGAAGAAATGGCATGTCACCACATCCCTGTAGTCCACCTTGTGTGCCCTCCCAGTTATCCCCCGGCCCCTAAATATCACCATTATCCTGACTGTAACTCCACAGATTTGCTTTTCTTGTTTATAAAATTTACATAAAGGGGATCATACAGTAGGAATTCTTTGTTGCTTGGATTCTTTTCATCAAAATTGTGTTTGTGAGATTCGTTTATTTTCTGAAGGTATAGTTCATTCTTGTAGTAGCACTAGAGTCTTTGGGAAAATATACTGCTATTTTTGTATCTGCTTTACTTTTGACAGGCAGTTTAGTACTTCCCAATTTTAAATGTTTAAAAATGATGTTACTATTGGGGCACTTGGGTGGCTCAGTCAGCTAAGCGTCCTACTTCAGCTAAGATCATGATCTCACAGTCCGTGAGTTCGATCCCTGTGTTGGGCTCTGTGCTGAGAGCTCAGAGCCTGAAACCTGCTTCAGATTCTCTGTCTCCCTCTCTCTCTGCCTCTTCCCCACTCACGCTCTGCCTCTCTCTATCTCTCAAAATGAATAAATGTTAAAAAAAATGTTTTGAAAAAAATAAGACAAAATAAAAAATAAAAATGATGATACTATGAGCATTCACGTTCATATATTTTTGTAATTATATGCATATACTTCAGTTGAGTACAAACCTAGTAATATAATGGCTAGTAAGAACTTAGGGGTATATTCATCCTTAGTGAATACCAATAATTTTTCCAAAATGTGTATCCTATTATTTCTGCCAGTGGTATATGAAATTTTCAGTTGTTCCGCACTTTAATTAATCTTGATGGTCTCTCGTTTTCATATTAGTCATTTGAGTGGCTATGTGGAGGTAATACATTGTGATTTTAATTTTCATTTCTCTAATGGCTGATGCACTTGAGCATTTTATGATAGTTATTTGGAAATTTGAAAATACTTTTCTATGAACTGCCTGTTCAAGTTGTTTGGACATTTTGTTTGTTTGTTTCTTGTTTTCTTATTGATCTATAGGAGTGTGTGTGTGTGTGTGTGTGTGTGTGTGTGTGTTCTGGACACAAGTCTTTTGTGAGATTTTGTATATCATGAATAGCGTTTCATCTCTGTGGCCTGTATTTTTGCAACTGTAGCACTGTCTTTTGCTAACCAGAAATGCCTTATTTTATTTTATTTTTTTCATTTTTATTTATTTATTTTTGAGAGAGAGGGAGCACAAGCAGGGGAGGGACAGAGAGAGAGAGAGAGAGAGAGGGAGACACAGAATCTGAAGCAGGCTCCAGGCTACAAGCTGTCAGCTTAGAGCCCACTGTGGGGCTAGAACCCACAAACCATGAGATCATGACCTTAGCCAGAGTCTGACACTTAACCAACTGAGCCACCCAGGAGCCCCAGAAATGCCTAATTTTAATGAAATCTATATATCATTTTTGCCACTTATAATTATGCTTTTTATTCTCTGTTTAAGGAATTTTTCCTATGGACAAGATCATACAGATACTCTTCTCTATTTTTTTAAGTTATATAATTTTACCATTCAAATTTAGATCTATAATCCACATGGAACTAACTTTTGTTTATACTAAGGCAGGGGTCAAGATTTTTTTTGTAGTCCCATGGGAATATTAGGTTGATCTGAGCACCATTTATTGAAAAGATCACCCCTCCCCCACTGCACTGCCGAGTCACCTTTGGTGTAAATCAAGTCATTGTATACGAGCAAGTCTCTGTTCTGTTCCATTGGTCTATATATCTATCCTCACAGTAATACCACACTGTATTAATTACTGCAGCATTAATATCTGGTAGTTAAACTTCTCCAACTTTGTTATATTTTAAGAAATCCTTAATTATTCTTAGTTATTTGTCTTTTCATGTACATTTTCATAAAATTTGTCAAGTGCTACCAACAGAAGTGTGTTATATTTCCTGAATACATTCAATAAAACCAAATTTTAAAATTGAATTTTTAAATAATCATGTTAAATTCTATAAAAAATAATAGTACTGAGATTCATATGCATTAAAACTATAGGTCAATTTAGGTATAAATAAATGGAAAAACACTTGTGTTCATGCATTGGAATAAGTTGTTAAAATGTCCATACATTCATTACATTTTCCATTAATGAGGGGTCTCTGCTAAAATTAGGAATGTAGAATATGCTAAATTATTTGGGGATTTAGACTCTGGTTAAAATACCCTTTGTTCTGCCCACAGTATGTAGACTTTCTCAGTATCATAATAAATCTTGAGTTACCCGGTGGGAAGAGGTGGTGCCCAGGACTCTAAAATCATTGGCTTGGTCAGAAAAGTAGCCCAAGAATAAAAGCGCTTCATAGCCAGTGACCAATGAGGAAATTCATATTTTATTCCTTGGAAATACAGGGTACCATGTAAGATCCTTGTGTGTCAGTTGTTCCTAAAGAAGCAGGATGGTGTGACACTGAAGAAGGAGAGTTAAGCCAAGCTCTCAGGACAACTTGCCTAGGACAACTTTAGAGAGGAAAAGAATCCCCTGTACAGGAGAATCCTCTTCCATGTAACCTCCCAGTTGACAAGGAGATAGTGAGTGCACTGACCAAGTATCTGCTATATTGCATGGTCCTTTCATTCTGCATGCTCATATGTGTCTCCTACTAGACTATGGATTTTTCTGGGGGTTGGGCTTGGTCTTAGTCTCTATTGTGTCCTCCCCTACTCACAGACCTGGCCCCTAGCAGGTACTCAATGATTGCTGGGTTAATGACTTTAACTTAATCTGACCTCAAACAAAAGTGCTAGTGGTGGTGTGTTTGGTGTAGATGGTAACTTCATTTACTCTATATGAGATGTGGGCAAGAGACACTCAGGGAATATGAAGTACAGTAAGACCTAGCTCTGGCATGCCTAGAAATTACTCTATCTCTGGACACTCCAGCCCAGGGACTTCTTTCCTCTTCCTTCCTCATATCCACCCAAATTCCACTGAAGGGCAAGGTACACTTGAAGAAAACACCTGTGTCTATATGTCCCTCTGCCTCCTCCATTACACTCTTACTGAATCTTTCCAGAGGAAATAGAAATATTGTTATTTACCTAAAAGCTGCCAAACTGGAATTTTGTATGCAAAAAGGGAGTTTGACAAGTGTCTTCAAGAATTGATTGATGGGTGCCTGCGTGGCTCAATTGGTTGGGTGTCCGACTTCAGCTCAGGTCATGATCTCATGGTCTGTGAGTTTGAGCCCCATGACAGGCTCTATACTGACAGCTTGGAGCCTGGAGCCTGATTCGGATTCTGTGTCTCTCTCTCTCCCTCTGCCCCTCCCCTGATCATGCTCTGTCTCTCTCACTCTCAAAATTGTATCATGTTAAAAAATTAAAAAAAAAAAGAGTTGATTGAGACATTGGGACAGCAGGAAATTATGGAGAAACCCCTTTGGTTTCCTCCTGCACAGGCTCAGCCCAGGATAAAAGGACCCTGCTCTGAGCTTCTTCATGGACTTGAATCCCTGAAGCCTGGAACAACCTGGAAAGGCAGGTGAGTGGGGAGGCTCTGTTCTATGGAATAGGAAGCCCTCAAAGGGGCCATCATGGGTTCCCACTGGAGGAACCAAGAAGCATGTGTACAGTTATGATTGGGGGTATAGAAAAGAAAAGGCAGATGATCAGAAGTAGCAATAGGAACAGATCAGAAAAATGGAGCAGAAAATAAAGACCAGGTAGGCAACACAGTGAACCAGAGTGAGATGCAGAAAGTCAGGGGTCTGCATCACAAGTCAGTAAAACTAAGGTCCACAGATGAAATCCAGCCCACTGCTTATCAACCTTTCTTGGAACACAGGAGTGTGCATCTGTTTATGTGTTGTCTATGCCTCCTTTTGCATGGTGATGGCAGAGCTGAACAGTTGTGACAGAGATTATCTGGCCTGAAAGCCTAAAGTATTTACTATCTGGCCCTTTACAGAAAAAGTATGTTGACTATTGTTTAAAAATAGAAGATAATTTGAGATTAATGTGACTAAAGGTATAGATGAAAAAGCTCCTGGTCAGTTAAATGATTCTGGTAAAGCTGAGGCCAGAACTTAGCTCATAATCCCTAGTCTTTGTTCTTCCTTATGCTGTACCCTGAATATTTCTCCTGTTTCATGTCCAAGCTTCTGACCCCAAGCTGGATGCCTGGCAGGGGTCTCCTGACTCTGGCTCTGCTCTGGAATCTAACTCTAAGATAGCTGGTGCCAAGGGATGTTATTTATCCTTAAAGAAGCAGTGATCACGTTTAAAGGAGTCAGGAATGACACTGAAGGACTGGAGAAGTTGCTGAAGAGGGCAGAGTAAGGGGACGAGATGCCTCAGTGTCAAATAGGGGCACCATCCCAGAGAAAGGAAATGTTTCATGGTATTTGGAAGAAATACAGTCCAATCTCTCCAAATTGGACTCTGATTTAACAGGTCATTCAAAACAGCAGGTGCTCTGCAGTCTCTGAACCTGCTTTTCTTCAAGTTGACTATTCTAAAATCATTTTACCTTGTATTTTCGGGCACACTTTCCTGATACTTTCCAAATCTTTTCTTTCTCTGGAATCCCTTCAGAGTGAACATGCTCCATTCAAAGAACCAAATCTCTGGTTGGGAAGGACAGGGCACACACTGGGCATCTGTAGGGAAGCTTCTAAGAAAATTCTCTTTATTGCCTGTTGTGGTCCATGGAGGCTCCTGTGAGGTGGGTGTTCATGGGAGGGAGTGATATAGGATGGTCATAACATTATATTAAAGAAAGAAGTAACATGAAAGTGTGTGTTTCCCTGTTCTAATTTGGAGATAATCTCTTCCACTGATGTGTTCTCCTTCTAAAGGGCTTTACTTTTTTGTTTCAGCTCATCTTCAATCTAAAAAAAATGTCTTATCAGCAACAGCAGCAATGCAAATTCCCCTGCCAGCCCCCTCCCCAGGTTCCTGTCCCCTGAAGATGCCTGAGCCTTGTCCTCACCCTCCAGCCAGTGGAAACGTCCCCCTGTTAAGTGTCCTCCCTGCCATCAGGAATACCTGTCAAAGCAGAAGTGACACCTCTGAAGCTACCCTCTCCAACCTGGTCTTGAAGATACTGCACCTCCTTGCCCCACCCTTTATCCCCTCACCTCCAGCAACAACAGGGGATACACAATAGTTAAAAGATGCTATTCTCTTCAGACTCAAGAAAAAAGATGTCTTCATTGTCTATGTGTTTCCTCCCCAAATCAGCGACTCCTCCCAACCCCCTCCCAGGAGACCACATGGGGTAGACAGAAGTTCTCAAACGTTTCCCAAAGTCCTGATCTGTTCTTGCCCTTCTTGACTGCTGTCCATCCACAGCCTCCTTTACCATGATGCCTCCTGCTGGCTGTATGAGATCACTACAAGGACATGGATTTCCTTGCTTAGCAACCTGCCTCTGTTATGAAGGTTTCGAGGAGCAAACATGGTAGAAAAATGAAAACAAAAAAACTGTTCAAATCAACCAAAAGTTTCCAGAGTTCTTCAGAACACAACTCCACACTCCTCAGTGAAGGCAATGAGTTCTGTTTGTATTTCCTTTCTCATGATTTCCACAACCCCTAACAAAGTTTCTCTAACCCGAATTCATACCCCTATCTGGACTATGAACCCATTAAAAGTAATCCAAACCCTACAATGTTCCTTCTTCTATTCTTATCAGTAAAGGATCTTCATGTCTCTGCTTTCTTACTGGGACTTGGAGAAAGCCACAGAGGGACAAAGTACTCAGGAAGCAGAGACTGAGAGGGAAATCACTGGGAGGACCCTGGAGGTGATCTGGGGATCCAGGGGAGGGAGATGGGAACCCAGCACAAGCCAGCAGGTCTCCTTTTCCTCTCTGGCCACCCATCATCAGTGTCCCAAAGCACCAGCTGTCCCCCAAGTCCACTGCTGCACCCAGGACCTATCATTTCTTGGGAAAGACTTGCCACACAGAGGAGGTAGATAGTGATGGCAATGGAGCCACCAACCAATGTCAGGGCTGTAGACTGGGCTGAGATGAGTTCTGCAAGGTCCTGGGACCAGAACTGCCACCCTGGATCTGTCTAGGGCTCATCATGCAAGGGATGGCCCCAGACAGGCTTATCCACTGCAGTGGTTCTCCAAATGCTTGGTACTGGGGAAGAGTATACCCTTAAAATCAATGAGGAAAACAAAAAGCTTTTGTTCTTGTGAATTTTATCTATTGCTATTTCTTATATTCAAAATTAAATCTGAGAACATTTTAGGACACTTTATCAACAATTAGGCATTGCACTAGCTGTCACAGTGATGATGTCACCACATGCTATGTAGTCTCTACTGTCATTTCTAGTGTAGACTAATGGGTAAATGAGAGTGGAAATAACAGCTTAATATTAATTATGATAATATTTTCACTCACAGACCCCACTGGAGCATCTTGGGAACCCCCAGCATCTCCATCTATCTTGAGAACCATTGGTCTAGTGAGTCACTGTAGGACAGCAGCTCTGAACCTGAGCACATGTGATAGCACAGGTGTGGGAGGACTCAGGAAGTTCTCCTCAGGTTTCAGCCTCAGCTTACTGGAGGGACAGGGAACACTTACATTTAACTACTCTGCTAAATTAAGTTCTGAACTTTCAACCATTAATGATTAGCAACAATAAAGTGTCTGGAACTGATAAAACCTGAAGATAAAGAGAAGAGGAAACTGTAACTCTCTAGAGAAGCTCCTCAGTGGTCTACTGGGATGGTGGGGACAGGTATGTGCTACATGGACCATTAGATTTCATCTCACAAGGGCAAACATCATGAAGGAGCGCATGTGCTGGGTGATATACAAACATGGAAGTCAGAGAAGGTAGAGCAAAGGATGGCTCCTTAGTTTCTTATGCGGGTTTCTTCCCAAGACCTCCCTTAGAAACTATCCATAATCAGTGATTATGGAAGTTTGAATCTAATCATATTCTATGTTTTCCTCAATTCTCCTCCTTCTGGCAGCCACAGAGTAGGTTCCCTCTCATTTCCATGGAGATAAAATCAGGTCAGAGTCTACTGACAAAAAATTACTTAAAGGGTAAGAAATGTCAAGAACAACCAAAAGTAAGTGTAGAAAAGAGAGGAAATAACTAATGTCTACCTTTAGTAGGATTGGGAAGGGTTGTGTCTTTCTCCAAACTCCATCCATTTCCCTTTCTCCACTCCTTTATAGATTCATAGGTCCATTCACTGTGCCCAGGAGTATCCCCACAGGTGATTTCAGATTCTGAAACAGAGAGATCAGAGGCAGCATCTGGTTCTTATTCTAAATGTTATTAATCTCTTTTCCTGGCCGTAAATCTTCCTCAAGCTGTCTCTGCTTTGTAGATGTATAGCAGATATTTTCTTCACAACTTCCCAAGGGTCTATTTATTTAAAATTTTTTTAATGTTTATTCATTTTTTGAGAGAGAGAAAGACCAAGCATGAGTGGGGGAGGGGCAAAGAGGGAGGGATACACAGAATCTGAAGCTGGCTCCAATCTGTCAGCACAGAGCCCAACATGGGGGCTTGAACTCATGAACTATGAGATCATGACCTGAGCCAAAGTCAGACACTTAACTGGCTGAACCACCTAGGTGCCCTGTTAGAGTTTACTCTTTAAAGATTAGCAGGCAGAATTTTTAAAATAACTTGAAGCTAAAACTACTGTCTGGATAACTAAAAACTTCCATTCGTTCACTGCCTTGCCCAAACCATTGAGGTGTTTCACCTCCTAGAAACTTGTACCATTAAAAGGTCAGAGAGCCCTGGACTACTCCTAGATAAGGAGCACAAGGTAAGTACCATTTTAAGTTGTAGACTAGGTTGCGCTTTCCTTTTTTTTTTTTTTTTTTTATTTTGAAAGCACAAGAAACCTTCTTTCTGCCCACTCACTGGTCCAGGGAACCTTCCTGGTGAAGAGAAGAAAAGGGTGCAGTATTTTTCCATGAAGGCAGCTGGAGAATGGAAGATTAGGTAAACTACCATGGGAGGATCAACACATAGGAAAGTTCTAGAAAGAGACAAAATCCCCTCTACATTATCCCTGGAGTCGATACCTCCCTTGGAGGGCTTCTGTGACCCATGCATCCCATTTAAGTAGGCTTTCACAGCATGTTGCTCAAACTTCCGGCTAATGTCTCTGTACTATTACTCTGTGCCTAAGCATCTATAACCCTACCCCATCTCCACCTAGACTGTAAAATCCCCCAGAGATTTCTGTATCCCCACACCACACCCCTATACTGCCCACCAACACACACACACACACACACACACACACACACACACACAGTCAGGGCCCTGATAGATGCTCAATGACTGTTTAAACCATCTGAAGTTCATTTGATCCTAAAACTGAGCTGGAGTGGTATGTGATAAGGTTGATAGTAGCTTCATTTCAGGTACCTGAAAGAGACAGTGGGGCTGTGTGGGGAATGGGAAAGCTGCTACATCCTAGCCTTGGATTGCTTGTACAAGGCCCATCTCCTAGAGATGAGAGGCTCAGCTAGTCTTGCTGCTCATCGACTTGTAGACTCCAGGACATCTCAAGACTTGGATGAGTAAAGTGAGTAAAGTGTAGCTGAGTAAAGTGTACCTACCTCCATTCCCCCTTCACTCCTTCACCTCCATCCATGGGGAGTGACACCAAGCAGCTGCCAAGCAGGAGACCCACCCAGAGCTTAGAGCAACAAAATCTCTGCAGGTCTGTGAGTACCAAAGTCCCTTGACACACAGGCCTGAGTACCGCTGGGCACTGGGCTCCCATCAATGAGATGACAGTTGCAGACCAGGGAACCCTAGCCCCAGGTCCCAGATGTGGTTCTGTGGACCTGGGCTACAGCTTAACTTTCTCAGTTCCTCATGCTTTTGCTCTTCCTTCATAATCATATGGAGCTTGCACTCAGGCTAGGGTAACAAAAGCCTATGGTTTTTACTGAGTACTATTTTTGATGTTCAATTTTGACTCTTTAATTGGCATATATTAACTTCCCTGCAGAAACAGAGATAAGATTTTATAGTAACCAAGGACAGCACTGATGGAGAAGAGAATTACCCAATAAGTCTAAGGGAAAAGGCAAAATATGTTCAGAACTGGCACAGATGAAAAGACAGGAAAATGTACATGACATCTCAAAAGCCATCCAGTTCTGCCTCCAAACAAACTAAATATTCTCTATCAACAGGCTTCTAAATGATGAGTTGGCACTTAATTGAATATTTACTGGGTCAGAGAGCTCACTCAGGAAGAGCTGCTAAGTTGGGGTAAGAATAACATGTTAGGAACTTCATCCTCAATTCTTAACACCTACTCACTCTGTTCCCACTCTCTGGAAAATTTCAGAGCTTTCTTGAAGAGAGACAGCCACAGCCATGAATGATGTGCAGTCTTATGCTCCTCTAAACTTTTGCTTCCTGAGACTAAACCCCACCACACTCAATTTTTTCCCATTTAAAAAAAAATTAATGTTTATTTATTTTTGAAGGAGAGAGAGACAGAGTGTAAGTGGGGGAGGGGCAGAAAGAGAGAGACACACACAGAATCTGAAGCAGGCTCCAGGCTCTGAGCTGTCAGCACAGAGCCCAACGCGGGGCTTGAACTCACAAACTGCGAGATCATGACCTGAGCTGAAGTCGGATGCTCAACCAACTGAGCCACCCGGGTGCCCCAATTTTTCCCCATTTTTTAATAGGCACTACTTCTCAATTCTTTCCAACCCATTAGTCCCAACCATCCAGGACTAGAGTAGATGTGGGCAGACACAGGCATCTTAGTGCAGTCCCAGAAGCCTCCTCTTGGTTGAGAGTCCACACTGTGGAGGCTGAAGTAGGCTGGGGGTCATGGCTGTGAGTGATAAGGCTAGGGAGACCTTAGTCCCTGAGGATGAGGAAGTGCATGAAGGAGAGAGCACTTCTCCCATGAAATACTCAGCCCTCTATTGTTGTTGCTACAGAGAAAAAGTTTATCTCCTCTTTCTTGCAGGTTATCATCAGTCCAGGAAAGATGTCCTGCAGCAGCGACCACAAGGCACAGTCCCCTGCCAGCCCCCTCTCAGGTCCCCAAGCCATGCTCCCCAGCTGGCAGAAGTACACCCTCCCCCATGCTAACAGGAAGACCATGGAGGCAGAAGTTGCTCTTTGGAGGCTCCCTGCCCTCAAAGCACTGAGCTTCAGTTGTCCCCTGCCTCTCTCCAATCCCTTTCTTGTGGCATCAATAGAGAATACAACACAGCCAAAGAGTGACTTTAATCTATTCCAGGAGAAAGATATCTTCACAGACCAGCCATGTGACTGCAGTTTATCAACAGTGCTTCCCAGCACCCCCTTCAGGAAATAGCAAGAATTGGCCAAGGGGGCCATGTTTTTTTAGGCATCATTTCTGGACACCATTCTCTATTTCCAACTTGCTATGGACAGGACCAGTCAGTTCTTCTGGCTGCTGCCTCTGCCACCATTGCTGCCTCTGTCAGGTCCCAAAGATAATTTAAAGTGTGAATTAACTGTCCTTCCTTAGCTCTCTGTACCTCTGGATTTCACCATTCTGGAGAACTTGAGTAACCAAGATGATGGAAAATAGCCAATAGCCAAGAAAGTAAAACTGCCTTAAACAGTTTAAAATTCTTCAGAATTTCCTCACTTTATTTCCTCACCTTCAACCAAAACAATCTTATATATCCTATAAATCACTTCTTCCCGTCTAAGAAGAGCTCACCCCTCCCTCTGCCCCTGGCCATTTCTGGACTCTCTGAGAAGATGTTACTTCCCTGAGGGTCCCTCCAATAAAAGTGATGTCTGAACATCCCTGACTCTGCCCTCTTTCTAGGCCTGGGGAAGGGGAGAATGTTCCTACAAGGAAGGAGTGACTTGGGCAGATGAATAAATCATTAGGGCTTGTCCTTAAAAGACCCTAGGGACAGTCATGGGCTACTGAGAAGTGAGGAAGGAATACAGCTAAATTAGAAACAGCCCACTGTCCCTCCCCTCATTATTCAGCTGCCTCCCTCCCAAGTGCTCCTCCCCTGAGGAAGAGCAAGCAGGCAGGGGTGGTGGATAGGGGAGGGCTCTGTGGGCTCAGTGAATGGAAGCTTCAGCTCTAAACAGGGATCCTGAAGTGTGAACCAGTCCTGCCTGGGTCCTCCCTTAGAGGAGGCTGTCAACCCAACAATGCCCTTAGCTCTCTGGGATGTCCAAGCCTAAAAAAAGACATAGAATCCAGGAAGTCCAGTGCAGCAATGAAGCCTTCAGAGAACTTTTTCTCATTACTGTGTCTCCTCTTGTTTCATGAAGTAACGTGTATTTTCTGGGTATTTCATTATTTTCATCTCTCAAATTTACTGTTAAATGGTGCCTTGTTCAATCAAATGACAATAATTTGTTAAACATCTACTATGCTCACCCTGAGCTGTGTGCTGGAGATGCAGAGTAAAATAGCCCAGGACCTCTGGGAGAAGTCACCAGTCTTCCAGATTGGGGAGGGTGGGGACAGGTTGGGGACAGACCTGTGAACTGACCATTATACAACACTCAGTCTAGAGAGTAAAATGGGGGTGCTGGGCATGCATGGGACAGACTTTGAGGAGGAGCCAGGATGATTTAGATACTAAGGGGAGTCTGCAGGGCAAATGTAAACTAAAAGTTGATGGTGAACGAAGGAAGGAAAGGGCATTCCATGCATAGGGAACAACCCATGAAAACTAACTCAATTATTTTCTCCTACATTCCATCAGAATTTTATCCTAAGACTTCCTCCGACAAGTATCTACCAATTGCCATTTTTTTTTTGCTTGACTTTGCTCTTAGAACTGGATAGTGAATGATGAGGGAGCATAAAGCAAGCTGACACCCCACAAACACCCCTCCCCCCCACCCAGGTTGGATATGTATGATATTCCTCAGGCACTCCTGGCTGCCCAAGAACAAAAGAAAGGAAAGAAAACAAATGGCTAACTGATAGTGTTCACAGTCAGGACATGTTCACAGTGCAGGACATGAGTCTCCATCAGTTTACAAATACCTTAGTAAATTACAAGAAAAAGGCCATCTTATCAATAGACTAATCTCCAGAAACCTATAGACTCCATTTCCTGGAATCCGAATATCACCCTCCCTTCCATAGTGATGGGGGGGGGGGGGGGAGGCAAGAAGAAAAATGGCAGGTAAAATTAAATTCCTTTATAACCTGCAGCCTATTTCATGAAGACTTGAGGTGATGGGGGGTCTGGAGCCAATGACCAAGAAAGAATTCTTGAAGACATCTTTGGTGCAAAAAGGTGATTTTATTGAAGCATGAGGATAGGAAAAGAGATGCACCAGGGTTGTGAAGAATGGCTGGTTTTATCCTATGGAGTTGGGGGAGGTAAAGTCAAAAGGGAGGCCTCCAGAGGGACTTTGATGTGCTAAAGAGGACTCCTAGGACACCTGAGGCCTTGCTATTGTCCAGCTAAGGTTGTTTTCCCTCTAGTAAGGCATTACCATTAGGAGGGTAGGGTGTTCCTGGAGAGATGTTGCTTCAAGCATGTCAATGGGCTGCAGGTTATAAAGAAATTTAATTTTACCTGACATTTCCTTCTTGTCTTTGTTCTCCACATCACTTTGGAGGGGAGGGTGATATTGAGACTCCAGGAAACTGAGTCTATAGGTTTTGGAAATTGCCTTTTTCTTGTAATTTACTAAGAGATTTGCAAACTGATGGAGACTCATGTCCTGTATGACTGTGATCTCCATCAGTTGCCCAATTTGTTTTCTTTCCTTTCCTTTGTCCTTGGGCAGCCAGGAGTGTCTGAGGAATATCACACACATCCCACCTGGGGTGGGGGGCGAGGAGGTGCTAGCTTGCAGTTTGTCCTCAGTCTGCCCCAAGCTCGTCATCACATTGACAAATACTATCATTAAAAATAAATACACGTTGTTAAAGACAAATTAGGTGATACAAACTTTAACAATTCATGAAGCAGGCAGCCTCTGCTCCCAAGGGTCCTGAGAATTGCAAAATGGAACAGAGGGCAGGATGCTTTTACAGGATAAAGAATACGGAACGGGGAAGAGAAAATCAGTAAATGAAAGAGGTACAAAGAAATAAGCACAGAGCCCAGACTTGGCTTCGCCTTGCAGGATTGTCTTACTGGATACAGTCTTTCTGGTGGATCTGAACATATACAGCGACTGAAGGTTATTTCCGTTTGTTGATGTGGCCCAAGCCAGCAGAAGCAGCTCCATCCTGGGCCTGGAAATCTATTTCACACCACATAATACACATGGTACACATAATACACATAGTCCAACTATGAAGCAGGAGGACACAGGCCTCATATTTCTAACTGAAAATCCCTAAACTCCTCTCAAAGAACCTCAGACTCTCAGCACGATAGAGTCTTTCCTGGCACAGAGACCACACTCCTGAAAACACGGGCTGCCATGGACAGGTAGGGTCCAGCTCACAGTGGAGGCCTCCAGCCTGAGTAGGAGTCACACCTCCAACACACACTCCCATCTTTTCGGGCTGCTGCACCTGCCCTGGGGAAGGGAGAGCCACTGGGGCCATCAGTGGACTCGGGGCTGGCTCATGGAAATGGGAGTCCAGTCTCAGTGCAGACGGCAAAATGTGGGTACCCCACGCGGGGAAACCCCAGCATCTTCTGCGTTTGGCCTCCCTAGCGCCCCCCAGTGGCCTTTCCAAGCACCTACACATCCAGGCTAGCTTCTCCCCTCCCCTTCCCAGCCATTGCGTGAGCAGAGTCAGACCCACTCAGGAACGACTGAATTTATCAAAGGAATGGGGAAGTGGGAGGTCATAGCAGCGCGGGGCTGGGAGTACCCAGGCTTGGGGTAGAGAGACTGTCAGCAGCCTCTGAAAAATGAATTGATCAGACAGGTGATAGGAAACAACACCTCATTGTCATAACTGAAGAATGTGGGAAGGGAGGGAAAGTAGGGGAATTTTCCAGTATTTTAAGTCAGTTACTTAAAAGCATAAGCCTCAAAACACTTGGAGAAAGACAAGAGGCAGAGCTGAAGGAGGATTCTTCTGTCATTCCAATGATCTCGGGTGGAAAGAGGTAGCAGCTAGAGGAAGTGTCCTGTCTGGACTACAGCCATGTGTACTTATGGCTCCAGGGAAGGCCTGGATCACATGGCACTTCAGTCTTGGGGTGTAGGCACTCCCGTTTCTACAGGTTGAAGCTGAGAGGAATCACTAAAAAAGTTGCTGGAAACCCCATGAAGGAGCTATTATTCTCCTTTTGAGTCAGCTGAGAGGTGGATTCTCCTGGGGGCTTTGTGATGTTCCCTGTAGATAATGGAAAGAGGTTGTCCAGAGTGGGCAGAGAGAGGATGCAGCAGCCTCAGGCCAGGGGGAGGGAGTGGTGGCTTCGGAGGTATCACTTCTGCTTTGGTGTGTATTCCTGCTGGCATGGGGATGCTGCACAGGGTGGCGGGGGGGGGGGGGGGGGCTGGCATTTCCGCTGGTTGGGGGCTGGGGAGTAGGGCTCAGGCACCTTGGGCAGACACAGCTCAAGGATCTGGGGAGGGGGCTGCTGGGGGACCTTATATTGTTGTTGCTGTTGATAGGACATCCTTCCTGGATTGACAAAAGCCTTCAAGAACAAGAGATGAGCACTGTTAGCTAGGAGAAGAGAGCATGCCAAGTTCTCCAGGGAGGACCTCCATCTTCTCCTACTCTTAATTCTCAGAGCCTTAGACTTTTCCATCTTGCTCATGACCATGACAGCCAGCCCCAGAGAATCCCCCACTGATCATGGCTGATAATGAAATATTCACCCTGCAGCTGCCAAAGGTAAATCTGACCTGGAGAACTGAAGCCTATCCAGGGCTCTGTTCCTAAAAAGGATATGTTCAGGTGCATCAGGTGAGGGGAAGGGCAATAGGCATGGCCTGGAACAGAACACTGTCATGAAAGAGAAAGAAGCCCATGATGTCCATCCTGGAGAAGAACATGTTTGAGAGGCGATAATGCAGACTGCCTTCACCCCAAAGTCTGGCCCGCATGGGGAACAAGATTTATCTGTTGTCCTCCAGGGGGTGTAGGTAGCATGGGAGTGGGGACAGGGGTCAGGAATTGGTCTCTTCCACTCTGCACTGGCCCAAAGCTGAAGCAGCCAGGCCCTGCTGATGCAGAGATTCTAATTCATAGGAGAGTCCATGCCAATCTTTAAGTCTCTGGGTCTACATGCCTGTACTGATGGAGAGATTTCTCTCTTACCCTGCTCTCTCTGTTCTATCCCTCCACACTTCCCAGATTCAGTTCCCCATGGCAACTCCTGGCTGGGGGTGCACATGTGCCCATGCTTAAGGTCCAAATAAATAGTCAGGAATAAATACCAAAGGCAAAAATCCGCAGAAAATCACAGCGACTCTAAGCCCAAGTGCTAAGGATACAGCTCAGCCCTCCAGCTCAGACATGTGTGTGATGCCTTATCATACTTGGGACAGGGGCAAGAAGTTCTACTAAAGGGAATAATGCTAAAGAAATAAAAGGGATGGAAAGGGCACTATGAAAGAGGAGCCCTGGGGCCAGTTTTACTGCAAACACTTGTGCAACACAGGACATGGATTTATGTGTCTAAAACTTTCATCATCATAAATACAGGACCTCATGTTCTATCTTCACTGTGGTTTGTTCAACCCACCTTCCATGTAACACTTCTGTTTCTTTCTGTAACTGTTTTCCTGGGTTTAAATTTTAAATTAAATTTTAAATTAAAATTAAAAAGAAAAAAGAAAAAAGATTCCAACCCATAGGGTACAGCTAGGCCTCACTCCCTATAGCACAGCCATGTCACTTACTTGCCCCTGCTGCTCCAGGACTCAGGGATCCAAACTGCATGAACAGGGCCACACCAGGGCCCTTTTAACCTGGGTGCAGCCAGACAAGGAAGAAATAGGGGGTTCCCAGCAGATTCCTGTCCTTTGGTATCCCACTCTTTTCCTGGAAACACTTGTCAAAAATTGTGCTAAAACTCCAGTTTAGCAGGTGCCCTCTGATTAACTACACTTTCAAGCATTCTGGAAGAATTTGCTGTAGGAAGTGAGAGCATCAGACTCAGATCATCAGCCATCAGTGGCATGGTTATGGGAGAGATAGGACAAGAGTCCTGGAGTCTTGATCCCCAGGGAACAGGCCATCTTTGAAAGACTTAGGGCTGTGTTTTAACACTGTTTTTATCATCACATTTCTCTCTCTGTCTTCCGTTTTTCTCGTGCTGGGTGGTCAGGAACCCGCAGGGCCCGTGGGCAGCATGCCATCTCTTTCCCTAACTCTCCAGGTTTCCAGGCCTCAGAGATTTTAGGTAATGAAGAGAGGGCCAATGTTACCTTTTACCATTTCAGTCTGGCCAAGAGTAAATTAAGAGTTGGTCTGCAAGTATTTATTAATTCCTCAAATATTTATTAAGGGCAAAAGGGGATGGTGGTGTGTGGGGAACCCCCACACAGATTACTTTAAGCCCTACCTCCTCATCTGGAAACTTCCCAAGACCTCACACCTGGTCTGTGTTCCCACTTGCCCTTAAAGCTACATGACATATGCGCTTCTAAGCTGCAGTCTGGGTCTCTCCATTTGGGTTTCAGGCTCAAGGAAGTCTGTAGGAGTGACAGCTCCACATGGCTAGGTTTGTCCTCAACTGACTTGGAGGCAGAGGGAGGAGTTACTTTCTCCCTTTGCAGGGAGGTGATGCAGAACAATGTTAAGCAGAACTCTGGGCCAGCAGCAAATGCTTTGTTAGTGGGCAGTATGAAAACCCTGAAGGTGTTTTATTTAACTAAAAAGGGTTCTATGCTTTAATTCCACAATTGATTTTGCTCCTCAGGTCTTATAATATGGAAGACAAGGAGGTAGGGGAGAAGGTCCCTCTCTAATTAGCCTGTCTGGCCACAGAGGCAAGAATGCTGGTGAGGGGCCCAATGAGCAGCAAACAGCCTTATGTGCACACCTGTTAGTGGGGAGCAGGGCTGTCAGGTGCAGCTCCAGGACAAGGTCAGATGAGTGCACCAAGTGACAGGGGTGAGCTCGATTCAAAACCACTTGGTTTGACTCAAGTGCCAGAAACCACTTAGTGACCAGGGGATTCCACTTCAGGAAATAATTTACTCCCACTACAAAACAGTAAAACAGTATTTACCAGTGGTAGAACAGAGATAGGATTAATGTACCAATGGCACAAACTTGCAACGAGTAGTAAATAAGCAGTAATGATGAATATAGTAATGATGAATGAAGGTGATAATATTGTACTATAACTATGTAATGAGATAAATACATGTAATGTGGTCAATATCAAAATTATGTAATATTGCCACAACAATTATATTATAATATTTTTATACATTGTATATGTGTATATATATATATTTATATTTATATAGCAAAGTAGCACATTGTACATTTTCAATTTACACAGTATTATATGTCAAATATATTCCAGAAAGACAAAAGTCTCTAGAGTGTTCAATGTATGTACTGTCACTGTCAGCTTGGTTCATTCACCCCTCCCCTCCATACCCTTCCATTCCCCTCCCCCATTTCTCTGCTGGTGTCTGGCTACTGTCACCACTACCACCCATTTCACTCTGTCATCTCTTCTCTCCTTCTCTTCCTTTCTCTCTCCATATGTCATTCTCATGCTAGATCATCAAGAACTCTCCCCAGCCATCCCCAACCATGGGCAGAAAGCCACCTCCCTCCCTGTCTCTTCAAGCTCTTCCTGGTCTCAGAGATTTTAAGTCTCATGAAGAGAGGACCAGTGGTTGTTTTAACCAGTTTCTGACCTGCCTGGGAGTAAGTCAAGAGTCAGTCTGCAAGTATTTCCTAAGTCTCCACTGGGTGTGAGTCTCCAGTGCTTCAGGCACTGAAACAGACAGAGTCAGAGTCCTCAAGGGATTTCTATTCCAATGCATAAGGCAGAACGTAAACATGTAATATGCAGAGAGTGAATAATGTAATGTTAAGTGGTTCCCCATTATTTTCTGGTTGCAGAATATTACTTACCAGTACCTAAAAACACTTGACAAAATCTGCTTACGCACCAATAAACCAAGTTTGACAGTTCTCCAGTGGTAACGACATTTGTTTTTCCCTTTGAAGGTCCTTCTGCAGCACCCCTTGGGCCTTCTGGGGAGGTGGATAGGTGTGAAGAGACAACTAATGGGATCTCTTGAGACTCTGGGCATCCTGGACTAAGAATTTCTGTTCTCCCACACTCTTATCTAAGAGTTTTAAGCAGAAGAAAAGAGGTTACAGGCAGTCCTGATGTGCTGTGCATATGACCCTGACTCTAGATGTCAGGTGTTCCTTCAAGCCATTTTGCAAATAGGGTGCACCTACAAGGTGCCAGGCAGTGGGTCAGGAGTGGGAACAGGGACACCACCCTAGAACTCACAGTCAAGGAGGAGTGCATGTATATAAAGAGATGATAAGGTGAGGCATATGTGAAGAGTGAAATTATGCTCAGGGTGCTATAGAAATACAGAGCACAGGAACAAACCCCAGTTTGGGATAAGGGGCTTCTCATGGAGCAAATTTGCTCTGAGGTGAGAAGGAAAGAATGGACAGGCTGAGGCAGCAATCCTGGCCTCCTGACAGGACACTGTCACTTCCTCTACTTCCCCTCCATGGAATAATCCCCTTCAGAGCTGGCCCGTGCTCCAGAATCAGCCACAATCCTTCCCAGAGCTACACAAATCTCTCACCCTCTTAACCATCCCCTCAATGTTGACCCTGTACTCCCTTTTCCTGCAGGTGTCCCTGGGTCAGTCCAAGGAGTCAGGATAATGCCTGTCATGGCTGCAATAGCATAAAGAAAAATGCAAAGCCAATCTTCTCCATTTTGCCTTGTAAGACCTTACAACTGCTTTCTTGTGCAAGGGAGAATTTCTTCTTATGTATGCCTTTCCCTGGGATAGTGCAGGCTATCCAGTGTCCCAGACACTGCCAGTTCACATTTGCTGGCTCAGAGCATCTCATTGAGCTGTGAAGACCTCACAAGTATGGAGAAAAAGGGCAGGTGGATGGCTCCTGCCTACATAGAACAATGTCTTGAGTCAAAAGTAAATCAGAAACTCTGGCTCAACCTCCATAAATAGTTCTTAATCATTGAAAACTGGAAGGAAAATCTAATCCATTTCTCTGTAGCAGAAGGTGAAATTGTGAGATCAGTGATGTTAGGAAGAGAGAGAGAAGCAGTAGCAGCTATTTCTGCATTTCTCTATGGCATCAAATCACAAAACCAAACATGGGAGCTATTCGTGGACCTAGCACCCAAATACTAGTGCTTGGGCCATGTTTCAAGGGAAAGTGAAGTAATAACATGGACTAAACCCTAGATTACTCACAAACATTTAAATTTTATTCAAGCGTCTTTAACTGCACACCTTCTATCACACTAGGCTTTGCCTTGGAATTTACTCTGTGTGTGTTGTGTAGGAGTGTGTTGTGTGTATACATGCTCATATGTAAACTTGTATGTACATGCATTTGAGTGTGTGTGTGTGTGTGTGTGCATATATCTCCATGTAAGTGTGTGTGTTTTTCTAGCTGCTAGTGGGATTGAGGATTGCCTGATTTTACCTGCTGTGATTAATTATTGTATTAGTTTGGCTGGGTCACAGTACCCAGATATTTTGTTAAACATTATTTTAAATACTTCTGGGAAGATAGTTTTTAGGTGGGATTAATATTTAACTCAGCATTTTTTTCCTCCCCAGGAAGGACAGCCTAGGATGAGTCAGATGTTTCATGTGTGTGTCAGTCCATGGCCACCCCCTCAGGCTCCAACAGGGCAGTTTACCTGAGTGTGGAAACCCAAGGTGAAAGATCATGTGGGGGTGGACTCTTGGAAACTGGGCTATATCATCCAATTTCTTTTAGCCCTCCATCCCCCATGCTTATTTTATGCCATAACCAAGGTTCCCTTTATTTTTTATTTGTAAAAATTTGTAATTGAAGTATAGTTGACATATAATATTCTATTAGTTTCAGGTGTACAACGTAGTGATTCAACAATTTTATACATTACACAGGGTTCACCATAATAAGTGTAGGACCATCGGTCACCACACAAAGTTATTATATTAGCAACTATATTCCTTGTGCCAAATTTTTCATCCCCATGACTTATTAATTTTATAACTGTAAGCTCTTAATAACTGTGCCTCTTAATACCCTTCACCTATGTTGCCCATCCCCCACACACTCTTGCCTCTGGTAGTAACTAATTTGTTCTCTGTATTTATAAGTTCCTTTCTCTCTTTTTTTGTTGTTGTCTGTTTGTTTTTTAGATTCTACATATAAGTGAAATTATATGATTTTTACCTTTCTTTGTCTGACTTATTTCACTTAGCAGAATACCCTTTAGGTCCATTCATGTTGTCCCAAATGGAAAAATCTCATTCTTTTTTTATGGATGAGTAATATTCCATTGTGTATATATACCAATACCATATCTTCTTTATCCATTTCCAAGGTTCCCTTTAAGTCCTATGCCAAACACCTGCCTCTACACCTTATATTTTGGGCAGATGTATTAGTCAGGAGTCTCTAGGGAAACAGAACCAATAGGATGGGCATATATTCATTTTGTAAGAAATTGGCTCATGTGACTTTGAAGGCTTGGCAAGTCCAAAATCTGCAGACAGGCTGTAGAGTAGGTGGACAGGCTGGAGACCTAGGTAAGAGTTGCACTTCAAGTTCAAAGGCAGTCTACTGACAGAATTTCCTTAGAGGAGGTCAGTCTTTTTTCTAGTCAGGCCTTCAATTGATAGGATGAGGCCCACCCACATTATGGGGTCTAATCTGTTTTAATCTTTATAGAATGATTTTCTTTGAGAAATTTGGAAACCATTAACTACAACATAACATGCTTCAGGTGAGAAAAGTGTGTGCTACAGATGTTAACTGACTTTCCCAAAGTCCCAGAAGGAGGATGTGGAAAAGTCAGGTCAAACTGGACAGTGGACATCCCCATTTTCAATCTAGTGCTCCTTCATTTTCCTTGGTTTGTATGACATTATAGGCTAAACAAGAAAGTAGGCTTGGGTGGAGCCCTTAAGTTAAAAAAAAATACTAAGATTGAGTGCTAATATTTCTATATTCTAAGATTTGTTTACCTGCAAGATGGCTCCTGCTTACAGCTTGCTTGCTTTGGACCATGAAGTCCAGTTGGGAGAGAGTTTATAATACCCCCTCCAATATCATCACAGAGTGAGCTAAGCAGGAGATGATGTGGAGAACAAAATAATAGGGAAGAGATAAAGGGTTAGATACTGGCCAAAGAAAGGGGCCTGTCCAGAGGTTAGACCCTTGACTTTGTTCAAGTTCAGAGACTATGTGACCAGAAGGAGCCCTGGACAGATAAAGTGCAGCCTCCCTCCTCAGCAGCATAATATTGAAAACATCCAAAAGTCACTATGGAGGATGATTCAGGATGGAGAAGTCTTCCTCTGTCATCAACCCCATGGAGGACATTTTTCCTCATGTCTAAGGTGGGTTACTCTGACATCACTGCTGGAAATTTCAACACACACATACCTTTCAAGTTGGGTGGCCTTTCAGGTGTTCAAGACAGGAAGCTCTCTTGCCCCTCCCTCACCCCTAGACTCTATTCTTCTCTACCAGGCTGAGTATGACCCCTTACTCCCCACACACACCACGACACAATTTCTGGTTTTTATTTTCTCCTTGTCTTCTTCCTTTGGACTAGCAGTAGGTATTCACAGTGTACTCACCTCTCTATCAAATTTTATCTCTCTAATTCCTACAACAATCTTAGGATGTGGTCATTGTTTATCCCATTTTAAGGGGAAGCCTGAGGAAAAATAAAGGTAGTTGGTTTGTTCCTCTTCATATAACTGGTGGGTGACAACAAAGGGTCAACAGCCAAGTCTCTCTGACCTAAGTCCCCAGCTTTTTGGATCCACACTTGGCTATGTCACTGATGCTAGGCTTGCTGTCCCCCTCCCCTAGACTGGGCACTGCTCAGATGGCAGAGCCCAGGGAGTGCCATAATACAAGAATGGTCACCTCAGGGTGGAAAGAGAGGCTAGTCACAGGAAAACCTTCTTATGGTCCCAAAATGTTTTCTCATTTGGCAGCTGCTACCCATGCTGGGCTCTGTGTCATGTAACAGATATGCCAATAAGTTCAATGGGAAGGTTGTCCCTGAAGATACAGCTGTGGTTGTTTAATTGAGGAAGTACCAATGACAAAATAAAACAAACAAAACAAAAACGTATTTCTTATAGACTCTCTTCAATAAAGAGAGATGTCTTTTAAGCAATAGCAACAATGCAAAATCCCTTGCCATATCCCTCCCCTGGACCCTGAGTCCTGCCCTCTGAAGGGGCCTGAACCATATCCCTGACACTCCAGACAGCAGAAGTGCCCCTGTGCAGCTTCCTCCATGACAAGAATACCTGTCAAAGCAGAAATGACTCTTCGGAAGGTACCCTCCTCAACACAGTCATGAAGCAGGTGGATTTTCTTTCCTCTCACCATAGACTCTATTTTCACCCAACAATATGGAACCACATATGGTCCCAGAAAAGGCTACTGCCCAAAATTCTAGGCAAATCATGAAACAGTTTGTCCACCAGCTTTTCCCAAGTACCTAGACAGTGGAAGTTGGCCAGATGTGACATGTTCTCAGGGCACCCCTTGGAGCCTGGACAGGTGTGTCCTTCTCTGGCTACCATCACCTGTAGTGGACAAACAAGGCCATTCTTCCATCGCAGCACCCTCTACCCACAAAGAAAGAAAACATTAACTTTTCTTCAGGTTTTATAAGGGAAAACAGAATTCTCCTAAATGATCTTAAAATTCACATGAGAAGCCACTCTCCTCTTCTCCATACCACAGAGTAGTTGTTGAAGCCACCTGCCTTCCCTCCCTTCCCTGCTCCATCTCTCAGTTAGTTAGACCCTTCCCAGGACTAACCTTTGGCTCTGTGACCCCTTCCTCAGTTCCAATGGAATCATGCCCCTTCCTCTCTTTGATCCATTAAAAATATTATCCCTGAGGAATCTTGACTTTTGTTCAGTTAATGTCCAGACTATTTTGGATATAGACAGGTGGATTTGGGAGGCTGGAGAATGGCAGGAGTTACAAGAAAAGGAGTAATGGCTTATCCGAGAAAACAGGGCACAGGGAAATGGGGAGGAACTCCTTCCTCTTTGGAATACCCCTCCAGTCTCTAAACCCAATTGACTAGCTCCCAAAATGGGCTCCACTCTCAGCTCCTCAGCCTCCTTCCCAGAGGAAGCCTACTCCAGGGTGAGGAGGTCAGGCACATGGGTGGCAGAGGAATGGGACAGCTGAGGAGCTGTGAGGTCTGCAGGACCCTCAGGAAAGTAGAGAGTAAATATTTCCCTTAAACTGTATTTAGATTATTATACCTTGCTTCAGCTACAATGCTAAGTAAACAGAAAAGATTCAAAACAGTATGTGAGCTCTACTGTGTACAGTTGTAAGTTACGTATTTGTAGTTGAAAGCCCAATGCCACCCCTACATTGGATATTGTGGAGTTCATTTTAATACAAGGAATTGCTAAAAGAAAAGAAATATAGAATTTCAAAACTCCCCCTGAAGCACTGGGGGGGGGGGGTGCCACAATGTGTGATGTTTCTGTAACAGCTCTGTTTCTTACTGTATTTAAGGAGATGCAAATATAAGGCACAAAACTTTGTAGGGGAGATAAGCAAACAGAACAGCCACCAAAACTCTAAATGATGTGTGTTTATGGATGGACATACTCTTGTGACAGAATGGCTAAATAATGTCTCCCAAAGATAGCCACACCCTAATCCCCAGAACTTGTGGATACATTACCTCACTGAGCAAAAGGGATTTTTGTAGATGCAGTTCCATGAAGGATCTGGAGATGGGGAAAGTATCCTGGGTTATCCATGTGATCCCAATGTACTCACAAGGATCCTCATAAGAGGGAGGCAGGAGGATCAGAGTGAGTCATAGTAGATGTAATGATAGAAGCAAGATACTGGAGTGATGTGAACAAAGGGCCATGGGCCAAGGAATTCAGGCAGTCTGTAGAAGCTCAAAAGACAAGGAAATAGATCTCCTCTGAAAGCTCCAGAAAGAACTCAGCCCTGCCAACACTTTAATTTTAGACTCTGACTTCCAGAACTCTAAGAGAATAAAGTTGTATTAAATCACTGAGTTTGTGGTGATCTGTTACAGCAAATAGGAAATTAAAAAAAAAAAAAAAAAAACTTCATTCCTTCTGCCTGAAATTACTGAAGGAGACAGGAGGTAGGAGGACAGAGAAGGGGTAGGAGCATAAAGGGCACTTAGTGTATGAGCTCTGGAGCCCCTAGACTAGTTCCAGTGGTCTGCTGGAGATGATACTCAGGAGACTTGACTGTTAAATATTCAGAAATTTTGGAAGACTGTTGTTAAACCACCGGTTATCTTGAAATTGCCCAGGTGGGAGGATTTATACCTTGAAAAGTACATAAATCCAGGCTTTGCTCCCCTTCCCACAGCAGCTTTACCAGCCACTATTGCTTAACCCCAGCCTGGGAGCTGATAAATTCAGGAGTGCTATGATGGAGTCAGCCAGATGGCAGGAGGGTGGGTGGCTTCTAGCAGTTGAGGACTTCAGTCCTACACCTGGAAGAACCTGAATTCAGCCAACAATCCAGTGAACCTGGAAGAGGACCGAAGCTCCAGAAAGTAATGCAGGAGCCAGCACCTTGATCTCAGTATCATGAGACCCTGAGGAGGGGTCCCAGCTAAGTTGTGCCCACACCCTGGACCCAAGGACACCATGAAATAATAAGTGTGTGTTGGTTAAGCTGCTGTTTATGTGATTTGTTATGCAGCAATACAAAACGAATACACATTCTATAAACAATTTCTTGCCCTCCCAAATATTCTCTTCCTCAGGTTAACCATCCCTATTCCTTTAAAAAAAATTTTTTTAATGTTTATTTCAGAGAGAGAGAGACAGAGACAGAAACAGAGACAGAGACAGAGAGACAGAACGGAGGTTGGGGGGAGGCGCAGAAAGAGAGGGAGACACAGAATCCGAAGCAGGATCCAGGCTCCTAGCTGTCAGCACAGATCCCGACTCAGGGCTCGAAGTCACAAGCTGTGAGATCATGACCTGAGCTAATGTCAGATGCCTAACCGAATGAGTCACCCAGGTGCCCCTCCTTACTCCTTTTTAAAGCAGTTTTTACACAGTCCAATGTTCTGTTTCTGTCCCATCTTCGTCTCTCTCATCCTGAGTTGTTTCAGATACCAATATTCCTCTAACTATAAGGGGTCCTATAAAAAGGTGGGTCTGACAGGACAGACACAATGATAAGCAGCTCCAGGAGGTAGGCACAGGGTCCATGTTCTGAAATGAATTTCTGGTGGATGTGGCCATGGTGGTTCCTGCGATTGTAGCTAACTCCAGGAGACAGAGGGCAATCACAGAGGGTAAGAAAATGTGGGAGCTGGCAGAGAGACACCCCTCCCCTCTGGGTCCCTCATGGATATTATCCCATTGTGAGTTCTCAGCCCACCAATGAAAGGTTTCTGTTAAGACTTCAAGAGAGATGTCATCACAGCAGCAATAAAGGAGCAATACTCCTCAGGTCCTTGAACACTGCCCACTGGCCCCAGCCAGCATGGACGCCTCAAGTGCAGTGCCCACGGTGCCCCCAGGAATGTCCACTGAAGCAGACATGCAGCCTCTGAGGCCACCACCCAAATTCAGACTTGAGGCCCCCCTCATGCACCTCCTTCACCCATAGAGCACCCACAGCCCCACAAAATTCCAGCTGTCATGGGTTCCAAGTATAAAACCTTCACAGTCCATTGGCTTCCCACAGGCAGTTAAGTGACCCATCCCAGATTCTTCTGATGAAGTTTTGGGGTGGTGGCGAGGGGGTTTGTGGGGTGGTCCAGAGCTGATGTCCAAGAAAGAATTCTTGAAGATGTCTTTGGTGCAAAAAGGTGATTCTATTAAAGCTCAGGGACAGGAGCACCTGATCAGTCTGTTAAATGCCAACTTCGGCTCAGGTCATGATCTCACAGTTTGTGAGTTCCAGCCCCGTGTCAGGCTCTGTGCTAACAGCACAGAGCCTAGAGCCTGCTTCAGATTCTGTCTCCCTCTCTCTCTGCCCCTCCGCTGCTCATGCTCTTTCTCTCTCAAGAATGAATAAACATTAAAAAAAAAAAAAAAGCTCAGGGACAGGGCCTGTGGGCAGGAAGAGATGTACTGGGGTCGTGACAGGTAACTCATTATATACCCTCAGGCTGGGAAGAGGCAGGGATAGAGTCAGTCTCTAAGGAATTTTGGAAGCAAGGTTTCCAGGACCTTGAGGGGCTAGCTATTTCTAGGGAAGCACAAATTATTACCATTTAATAAAAGTTCAGTCATGAGACCCTTCATATGCATATTGGGGGGCTATAAGCTTGGAGTATGGTTGCAAGTATATATCTTGGGGCAGTTGAGATACAGGAGGTAGACTTGCAGGATCCTCAAGGTTTGGATAATGTTAAGCTAAGGTTCTCTTTGCCCCTAGCAAAGTGTCATCATTGAAGCAGCTGAGCTCCTAGAGGGAAGTCACTCTGCCAGTTTCAAGGACTTGTCAATAGGCTATAGGCAGTAAGGGAATTTAATTTTTTATTTGCCTTAGTTTCCCACATTACCATGGCAAGTACTTAAACCTTTCCTTTGTTCTTGGGTAGCCAGTAGTGTCCAAGAAATATCACACATATTCCATCTGTGTGTGTGTGTGTGTGTGTGTGTGTGTGTGAGAGAGAGTGTGTGCATGCACGTCAGCCTGTAATTTGCCCTCAGCTTGCCCCAAGATCCCTCATTGCTTTCTAGGAAACAAGAGGGATTAGACCAGAGTACTCTCAGGATTATCCCTGGAGCCCAATGGGTGCCTCCTTCCCCTTCTATCTTCTGATTAGACTGGGCTGGCTCTTCCAGCTGTTGCTAGCCCAACCTGTGCTGACTCCTGGTGGTAAAAGATCATTAGGAAAACTGTTCTCTCCCTCCTGTTACCAAAAATATGAAGACCTTGTAAAGAAAAGATGATTCCAAAATTGATAAGAAATGTTCTAAATCATCTGAAATTGCCCCAGAATTTCCTGACTTGGCAGTCACACCTTCAGTGAAGAAAATTGGTCCCCAGTCTTTTATTGCATGTACAGAGATTGAGCCTGCAGTAGGCACCCAGCTCACAGATAGGGCTTCTCTTCATCTCTGTTCTCTCCATTCAAATATCTGTCTCAGCAAGACCCCAGATTTTTCCCTCCTGCAGGGAAATGGATAGGTGACACAGTCACAGTAGCACACAGGAAACAGAAGCTGGTTGAAAAGCCTTGGGAAGAACCTGAGAAGAATATGGGTCACTGCAGAGGGAGTGGGGGGGGGCTTCATTCAGGAGAATGACTCCCACTTTCCCACTGCCTAAAAGCCACCATGTCCGCTGATGCCCTTCCAAGTGTACCCTGTCCTGTGTCCTCCCTCTACTCCCGAAGCAAGTCTCTACAGGCAAGGGGCTTGGGTGTGTATGGCAGGGGGGAGGGAAGAGAGGTTCAGGGCAAAGGGGGCACTAGTTCCAGGGAAGAAAAGATTGATCCTCAAGCCTGGGACACAAAAGTGACATGTGAGTCCACCTCTGCTTGCTTGGGTCCCTGACCCAGATGGGAGCTGTATCCTGGATGAATATGGGTGGTCTGGGATTTCCAGCCCATAAGGTCCAATGGTGCCTGCCTCCCAGAGTCTCTGAACTGATGATGGAAGCCAGTGCTTGGAGACAGATCTCCTCACTATCACCCCCACCTTCATGAATCCAGATCTCCCTCCTCTGACAAACAGTTTACTTTATTCTTAACTCCCTTGCTAGATTTTGTCTTGTTTATCCACTCATTTATTACCCAAACATTCACTGAGCATCTATTATATATCAGGTCCTGGGCTAGCACTGAAGATTCAAAGAAGAATAAGAAGGCCCTTTCATGGAGCAGAGCATCCTGTGAGGCAGTAGACATATGTGTACACATCCACTGCCTCCCAGCAGAACTGGTGAGGGCACCAAGTTGTAGGGAGTGCATGGGGGATGTTCAGAGGTAGCATCTCTTGACTATAGCAGGTGGGGCCCAGGGATGTCTGAATGGAAGGCAGAGTTTTCAGGATGAATTAGAAGGTGAAAAAAATAGTAAACATCAATCAGACAAGAGCGGGGAGGAATTTCAGTTTAAGAGAAGAGCAATGGCAAAGCTACTGAAATATTGCTGCATCTCTTCATTGATAATAAGCATCAATTACTGAGTGACCAAGACGTGCTGGGCTGTGTGGTAGGGACTAGGAGTACAGAGATAAAAATAAGTATTTGTTGAAGTCCTAGACTAGCCTATAATTTGAGGAAGAGAAATTGGGAAATAAGTAGGCAATGTGGGGATGAATCTTAGAATGAGCCTGGCTCAGACAACTAACAGCCTGGGAGGGTCAGGTAAATCATGCCCAGGACAAATGTCCTAGAAGTTCGAGGAGAGAGGAATAAAGAGGGAGGAAGGAGTGGGAGGAGGGAGGAAGTGACTGACAGAAAAAGGCACAGAGTCAAAAAAGCCCAGCACCAGCACGTTTTGGGAACCACAAGTAGTTTAACCCCAGAATCTATGGTAAAGGTAGAAAACTGAGGTGGAAGAATTTTGTAGACCCAACTTTTGAGACTCTTTGGCCTCATCTTCAGTTTGTTGGTATATTGCATTTTCTCTCCTAAAATTCGCTGTGAGAGTGCTGTGGAGGATGAATTAGAGCTGGGACACTTTGAGAGACCTGTGACAATGACAAGTTCAATGAAGCAACAGCAGTTACCATGAGGCTGATGGGGCCCACAGAAGAGAAATGCTCATGGTGGCTCCCAATGCCAGACTGGAACACAAACCTGTGGTTCAGGAAATATAACTGGCAGGTGCTGCTAGCACATTTGGTGTAAGACTGAATGGGAGGCAGAGGCTGGATGATCCTGAGTTTCTGAACTAGAAGTCTCAGTATATGAGAACATGCTTCACAGAGTTGGAGCACACAAGAGAACATGTTAGAAAAGATGTGGAAGGTGACACATTCTGATTTTGTGAAATCAGTTTGAGGTGCCAAAGTACATCCAATGAATGTGAACATGTAGTCATGGAAAAGAAGGAAGAGTGTGGGCTTTGGATTTCTTTGGCAATAAAGGTGGTAGAAAGCAGTGAGAGAAAATGAGGTCAGCAACAATGTGTCAAATGAATGGAGCCAGGTGAGGTTGAAAGGATTGAGCAGAGGAGGAAGAGGATCTTTTCATGGAGGAGGGTAGATGAGGCCAGAGAAATGTGGCACCATCCAGATAATAGAGGAGCCCAAGGTGAAAGAGGTGAAAAAGAGAACACAATACTGTCAAATACTGCGGCAAAGTCAAACTGGATCAATACAGAACCATGTTCATGAAGATGTCATAGAACTTCTATCACCTAATAAATAAAATGAGCAAAAATGCATAACATCAGGAAAACATCACCAACAGTAATTGAAAACAGAAAGGAAGGATTATGAGTGTTTCCCATGGGCCACCTATGGCCCAGGAGAGAGAGAGCTGGCTGCTTGGGCTGTGTGAAATCCTATCAAAGAGTGTTGCCTGGAGGGGAGGTAATCACAGCAGAGAGAAGCTGGAGAGAGGAGCTGCCAAATGCCTAGGTGCTGTAGGAGCCATATGAAATCAGCACTGTGATCAACACCCCAAGTAGGGGTGGATGGGTCCCCTGAAGAACATTCCAATTCACCACAAGTGAAAAGGTCAGGTTTAATCACTATCAAGCCCAGAAATCTCATAAGCATCAGGACATCAGAACAGTATCAATCATGTAAGAACTTGTCTATTCCTTCTGTCTCCTCCCTCTGCAATCCCTTTCCTAAAACCAGGGGCAGCTGGGTGAATGAGAGAAGAGGAGGAGAAACTCCAAAAAAACAAATAGAGAAGATATTCTCCTTTCTGGTCCCAAGATGGAGAGAGAAGGAAATCCAATGTTCAGGAACTATACCTTCTCTTTTTTAACAATTTATTTATTTAAATTCAAGTTAGGTAATATACAGTGCAGTATTGGTTTCAGGAGTAGAACCAGAGGTTCATCACTTACATATAACACCCAGTGCTCACCCCCAACAAATGTCCTCCTTAATTCTCATCACCTAATTAGCCTATTCCCCCACCCACCTCTTGTACAGCAACTCTAAATTTGTTGTCTGTATTTAAGAGCCTCTTATGGTTTGCTTCATTTTCTGTTTTTATTTTATATTTCCTTCCCTTCATCCATGTTCATCTGTTTTGTTTCTTAAATTCTACGTATGAGCGAAATCATATGATACTTGTCTTCCTCTGACTGTCTTGTTTTGCCTTGCATAATACACTCTAGTTCCATCCACGTTGTTGCAAATAGAAAGATTTCATTTTTTTAATCTTTTTTTGTATATATATACCACATCACTTTACCCATACATCAGTCGATGAACATTTGGGCTCTTTCCATAATTTAGCAATTGTTGGTATTGTTGCCACAAAACATTGAGGTGCATGTGCTCCTTCAAATCATCATTTTTGTATCCTTTGGATAAATACATAGTACTGCAGTTCCTGGTTTGTAGGGTAGTTCTATTTTTAATTTGAGGAACCTCCATACTGTTCTCCAGAGTAGCTTCCCAGTGCAAGAGGGTTCCCTTTTTTCCACAACCTTGCCAACATCTGTTGTTTCCTGAGTTGTTAAGTTTAGCCATTTCTTGTGATTGACTTTAAGTTTCATGGTGTTGTGGTCAGAAAATATGCATGGCATGATCCAATCTTGTATTTTGGAGGCCTGAATTGTGACCCAGTACGTGCTCAATTCTGAAGAATGTCCCATGTGCATTCGAGAAGAATGTGTATTCTGCTGCTTTAGGATACGATGTTCTGAATATATCTGTTAAGTCCATCTAACCCAGTGTATCATTCAGAGCCATTGTTTCCTTGTTTATTTTCTGCTTAGATGATCTGTCCATTGTTGTAAGTGGCCTACTATTACGGCCTTATTACCTATGAGTTTCTTTATATTTGTTATTAATTGGTTAATATATTTGGGTTCTTTTAAGTTGGGGGTCTAAATACTTACAATTGCTAGATCTTCTTTATGGATAGACCCTTTAATTATGATACAGTGCCCTACTTCATCTCTTGTTACAGTCTTTGTTTTAAAATCTAGTTTTTCTGATATAAGTATGGCTGTTCTAACTTTCTTTGACATCCACTAACCTGGTATATGGTGCTCCATCCTGTCACTTTCAATCTGCCTGTGTCTTTAGATCTAAAGTGAGTCTCTTGTAGGCAGCATATAGATGGGTCTTGTTTTTTTATCCATTCTAATGCCCTATGTCTTTTGATTGGAAGATTTAATCCATTTACAGTCACAGTGATTATGGTAAAATATTAACTTAGTCTCAGTGTGTTAACATAGAGTTAGCGTTCCTGGTGATGTTCTCTGGTCATTTGTAGTCTTTGTTTCTTTGGTCTTCTTTTTTTTTTTTCCTCCATGCAGAGTGTCCTCCTTAAAATATCTGCAGGGCTGGTTTAGTGGTCATAAACTCCTTTAGTTTTTGTTTGTCTGGGAAACTCTTTATTTCTCCTTCTATTCTAAATGACAGCCTTGCTGGATAAAGGATTCTTCGCTGCATATTTTCCCATTCAGTACATTGAATATTTCCTGCCACTCCTTTTCGACCAAGTTTCAGTGGAAAGGTCTGCTGCTAACCTTATAAGTGTGTCTACACTTGTAAGTTAAGGACAGTTTGTCCCTAACTGCTTTCAGAATTCTCTCTTTACCTTGTATTTTGCAAGTTTCACTATGATACACCATGGTGTTGGCCGGTTTTTATTGATTTGGAAGGGAGTTCTCTGTGCCTCTTGGCTTGAAGCCTGTTTCCTTCCCCGGATTAGGGAAGTTCCCATCTGTCATTCAATTAAGCCTTCTGTCCCTTTTTCTTGCTCTTCTTCTGGGACTCTGATGATATGAATATCGTCTTGTTTCATGGAATCACTAAGTTCTTTAAGTGTCCCCTCGGGGCGCCTGGGTGGCTCAGTCGGTTAAACGTCCGACTTCGGCTCAGGTCACGATCTCGCGGTCCGTGAGTTCGAGCCCCGCGTCGGGCTCTGGGCTGATGGCTCAGAGCCTGGAGCCTGCTTCCGATTCTGTGTCTCCCTCTCTCTCTGCCCCTCCCCCGTTCATGATCTGTCTCTCTCTGTCTCAAAAATAAATAAAACGTTAAAAAAAAAAAAAAGTGTCCCCTCATGATGTAATAATTTCCTTTCTCTCTTTTTTCAGCTTACTATTTTTCCATTTTATCTTCTATATCACCTATTCTTTCCTCTGCGTCTTCCATCCTCATGGTGACTATATCCATCAGTTTTGCATTTCCGTTATAGCATTTTTTTAAAATTTCATCCTGACTAGTTCTTAGGTCTTTGATCTCTGTAGCAAGGGTTTCTCTGGTGTCTTCTATGATTTTTTCAGGCCCAGCTAGTAGTCTTATGACTGTTCTAAATTTTTGTCCAGATATATTGCTTATATCTGTTTTGAACAAGTCCCTGGCTATGATTTCTTCTTGTCCTTTTTTAGGGGGGAGGAGGGAAATCCTTTGTCTTGTCATTTTGGCTACGTTTCTGTCTTTTGTGTATTTTAAAAGCTTTTTATGTTTCCTGCACCTGAGAGTACTGCTATATTAAAAGGGGGTCGAAAAGAAGCCAAGATGGTGGAATACACGGAAGATTTTTGTGTCTCGCGTCCATGAAATACAGCCAGACCAACACTAAACCATCCTACACACCTAGAAAACTGATTGCAAGATTAACACAACAAACTACACAACCTGAACCACAGATTTCAGCAGGTACACGACACAAAGAGCTGAACTTGGGGAGCAAGAAGCCCTGAAAGGTAGGGAACCCCTTTTGTGGGTGGAGAAAGGACGGAGACTGGGGAGGGGGGTAGCATGCGGAAAAGCACCCCTCCTCAAAAGCAGCTGGAGAGAAAGTGGAAAATTGGAAACAGCTGCAGGGACTAAACTAAAAAGGGAGAAAGGAGAAAGGAGAGGGTTTAAATTCCATTAAGGCTGGGGCGCCTGGGTGGCGCAGTCGGTTAAGCGTCCGACTTCAGCCAGGTCACGATCTCGTGGTCTGTGAGTTCGAGCCCCGCGTCAGGCTCTGGGCTGATGGCTCGGAGCCTGGAGCCTGTTTCCAATTCTGTGTGTCTCCCTCTCTCTCTGCCCCTCCCCCGTTCATGCTCTGTCTCTCTCTGTCCCAAAAATAAATAAAAAAAACGTTGAAAAAAAAAATTAAAAAAAAAAATTCCATTAAGGCTGTAAACAAGGGGAGTGCAAAGGCTGCAACTCCGCAGCTCGATACCTAGTGGTGCTCTGGTGGGAAAGGTGAATCCCCAGGAACAGAGTGGGGCCTGGGAGGTTCTCGGGCCACACAGGGAAAAGAGGTTCCACTGCTGGACAGATTGAAGCCACCTGGTCCCAGCAGACCCCGGAAGGCAGCCACATTCACTGGTGCTGGAGCAAGGTTGTTGAGGGTGAAGCCTGGTGCCAGATGTGTGTTGCGATTTTCCACCATCCCTGACAGGCTGAGGCTACACTGTCTCACAATCTTTTTGGGGGCAGGCTGGCACCTGGCCTCAGTCTCGGGGCACCGGCAACAGCAGTGTCCAGCAAGCTTCGCTCTTCAAGAACACAAACCTCACCACCTGCTTAATTTATGGACTATAAAGAGCTACATAGACTGACCTCTAGGGGAAAATGAAGCAATTTCAGTCCTACTTCAATCTGTTAGCAGGTTCATCCTGGGTGCAGCCGACATTTGGCCATGTCTCATTTGGCCATTGCTCTGTGAGACCCTCCCGCAGAGGGGTGGAGCGGGTCAAAGATGCAGTCCTTCAGAAGTAAGGGGCTGGGGAAAACAGCATCTGAGACAAAACTTGGGAGAGAGGTACTGCCTGGGGCCTGGTCACAGAGAATGGATAAGTGGGGAGTGGATGAGAGCTGAAGACGGAGGACCAGTGCGCAATTGCTGATCCGGGAGAGCAGACTGGGTGTCAGGGTGGTGCCATTTTTCACCGCTCCCGCTCACACGCATGCACATGTGCACTAACGAGCACTGCAACAATCCACCCCAGTAGGCTAGCAGCGCCATCTAGTGGAGAGCAGAGCTGTTACACCGAGGCCTGCCCAACTGGGCCAACTTCGCTCTTCAAGAACACAAACCTCACCGCCTGCTTAATTTATGGACTATAAAGAGCTACATGGACTGACCTCTAGGGGAAAAAGAAGCAATTTCAGTCCTACTTCAATCTGTTAGTAGGTTCATCTATTCAATTTTTTCTCTCTCTCTTTTTCCTTTTTCTCTTTTACAATTCTTTTCTTTTTCTTGAATACAGAAAGAGAAAAAACTCATCTTTATTTTCAATTTTTATTAAAAATATCTCTTTAATTTTTATTACTGTATTTTTTACTTTTGTGTAAATTTTTTCAAATTCTACTTTACTCCCATCATTTTATTTTAGTCTACTTCAGTGTACTCACCTTTTCAAATTTTCAATTTCCTTTTTGTTCTTTCTTTTTCTTTTTTCTATTTTTCATTTCTATTCTTTTTCTTGAATGTAGAAAGAGAAACACTTCATTTTTACTTTCAATTTCTTTTAAAAATATTTTTATTTAATTTTTATTACTATATTTTTTGCTTGTATGTAATTTTTTTCAAATTCTATCTTATTCCCATCATTTTATTTCAGTCTACTACAGTGTATTCACTTTTTCAAATTTTCAAATGATTTCTTTTATTTATTTTCTTTTTTCTTTTTTTACCTTTTTTCTCTTTTTCGTGTCCTTTCTTTTTTCTTAAACACAGAAAAAATTCATATTTCTTTTTAATTTTTATTAAAAATATTTTTCTATAAGTTTTTCTACTATATTCTCTACTTTTGTGTATTTTAGTCTACTTTACTGTATATATTTTTTCAAATTCTCAATTTCCTATTTTTCTCTCCCCCCCTTTTTTTTTGTTTTTTTGTTTTTTGGGTTTTTTTTGTTTGTTTCTCTAATCTGTCAAACCACTTTCTACACCCAGACCAAAACACACCTAGGATCTAGCATCATCTATCTATTCGATTTTTGTGTGTGCATTTTTAATTTTTAATTTTAATTTTTTTGATTTCAGTTTTTCTACCTCTTTAATTCCTTTCCTCCCTTCAAAATGACAAAACGAAGGAATTCACCCCAAAAGAAAGAGCATGAAGAAACAACAGCCAGGGATTTAACCAACACAGACACAAGCAAGATGTCTGAACCAGAATTTAGAATCACGATAATAAAAATAGTAGCTGGAGTCAAAAATAGATTAGAATCCCTTTCTGCAGAGATAAAAGAAGTAAAAAATAGCCAGAATGAAATTACAAATGCTATAACTGCGCTGCAATCACGGATGGATGCAGCGGCGGCAAGGATGGATGAGGCAGAACAGAGAATCAGCAATATAGAGGACAAACTTATAGAGAATAACGAAGCAGGAAAAAAGAGGGAGATTAAGGCAAAAGAGCACCATTTAAGGATTAGAGAGATCAGTGACTCATTAAAAACAAACATCAGAATCATAGG
Source organism: Panthera pardus (assembly GCF_024362965.1). NCBI lineage: Eukaryota > Metazoa > Chordata > Mammalia > Carnivora > Felidae > Panthera > Panthera pardus. The sequence continues at coordinate 254,027 of NW_026526682.1, read as the reverse complement.
GGTCCCAGAGGAGGAAGAGAGAGAAATAGGAGTAGAAGGATTATGTGAGCAAATCATAGCAGAAAAATTTCCTAGCCTGGGGAAAGACATCAAAATCCAGGAAGCACAGAGGACTCCCACTAGATTCAACAAAAACCGACCATCAACAAGGCATATCATAGTCAAATTCACAAAATACTCAGTCAAGGAGAGAATCATGAAAGCAGCAAGGGAAAAAAAGTCCCTAACCTACAAGGGAAGACAGATCAGGTTTGCAGCAGACCTATCCACAGAAACTTGGCAGGCCAGAATGGAGTGGTGGGATATATTCAGTGTGCCGAATCAGAAAAAAAAAATGCAGCCAAGAATTCTTTATCCAGCAAGGCTGCCATTCAAAACAAAAGGAGAGATGAAAAGTTTCCAAGACAAACAAAAATTAAAGGAGTTTGTGACCACTAAACCAGCCCTGCAAGAAATTTTAAGGGGGACTCTTTGAGGGGAGAAAAGATGAAAATACATATATATTTTATTTAATATATATATATATATATATATATATATATATATATATCAAAGCAACAAAAGATTAGAAAGGACCAGAGAACACCACCAGAAACTCCAATTCTACAAGCATCATAATGACAATAAATGCATATCTTTCAGTACTCACTCTAAATGTCAATGGACTCAATGCTCCAATCAAAAGACATAGGGTAAGAGAATGGATAAGAAAACAAGACCCATCTATATGCTGTTTACAAGAGACCCACTTTAGACCTAAAGACACCTACAGATTGAAAATAAGGGGATGGAGAACCATCTATCATGCTAATAGTCAACAAAAGAAAGCCGGAGTAGCCATACTTATATCAGACAATCTAGACTTTAAAATAAAGACTGTATCAAGAGATGCAGAAGGGTATTATATCATAATCAAGGGATCTATAGACGAAGAAGACCTAACAATTGTAAACATTTATGCACCAAATGTGGAGTGCCCAAATATATAAATCAATTAATCACAAACATAAAGAAACTCAACGATAGTAATACCATAATAGTAGGAGACTTCAACACCCCTCTCACAGCAATGGACAGATCATCTAATCAAAAAATCAACAAGGAAATGATGGCCTTGAATGACACATTGGACCAGATGGACTTAACAGATATATTCAGAACATTTCATCCTAAAGCAGCAGGATATACATTCTTCTCCAGTGCACACAGAACGTTCTCCAGAATAGACCATATACTGGGACACAAATCAGCCCTAAGTAAGTACAAAAGATCGAGATCATACCATGCATATTTTTAGACCACAATGCTATGAAACTTGAAATCAACCACAAGAAAAAATTTGGAAACGTTAACAAATACTTAGAGACTGAAGAACATCCTACTAAAGAATGAATGGCTAACCAAGCAGTTAAAGAAGAAATTAAAAAGTATATGGAAGTCAATGAAAATGATAGCACCACAACACAAAACCTCTGGGACACAGCAAAGGCAGTCATAAGAGGAAAGTATATAGCAATCCAGGCCTTCCTAAAGAAGGAAGAAAGGGGGCGCCTGGGTGGCTTGGTCGGTTAAGCGTCCAACTTCGGCTCAGGTCATGATCTCACGGTCCGTGAGTTCAAGCCCCGCGTCGGGCTCTGTGCTGACAGCTCAGAGCCTGGAGCCTGTTTCTGATTCTGTGTCTCCCTCTCTCTCTGCCCCTCCCCTGTTCATGCTCTGTCTCTGTCTCAAAAATAAATAAACATTAAAAAAAATTAAAAAATTAAAAAAAAGAAGGAAGAAAGATCTCAGATACACAACCTAACCTTACGCCTTAATGAGCTGGAAAAAGAACAGCAAATAAAACCTAAAACCAGCAGAAGACAGGAAATAATAAATATCAGAGCAGAAATTAATGGTATCGACACCAAAAAAAAACAGTAGAACAGATCAATGAAACCTCAGAAGCTGGCTCTTGGAAAGAATTAACAAAATTGATAAACCACTAGCCAGTTTGATCAAGAAGAAAAAGGAAAGGACCCAAATAAGTAAAATCAAGAATGAAAGAGGAGAGATCATCACTAAGACAACAGAAATAAAAACAATAATAAGAGACTATTATAAACAATTTTATGCCAATAAGTTGGGCAATCTGGAAGAAATGGACAAATTCCTAGAAACATATACACTACCAAAACTGAAACAGGAAGGAATTGAAAATTTGAACAGACCCATAACCAGTAAGGAAATCGAATTAGTAATCAAAAATCTGCCAAAATACCAGAGTCCAGGTGCAGATGGCTTTCCAGGGGAATTCTACCAAACATTTAAGGAAGAGTTAACACCTAGTCTCTTGAAGATGTTCTAAAAAATAGAAATGGAAGGAAAATGTCCAAACTCTTTCTGTGAATCCACCATTACCTTGATTCCAAAACCAAACAGAGACCCCACTAACAAGGAGAACTATAGACCAATTTCCCTGATGAACATGGATGCAAAAATCCTCAATGAGATATTAGCCAACCGGATCCAACAATACATTTAAAAAATCATTCACCATGACCAAGTGGGATTTATACCTGGGATGCAAGCCTGGTTCAATATCTGCAAAACAATTAACATGATTCATCACATCAATCAAAGAAAGGACAAGAACCATATGATGCACTCAACAGATGCAGAGAAAGCATTTGACAAAATACAGCATCCTTTCGTGACAAAAACCCTCAAGAAAGTAGAGATAAAAGGATCATACCTCGAGATGATAAAAGCCATATACGAGTGACCCAACACTAATATCATCCTCAATGGGGAAAAACTGAGAGCTTTCCCCTTAAGGTCAGGAACAAGACAGGGATGTCCACTCTCACCACTGTTATTCAACATAGTATTGGAAGTCTTAGCCTCTGCAATCAAACAACACAAAGAAATAAAAAGCATCCAAATTGGCCAGGAGGAGGTCAAACTTTCACTCTTCGCAGATGACATACTCCACATGGAAAACCCAAAAGATTCCACCAAAAAACTGCTAGAACTGATTCATGAATTCAGCAAAGTTGCAGGATATAAAATCAATGCACAGAAATCGGTTGCATTCCTATACACCAACAATGAAATGACAGAAAGAGAAATCAAGGAATCGATCCTATTTACAGTTGCACCAAAAACCATAAAATACCTAGAAATAAATCTAACCAAAGAGGTGAAAAATCTATACACTGAAAACTATAGAAAGCTTATGAAAGAAATTGAAGAAGACACAGAGAAATGGAAAAAGATTCCATGCTCCTGGACAGGAAGAACAAATATTGTTAAAATGTCAATACTACCCAAAGCAATCTACATATTCAATGCAATCCCTATCAAAGTAACACCAGCATTCTTCACAGAGCTAGAGCAAATAATCCTAAAATTTGTATGGAACCAGAAAAGACCCAGAATAGCCAAAGCAATCTTGAAAAAGAAAACCAAAGCAGGAGGCATCACAATCCCAGACTTCAAGCTATACTACAAAGCTGTAATCATCAAGACGGTATGGTACTGGCACTAGAACAGACACTCAGATCAATGGAGTAGAATAGAGAACCCAGAAATGGACACACAAACATATGGCCAACTTATGTTTGACAAAGCAGGAAAGAATATCCAATGGAATAAAAACAGTCTCTTCAGCAAATGGTGCTGGGACAACTGGACAGTGACATGCACAAGAATGAACCTGGACCACTTTCTTACACCATACACAAAAATAAACTCAAAATGGATGAAAGACCTCAATGTAAGACAGGAAGCCATCAAAATCCTCAAGGAGAAAGCAGGCAAAAACCTCTTTGATCTTGCCAGCAGCAATTTCTTACTCAACACATCTCTGGAGGCAAGAGGAACAAAAGCAAAAATGAACTACTGGGACCTCATCAAAATAAAAAGCTTCTGCACAGCAAAGGAAACAATCAGCAAAACTAAAAAGCAACTGACAGAATGGGAGAAGATATTTGCAAATGACATATCAGATAAAGGGTTAGTATCCAAAATCTACAAAGAACTTATCAAACTCAACACCCCAAAAACAAATAATACAATGAAGAAATGGGCAAAAGACATGAATATACACTTCTTCAAAGAAGACATCCAGATGGCCAACCGACACATTAAAAAATGTTCCACATCACTCATTATCATGGAAATACAAATCAAAACCACAATGAGATAACACCTTACACCTGTCGGAATGGCTAACATTAACAATGCAGGCAACAACAGATGTTGGTGAGGATGCGGAGAAAGAGGATCTCTTTTGCATTGTTGGTGGCAATGCAAGCTGGTGCAGCCACTCTGGAAAACAGCATGGAGGTTCCTCAAAAAACTAAAAATAGAACTACCCTACGACCCAGCAATTGCATTACTAGGCATTTATCCAAGGGATACGAGTGTGCTGTTTCGAAGGGACACATGCACCCCATGTTTATAGCAGCACTATCAACAGTAGCCAAAGTATGTAAAGAGCCCAAATGTCCATCGATGGATGAATGGATAAAGAAGATGTGGTATATATATGCAATGGAGTATTACTAGGCAATCAAAAAGAATGAAATCTTGCCATTTGCAACTACGTGAATGGAACTAGAGGGTATTACACTAAGTGAAATTAGTCAGAGAAGTCACAAATCATATGACTTCATTCATATGAGGACTTTAAGAGACAAAACAGATGAACATAAGGGAAGGGAAACAAAAATAACATAAAAACAGGGAGGGGAACAAAACAAAAGAGACTCATAAATATGGAGAACAAACTGAGGGTTTCTGGAGGGGTTGTGGGAGGGAGAATGGGCTAAATGGGTCAGGGGCATTAAGGAATCTACTCCTGAAATCATTGCTTCACTATATACTAACTAATTTGGATGTAAATTTTAAAAAATAAAAAATAAAGTTAAAGTATAAAAAAAAGAGAGACAGGGAAACTCCAAAAAAAAGGGGGGGGGGTCATACATTGTCCAGGGTCTGGCATTTCAGAAAGTATTTCTGGTGTATGCTGTGTGCACTCTGATGTTGCATTTTGGCTGCTCTTTACCACTGGTCATTTCTCTGCAGAGCACCTGCTTGCTTGCAGTGGTGGAGTTTTTTGACCTTTAACTAGGCGTGCTTTGATTTGTTTGTTGAAGTAACCCTGGAAAAAAGGCGGAGTAAGCCTGATCCAAAAAAAAGAAAAAAGGAAAGTGGACCAAAAAAAACATTAAACAGAAAATAAAAAATACCCTATAAGGGTGATTCCAAGGAAAGATAAAGGAAATGAAGAGAAAAAAAAGAGGAAGAAAAGAAAAAAAAAAAGGAAGAAAAAAAGAATAAGACTAATCCAAAAAAAGAATAAAAGGAAAAAAAACACAAGCAAAAAATCCCCCCAAAAAACACACAAGAAACTATGAGCCTGATTCTGAAAGAAAGAAAGAGAGAAAGAAAGAAAAAAAGAAAGGGCTGTAGGTGTCATTTTAAAGTCCTGGTACATGGAGGCTGTTGACTGTGCTGGTCTTCTGGAGGAGAGGTCCAGTGTACTGGGTCAGAATGTCTCGCCCCACTAAATAAGCAGTTGCTAGGCACAGAAGGGCAGGGTTTTTTATAAGCAGGTCCAGCCTCCACTGGGAGTCACTGTGATGCTCCCTGATGTCCCACTGTGTTGGATTTGGGGGGGAAATGGAGCGACCCCAATCTCTCATCCACAGACTAGGGATCTCACACCCCCACTGTTTATGCAGCCCTCACAGAATAGCAAGAAGAGTCAGCTTGCCCTGCACCACAGCTCTCCCATGTTTTTCTTTGGCATGTGGCTGGGCTTCAAAATCTGAACCCTTTAAGGACCTGGCACTGCACGGTCTGCCCACTCTCCTCCAGAGTAGAGCTTCTCCATTCTGTGTCTGAATTCTTGTCGGTGAAAAACAGTCTCTTGCCTTTATAGTGTGGAGAATCTACGGTGTAGCCCTGCTAATAGCAGCAAAGGTTATATTCCTTCTGGGGCACCTCTGTTCCCTGCTGATGAAAGGCTTTTTACTGGCACCTGTAAGTCTTTCATCCTTGGGGAGGCAATGTACCCTCTTCCAAAAGTACTCCAGGAAGGGAAATGTTCTTTCCTGGTGTGCATGGTGATCCCTACACCATGCAATGCACTCCCGGGTCAGCTCCCTCCTTCTCTCTAGGAGCACACACAACAGTTCCACTCCAGGAAAGTCATGCACTTCCCAAACCTCAGAGTTTGAGCTCCAAATGCTGTTTGCAACAAACAAACAACAAAAACCTGCAACAGTCGGTACTTATTGCTCCCCACTCTGTGGTCCAGAGAGGTTTTCCTCTTGTGCTAACTCTATGCCGCATTTTCTCACCCCCCCCCCTTTTTCTCTGCCTTTTGTCTCTCCACAAAAAGGGTTCCCTCCCCTCAATGGCACTGTCATTCCCCCCCCCCACCCAATTCACTTCTACACAGCTCACACCTGCCAAGCTGTCTCTCTCTAACTGTGGAGATCCTTCTACAACTCCACAGATCAATTTCCTCAGTGTTCCAAGTGATCTGACCTCAATGCAGCTGGGCTTGAAGGATGAGGAAATCCCAGGGTCCCCCTACTTCTCCACCATCTTAATTCCAGCAAATATACCTTCTGATTACTAAAATAAGATTGTTTACAATTAATAGAAGTGACCAGAGAACTTATTGTCTAAGCATGATTCTAAAAGTCTCTCATACTCTGGAGATTTTTCCCAGGAGGAAGGGAAGAACCAGCCTCTCAAAGAAGGTCTTAACAGGCACCAAGGGGAAGAATAGAGTCATTTCTTGACTCTATCTTATAAGGACTGTTTATTTGACAAAAATTACACAGAGGGGAAAAAAAAAACAGAAAAAGAAGACTTCACCTAAAAAACAGAGAGAAGAACCAAGTGAAGTTAAACTGCCGACACATAGAATCCCTGTCCTGGTACAATATGCAGCCAGACAAGGCCTTGAGGCTCACAAAGATAAACCGCTGAATGGTCTGCTTTTTTTGGACTAGTAGATGTTTAAATTACTATCTGTTATCAATAACACTTACATCAACTCTTACATAATTACTCAAAACTGAAATCATTTATGAATACTGAAATATCTATTCTTCCTGTAAACACCATCAGGAATGTTAACTGGAAGGCAGGAAACAATGATATGGAGAAGTGAGATTTCAGGGACAAAATTGTGGGGTAGGGAGGATAGTCAGCAAGCCAAGGGATGAAAGAGTCAGGAAAACACTGACAAAAATAATAATGCACATGCACAGCAAACATTTACTGGGGGCTCTTTATTCATAGAATCTCATTTAATCTTCACAGCAGCCCATAAGTAGAATGAGACAGTGTCCTGGGTGACAGTGTAGGTTTTACACTTGGAAATGCGCCTGTTATGAGTGCTCAGTATAAGTTACATACAGTCCTAAGATGGGTGTTATTATTATCATCACATTCTGTGGATGAAGCAACTGAGATTTAGAAAGTGAAGTCAATCATAGGGGCCATGTGGTAAGTAAAAAAATGATGGTGGGATTTGAACCCAGAGCCTGATTCCAGGGTCCTCATTCTTAACCTGGGGGTTTGATACCCACTCTTCTCTCATTTAAGCCTCCTTTCCTCTGATACCCAACAGGTCCAGAGGCTGTTCTTTATTCACCTCGGCAGTGCCTTGCCGTCAGCCAGTTGTTGACCAAACCCTGAACCAAAGGTGAGGCTGATAGCCAGGAGACTAAACGTAATAGTGCCAGGAGTCTTGGCCTTTAGAGGAGGGTTTTAAAGACTGAAAAGATAAGGACAAATGTCCTAGTAGAAGTCCTATGGATGATATACTTTCATTCAGTGGGAATTTCTTGAGCAAGAAATAGGAGAGGGGAGAAAGGAGAGAGTGAAGAGGAAATAGCTAGACAATAGCCAGTCAAAATCACTACATCTTTTGACATAACTATCACAAATAACTGCCTTGTCCATAACCGGATTGCTAACTTTGCTTCAGAGCTGAACAGCAGATGGAGCTGAGTCTCTTGAGATGGGTGCAGAAATTGCTTCTCAACAGCTTTGAAGAGCTAGAGCTCATAATTACGAAAATTATAGAGCAAAGAAAATGAGGATGGAGGGGTAGGTTATATCATGATAATGGGTACAACACTTATCCTAGTGACAGGGGGTTAAATTCTGCCCACTCTCCCCTTTCATTTGGATTCATTTGGGTTTAAGTTTTGTATGACGTTCTTTATCCTTTGCAAATACCAAATAAACCCTATACTGGGATTCCCCATCCTACCCAGTACCTTTTCTTTTCTCTCCTCCAATCCTCTCTCATCCTTATCCACTCAGCAAACACCTGTTTTACTGAATATAACTCAAGGTCTCAGTCTGCTCAGTGGCACAAGGCAGGAGTCACACTTCCAATAACCGTTTAAGATGTTCCACTGTGACCACACTCAACCTGCTCAGACTCAAACTCATCTTCTAACACAAATATATTCTGTTTCTTCAGCACCCATTAACAATAACACCCGGGAGTCATCTTTCATAATTTTATTCTCAATTTCCCATTAACTAAATCCTATAAATACACTTCTCTGATGATGCTTCTCTCATTAGTACCCTTTCCTACCACTACCACCACCTTACTTCAGACTTCAAGATATTTATAATCTCTTTGAAACAGGCTACTGCATCTTTTGCTCCACTGCCCCATCCACTAGTCCATCCCACCCTTTGCTGTCAGAAATCTCTGTCAACACCTTAGACAATCATTTCACAATTTTAACCAAAAGTCATCAGCCAAGATGAACTTCCTGAGTCCAAGACACTATGTATCCCACCCACTTGCCTTTCCCACACCAACCTCCTACTACCACCCAGACACACTCCTGGTGCAGCCATAGAGATCCACTGGCCAGGCCTTTGAAAAGGCAAGGAAGGAATTTTCTCAGAGGCAAACCTGTCTACTCTAAGGCAGGAATTGTGGTTAACACAATATGTCAGAACTGGTCAGGAATATCAACTCAAGCTCTATACAATAAGGAGAGTTTACCTTGGACATCAAGAGATATCCACTCCCTGATTAAAAAAAAATTGCAAACCACAACAATCAGTGAAATATAGGCAGAAACACAGAAAAAGAGCTGAAATAATTTAGGATGAGTGGAGTGGCAAAAAGAGGTTTCAGACTCTCGTATTAGAAACTAGGGAGAAGAGAATGAAAATGACTGTGAGCAATCCAGGAAGCTCTACTAGAAAGGTGGAGGACCAAGTTCAAAAGAGGTAAAATTTGGGAGGAAAGGGAGACCATGTGTAAACAGAGTTTTTCTGCTACTAGCAACAATAAGCCTTCTTATCCTTAGAACTCAATAGTATTCACCATGGTCTGATTTCACCAGCATGAATTTTGAAACACAGCAAAGGGGGGTGAAGAAGCAGTCTATTCTCAAGGGCTTGAGTTGAGCTGGGAGCTCTGGAGTCACACAACAATAGCTACCTGATGATGCAGTGATGAGGTCACAATTGGGGCTTTCCCTCCCCCACCCCCTAGCTTCCTCAGAGCTGGACAGAGGAGCCAGAGGGAAAATCCACCTTCTCAAGCACAGAAATACCACCCACCTCACTCGACTACTTGTCAAGTTCACTACCAATACAAAAGGGTGAGTTGCATTTGGACAACTGGAAATGCCCCGTCTTTTTTCTCTCCTTTCCTGAGAATGACCTATGGCATCCCATGCATTGAACAGGGTTAAGACGATGGCTATTTTTGAATGAAATCCTCCTCTCATTTTTGGTAACAAGAAAGGGGGTAGCTTTATCCCCTTTGAAAGAGATATTCTTAACAAATTTGGAGTTTAATTTAATGATCTATTTCTCCAGAGAGCTATACTGATTTTAAAACTAAATTAGATAAAAGTTTACTTTATATTCTTAAAGGAAACCAAAGGTGTACCAGTTAGATACAACTTGCAAGTATTTTCAGGGACTGAAAAGCCGTGTTCATACCTGGAAGTAAAACCATCCATAGAAGAAGACCTAGCTCAGGCCAAAACTTAACAGAGGGAGAAAAAAAAAATTCTTCATTAAAATCATATTTTGTGGCTCTCACATTCATGTTTTCAGAAGAATTAGAATTTCCCAGCTCATCTCCTCCTCTCCTGATTTCTTCCTTTCCTGTATTCATGGGGAGGAAGAGTCCCATAGTGGCCCATGGGAGTTCAGCCATGGTAGAAATTGAATTATCTTCCCATCCCAAGTTCTCAAGTGAAGAAATCAAGGCTTTGAGGTCTTAGGCAGGACACAGGATTGAAAGAAGTGTCCTGAGTCCCTAGACCCATTATTATATCTTCTTGTTCCATCTCCAGATGGAGGTGGCCCTAAAGGAGTTCTTTAAAACACTTGTTATGCCATGAATGCCTTTAGCAGTCTAACCAAACTTATGACTTCAGAATAGTACATTTAGATGAATTAAAACACAGGGTGTTACAAAAGATAGCAATTAAATTGATAAATATATGATTAAATATGATTTTATCATGGGTGAGGGGTGGTTCCAGGATGCTAGGTTGAGAACTCCTATTGGGAGATTCGGAATGGAGGAAAGAGTAAGTGAACAAAAAGCAGAGTAAAGGTGGAGAGACCAAGAAATGTCATCCACTCCAAGGACAAGAGGACAGCCTTTCAATAAGAATTTGGTCTAGAGCCCAAACCACCCTGGGAAAGTTTTCATAAGAGCAAGGATGGGAAGGAGATATGAGTGGGAAGGCATTGCTGGTCCTCTCCTATCTTGCAGTATGGTCTCCCACATACCACCTGTTGCATATTTCTTTACAGGGCCCAGAAAATCAAAAAAAAGAATGTCGAGTGATGATAAAAATAAATCTAGTGACCCCAAGAATGAGCCCAAGAACTGTGATCCCAGATGTGAACAAAAGTGTGAGGCCAAATGCCAACCCAGCTGTTTAAAGAAGCTTCTGCAACGGTGCTCTGAGAAGTGTCCACGGGAGAAGTGCCCACCACCACCAAAGTGCCCACCATACCCCTCGCTGTGCCCCCCACCGTGCCCTCCTCCATGCCCAGCTCCCTCCCCTCCCAAGCCCTGTGCCAAGCCCTGTCCTCCTAAATGCCCACCACCCTGCCCACCCCCAGAGTGAGGCACCAAGGGTACCACTCAACCCAGTACCTCCAACATCTTCACCATGTTCACCATCTTGGTGCTGAAACCTGAAGCCATGAACTGACAAGTAAACATATTCCTCTGCTGTGCAAAGCTTTCTTCTCCTGTGTTTTTTTTTTCTCTTTTTGTAGTTTTTTGTTTGTTGTTTTCTAGCACTAAACCACCAAGACACAATCCCTCACTCTAGAGGGAGGCTAGAGCCCTTACTCTACAATCAACAACTTTTGAAAATGGCCTCCCCTCTGGCCCCACCTGCTGCATAGAGGAATATGGCATCTCTTGAGGGGCACATCCAGAGACTGCAGCCTGAGAGAGCTGTAAATATGGCTGTTACAGTGGTTCGCCTCAGGAGCCCAAGTACTCATGACAGAGGAAGTGGGCATGAGGGGGAAAGAGGAGTGGTACATTGAGGAAAGGTCCAGAAAGGCTCAGGAAAAATTCTACCCTCCGCTATTAATCCCACTGCATAATGCTTGGGCAGAACACTCTGAAAACAGGCTGAGTGGGCTTAAACTCTAGCTCTGCTTTGATCTTTGGTTTCCTTCTCTCTGTAAAAGGAGTGCTGATGCTAGCAGTAAGCTTACAGGGTTGTCATGAGGCTTAGGGGGCGAACATGTGCCCAAGCACCTGATTTAATGGAACACAGCCAGCACTCAGAGAGGGGAGCACATGGCACCTTCCCAGGTCTCATATGTCACACCTGAACATAATTGCCCTGTGCCTTTTTTCCTTATTAGGCTGTAAGTCTCCTGAGGCAATAGTTTCTAAATTATACCTGTAAGCACAGATAGGTACTCTTTTAAAAATTAAAAAAAAAAACAAACTGGAGTTGTGGACTACACTAATGTCAGCTGGCTGGTTTGGATACTGAACCATAGTTTTGTAACATGTCGCCATGGAGAGAATTCCGGTGAAAGATGCTCTATTTGGGCAACAACCTGTGAATCTATAAAATTCCAAAAGGAAAACTTCAGCACACACAAAAAAGGATAAATCTGTAAGGACCTCAATTAGGAATGAACAGGAAAAATATTTACAGTTGTAAAGTGGGGATTACTTACAAGTGGCTAGGGAAGTCCACATCAACATTGTTTAATTCACAAAAGGGAATATATTGGCTTATATTCCTGGGAAGGGTATTAGGATGGAGAAGAGGCATAGAATTAGAACTATAGGAACTGGGATGTCAGGGCCTGGGAGTGTGGTCACCATTTCAAGCTCCCTCCTCTCCACCAGTCTCTACTCATCTTCAGGGTGGGTCTGCTCCTCTCCTCAGACCCCCCTCCATGTGGTAAGGTCCTTGGCCAGGTGCAGACCCAGCTTGTTGACAAGTTGGGCATGAAATGCTGCTATTACTTCCAGAAAATAAACCTGATTGCCCAGAAGTGTTTGAGCCTGCCTCTGTGACCAAGTTTGTCATTACAACCCACAAAAGTCAAGTGGAAGTAGGTTTAGGATTCTCTGCTATCACAGTAAGAAATCACTGGTTGCCCATGGAATCATGGCATATAAACAGCTTCATATCCTTCTGAGTCTGGAAGCTGGTTCAGAACCACAAAGGTACAGTAAGTACAAATAGTCCAAAATGTGCCCAAGACACCTGGGATCCTCATCAGACCAAGTCATATAATGAGCTAGTTGCAGAAGCAGACTTTTAGAATATGAGAGCTAGACAAGGCTGTAGGCATGCAACTCCTCATTTTCTGGATGTGAAGAGTCCTTTGGGTCTCAGAGTCCTTGCAGAGAGGTACTTCCTGGACACTAGGAGCCTCTGGAAGCCTAGTTTAGGGCATTAGGGGACATATGGTCAACTGTTGACAATAGATGGACAACTCTTAAACCTCAGTAGAGATCACAAAGGAGGGAGGAAATAGCACTATAAGGTGACAGTCTTTTCCATTTTTTAATGGTCACTTTTAAACAATATCTGAGAATCCCAGTGCTAAAGAGTGTGCCACAGTTGGAGAAAGCATAAATAGACAAAACTCCTTTTAAAAAAGAATTTGAGGAATATAGAAACATACATCAAAAGCATAAAATCCTTGAACCCAATTGTTATTCCATGTCTTAGAAAGAAAAATAATTCCAAAATGGAAAAAAAAAAAAGCTATGTATGTATGTCAGATTATCACAGTGTGACTTAGAAACAATTTAAATATCTAACAGGAATTTGATTAAATGCATTTAGATCTATTTACTTGATGAAACATTATGCAATTATTAAAATGTGCTAAGGGGGAAAGAGCAAGGCCCCAGTTGGACGTATAGGATAAAAGCAATTATATTTAACCAAAAACTTATAATAATAATAATAATAATAATAATAATAGAAGAAAATTTGTCAACATTCTTAGTTATTTTAGGACAATGGAGTTGTAACCTGTGGAGTATTTTTATTTTCACTAGCCTTTGTATTTTCATTAGTAAGCTTTTATTTCTCATATAGTGGGAAAAAAATTATATAATCAGGAATACTTCAGAAACCCCCCAAATCTTTATTTGCTTAATGAACAAAAATAAAAACAAAAACAAAGGAAAAGAAGGAAGAACATCTTCCTACACCTGAGTGCACAACATGCAGAAGGCATCCCACTTTGTGTGCCTTCCTTTCAGGGGTATGGTCTTGGTCTCAGATGTCCCATGGCCCTATGGCAGTGTGGGTCAGGTGTTGGTGCTCTCCCGGGTTGCTCTGAGGACTCTGGGCACAGACTGGGTGGAGGCCATCTCTGAGAACATGAAACCATCCATTTGCCACTTTAATTCTCTTTTCTCCCATGTAAATGAATCCAAAGATACACATCTCCTAATGGCTACTTTCCCAGCAAAACCTGGATCAAAGGCAATGCCAGGAAAGATGGCTAGAACGTGATGAGTGTGCTACCTCCCTGCAGAATGCCATAATTACTGCCAGCCCCAGCGGCAGTCACCAGGGCCCTGCCCCAAATGGTAGAGGGTTGTATAAATAAATAAGCGACACTTGAAGAGTGGCATCACAAGAATCTGTGCAGTGCCAGGCTTGATGGCTCACAGATAATGTGATTGGGCAGGACCAAGCCCTCTCCTTTCATGGAAAAACAATAAGAGAAGACTCTACCACAGGCCCTCTTGCATCGTGGTTTCTCAAGAAACCATACAGCTGGCCTTGCAAAAGGACTTGTAAGTCCTCCCAGACCAAGCCAGCTGGGGGTGGCACTGTGAGCTGGGCCAGTACTTTATGAAAGGGCTGGCACACAATCACAAGGATGTCTTGCTTTGAAGCTGTGAAGCTGGAAGACAACTTAGAGCTCACTTTCATGCGTCCCTCACATGCAAATATCAGCTGTAGAGATGGCAACAAGGAACCAGTTACTGAACCTGTCCTAACTGCCCCTCTTGCTTCCACATGACCAAATACTCCAGCCAGGGATATGAGCACAAGCACATCCTGGGAGGCTTTATTGACAATAACGAGCCATAACCACTTCTGTGCCACAGCTTTTGATGCTCAGCAAAGAAACAGATTGGTAAATACAGTAAGTCAATTGCCAAACACATAAAGATGCTAAAATACAAACTGATCATAAAACTCAAATCAGGGTATTTTCAGCTGTACCTGGTACATGAAACCTCATCTGCAGAGCTCCATGCTCTCTCCCAGGCTGGGAAGAAATGCTGCTCAGACTGAGGGTTTATGCTCTTTCCAACAGAAACGCTCACATTGTCTCTCACCTATACCACCCAGAACCTCCTAACTGGCTTGTGAGGTTCCAAGCTCACCTTCTAGTCCTGCCTCCAATGGAAGGCAGCTAAGGTAGACTGGTTAAAATCCCAATCTAAACATGTCACTTCCTTGTGCAAAATCCTTAAAAGGCTCCTTTTTGCCTAAATAACAGCTCAAATAACTTGACCAGTCATGGGAAACTCTTCTGGAGCTGGCCCCCACCTCCTTGTCTGGCTTTACCTTGCCACTTCTCTCTCCTTCTAGAGCTGTGCAGCCCAGCAACAGGTAACCCCTGGCACTTCTGGCACAGCAGAGAGTTTCTGGCCTGCATGACTTTACACTTGTCTGTCCTCTATCATTCTTCTCCTTCCATCAAGGGTCCTCTGAGGATTGGGCTGGGCTGGTCTTCATCTCCATCAGAACCCAACTGAGAGGTTACCCGCTCCAGGAATCTTCCTCCACTGTCCCCAGCAGGCCGGTCAAATGCCCCTTTATGTGGTCTCAGAGCATCCACACCTTTCTCCTGTAACACTTACCCTGCCATATTCTGTCCATCTGTTTACATTGGGCTGTAAGTTCTTTGAGAACAGATACGGCCCGGCACACAATGAAGATATTCAATAACGATAAATGAGTGCATGTTCAGCAGTTTTGGATGCACTTTTCCAAAGAAAAGGAGTTTACTCTGAGATGAGGCCCTGGCTACTGTGTTCCTTACCCTCCACACACGTGTCATTCCCAGAATTCAGAGATTGGAGAGGGAGACGGGGCTGAATATGGGTGGCCTGGGGCTGAGAAAAGGGCATCCCTGGCATTGATTGCTTTCAATGACAGACAAGAGGTAGATCCTGCCAGTCCTCCCCCCAACCTCACCTGGGAAGTGCAGCCTGCCTCTGAGCAGATTTCTCACCTTGGAAGGTGAGATTCCAAGTGAACTCTACACTCTCAACTGTGTAGCCAAGGCAATTTGTGTCACCTCAGTGGGAGAAGGGGTCTCAGTTTCTTCTCCTGCAGAATGAGAAGAGTCTCACTGAGGTGTGGAGAGGAGTGACCTGTGAGATGGTATATGCAAAGCCCTTGGCATGAGAAACTGAACTTAGAAAGCCAGAACACAAAAGCACTCCGGAAGCTGGTCAGTGCTGAGAGTCCTCACCCCTATCTGCTGTGGCACCTGTCCTGTTCTTCCATCTGCTGAGTGGTACAGCAGGCTTGATGGGGAGAGAGGGAGTTAAAGAAAAGGAAGGCAAATATCTTTGAAGGCAAGCAGATTTATAGGGTCATTCCCTCCACCCCATTATCAAACTGTGCCCCAGACCCCACAAATCACAGTATAAGCCAGATGCGGACTTTTGCATGACTGAGCATAAAATTTGCCAGATGTGGCATGGAATGTGCTCAGTGCCTCAGTATCTGGGTGAGGAAACCCAGCTCCAGAGTGAGAACCATCTTAACCAAGTTCACACTGATTTGGTTTCTAGAAGAGTCTAGGATTTCTAACCCCAATTTAGGCCACAGAGAGCCAGGACCCAGACTCAAAGAGGAAAAGGACTGAAGACCAATATCAACATAAACAATTTGGGTACACACTTCTCCCCCATTTCCTGTGTCAGTGGTCTTTAACCTTGGGGCCATGAATCCTCTGAAGGTAAAGATGTGTACATATGTATATGTCTCAATCATCTCAAAACTGTTTAGATCCACTGACTGGTCTGCATCTTTGTTGCCTCCTTGAAGTTTATAAAGAATCCCCAGTATGGTTTTGTCCTAAATGTTTTTACATGGGCCATTGCCTGGTCCAGACGAGCTCACCATATGGTCTTGAACTAGACCCTTAACATTTTTGTACCTCATTTGCCTCATCTAAAAAAATGCAGTTAATAAATAATTTAGTGCCTCCTATTTAAAGCATGTGTTGGACTGAAACAAAGAAGGGGAATCAGGTGTACTGTCATGTCCCCTCTGGGCACAGTGGCCAGTAACCCTCAGCCCCTCCCACAGCCTCTGATTCAGACTGTCTATACAGGTGACACTGGAGACAGGGAAGTGAGGGGGTGGTGGACTCTCCTCCAGGAGCCCACAGGCTCTCCAGAGGCACCTGCTCCCAGGGAATGGGGTGAGCCACATTCTGCACCATTCAGCTTTATCAGAGCCACTGCCCTGTAATATGCAGATGGGCCAGTAGAGTGAA
The DNA here is from genome assembly GCF_024362965.1 of Panthera pardus. NCBI lineage: Eukaryota > Metazoa > Chordata > Mammalia > Carnivora > Felidae > Panthera > Panthera pardus. The sequence goes on along the minus strand of NW_026526682.1, from coordinate 236,975 downwards.
TCAGAAGAGTCTGGGAACTTTTATGATCTGAACAAAGGAGATAGTTATTTGATGGGAAGGGGGGGAACATGTCCTGCACACACCTGACTCTCTTCTGCTGATCCTGTGTAATTATACCCTGGCTCCCAATAATGACAGCTGCAGAAATTTAAAATCTTAAATCTCAGATGGCATTCAATCAGATTAGCCCCAGTCTTGCTAAAGGGCTGGGGATGGTTACAGAAACTATTTAGTCACCTAATCTTAAGATTTAGAGTGAGACAATATCCCCACAGCTGTCCAGGCTACAACCCCAGATACTGAACCACTAAGGTTGATTTTTGAGGACTCAGACCCCAAAATACTCCCACTCTGCACCTAGGAAAAGATAGGCTTTCTAAGGTCATTCAGCCACCTGGCTAGGCCACTGCCACCCACAGAAAACAGAAAACTAAGTGGATTATAAATCATAACCTAATCAAGGAGGAAGAGACCCTCTCCACCACTCTCCCTACAGACATGCACCCACATACTTACAAAGTCATATAGATGCCTGGGCAAATCATTTATGATCACATTTACAGTATCACAGAATATCAAAGCTGCATTGGACCTGAATTGACTTCTAGTCTACCTTTACTATTTTAAAGATGATGAAACTGAGGCCAGAAAGATTCAGGGGCTTGCCTGAAGTCACACCTCTTGTTTGGAACAGAGCCAAATCTTTGGGCCTCTGTGTAGTCTACTGCATCCCAGTGATTAGAAAACCATAAGAAAAGAGAGTGCTGGGGGGAGAGTAGAGATGGAACAAGAACTGAGAGAATTGAGAATGCTTTGTGAGGGATTTAAGTCCTGAACAGATTCAGATGACACTAACATTCTATAAGTAGCTTGATGGCTCTAAGTGTTGGTGCATATGTTCTCGAATTTATTCCTCACAAGGAATCTGTGAAATAATGTTATCCCTTCTCAACAAGAGGAAATTAAGGCTCTGAGAGGCTAAGTAGTGTATCCAGTATTACACATACTCTGTAATTGAATCAACTCCAGGTCAGTGGGGGTCCTGAATCCAGTTCTTTTCCCATGCATCACCAAAGCTTGTCTTTGACTCTGAGGAGCTGACATGACCAGTGAGTAGGTACTTAAATGAGGGAGTGCTAAGTGGGATTTTACTTCTTCATTTGAGACTTCCAAGATCTTCAGAAATTGGAAAGGTGTATTAATTTTCTATTGCTGCTGTAACAAGTTACCGTAACTTTAGTGGCTTAAAATAACATAAGTATATATTATTTTAGAGTTCTGGAAGCCCAAAGTCTGACACAGGTCTCTCTGAGCTAAAACCAAAATGCCAACAGGACTCTATCTCCTTCTGTAGGCTCTAAGGAGGAATCTGTTCACTTGCCTTTCCCAGCTTCTAGAGGTTGTCCACATTCCTGGTGCCTGGTCTCCATCTTCAAAACCAACAGTAGCCAATCTTTCTCACATCACATCACTGTGAAACTGACTCTTCTGCCCCCTTTTACACATTGAAGGGCCCTTGTGATTACATCGGACCCACTTCAATGTCATCAGCTCACTGTGAGGCAGAGACAGTCCTTTGAGAGAAGTTGAACTCTGGCCTCTTCCTAACCGCATTACCTCCTCCATGAGAACATGGCCTGCTTTCTTCATTGTTATACATAACCCTATTTGGTCTCTTCCTGAGTCTCAGCCAAAGATACAGAAATGCATGGGGCACAAGCAAGGTCACCTTGTGCATCCTATTGTAGAGAACTTCTGGAAATCTCAACCAAGCAGGCTCTGCCCCCAGCCTCCCACCCACCACTTTCTTGAGTCAGCCCCAGGCTCTCCTCTCAGTTGGGTTCTAGCAGCACTCCTTCTTCCAGGCACCTGCAATACCTTTGCCTGCCCTCCTTGCCTGCTAATTCTTACCGTCCAGCAAAACACAGAGCAGACATCTCCCCCAGGAGCCTTCCAGGACCTTGCAGCTATCCAAGACTCATGAAAGGGCCTTCTTCTCAAGCATGGGGGCTTACTTTTGCCAATATTCTCCATAAGTCCACAGTCTCAGAACCATGAATGACTCCAAGCAGAGCCATGAATGACTAAAGGGATGAATAAACCCAGTGATGGAGAATTTCTTGTCTCTTAGAACTCCAGAGAGTCATCTTGTTTCTTAGACAACATTTCATACAAAAGATGGAGGAGATGAAGAGGGAAAGGAGAAGAGGAAAGAGGAGATGAAAAAAGAAAAGAAAGAAAAGAAGGAACCCCTTACCCCCCATCCTATACTTGATCACCCAGTTCCCAGGTTCTCCAAATGACCGTGCCCCTTCAGAAATACCCATGGATCTTCCAAATCCCTCTCCTCATCCTGCATAGCTCCACTCTCACCCCAGTCCCCAGGAGATCATGTGCCTCACAATAACATCAGCATGATTCTCCTAGGCCTACCTCCGACCCCTCCCACCCTGGGCACCTGCCTCTTACAGGTCACTGAGGGGGCCCATGCTGGTGCTACATCAATCCTCTCTGCACAAGTCCTAAAGACCAAAATGTCACCTGATCTTCCTCAGCTCACCTTTTAAAAACTATTTTGGGGATCAAGCATGCAAAAATTGTATAAACCTTTAAAGGAAACTCTGATTTTAGCCAAACACTTTTTCTTAGGAAATGACCTAAACATACTTCTTCAAGTTAGAGGGGCCCATCATCTTTAAGTCCCTGGGGTTTGATCAACTTTAGCAAACAAGAAAAAGGCCCCACTTTGTGCTCTAGGTGCTTCTTTCATAAAAACAAATTTTTTTTTTCATCCTCTAATACATGAGATCCTCCTCTACTCCAGCTGTCTCCTACATTTACCTTCTTTATTCCTTAATTAATGCATTCACTGCATTAATAGTCATTGATCTTCCATTTACTAGCCCCTACCCTCTAGAAACCTACAACTGAGGTAGCAATAAGATCTTGTATTTAAATAACTAGGATTCCCAATAACTATAGCAAATATCATATAAATAGCACCAACAATAACCAGTATGGGAGTTCAGAAGGAGGTAAATTTGTTTCTGGTTTAGAGTAATCAGCAAAGGCTCTTGGAAGGGGGTGGACTTGAATTGAGCCTTGCAGTATGCTTAGGGTTTCACAAGTCACAGAGAGAGAGGGCACCCAAGACAGAAGTGGCAGCTCACACCGAGGTTTGGATGTAGAGAAAACTGGGTGTGTTTGCTTTTACACTTTTCCTTTCATCCCCCTGGCTTTTATTGACCTGAGTTCTGAGAAGGCAAGGAGGCAGACCAACCTTGCCATATCCTGTTTTCTTCGTCACTGTGAAAACTCTGTAACTCCACTTTTAGAAATGACATAAATAAAAATTAAGAAGATGAAAATTACCTGTCTTCTCCTTTTCCTCTTCTCCTTCACCCTACAAGTAACAAATGAGTCCAATTTCTCTCAAGCCTTCTATGAGGGAAAATCACTCTCTTCAGGAGGCTGTAGGGCCTTTGTGCACTTGGAACCACAAAACAACCCATCTTCTTTGGGTCGGGAAGTGTGACTTTCCAGTCCCAATGAAGAGGTATCCAGAGGAAATGTCCAAAACAGGCGATACATGTCCTTGACACAGACCCTAGGCCTTAGACATAAATCTCCCCATTGATGAAAGCAAGATGAATAAGGTGGATCTTATCTCTCACCACATCCTGAACCAGTTTGGACAGACAAGGAACCCAATCCCAGTTTAACAGACTGAGATAACGTTTTATGAACATTCTTTTGCTGCTACCTTTAATGAGAGAGATCTAAGAGGAACCCCTCCCTGCTGAGATCTGGTGAGGACCCAGCGGCCCACAGGGAGGCTGATTAACAGGCATCCCAAGCAGTGACTCAAACCATGGGCAATTTCAGAGGAAGCTCGTTATGGTGACTCCACAATTAGAGCATTGTCCCACGTGACCAGTCAGTTCTGTAGGAGGCAGGACCAGGCACTATATAAAAGCCCCTACCTTGTCGGGCTCTGCAATCCATATCCTTTGTGGAGTCTTGTTGAAGACAGGTAAGTGGAGACATCTGTGCCCTCTCTCCCTCTCGCTTCCTGCTCTACGTTAAGGAGGCTGTTCTCTTCCTCCATTGGGCTTTATACTTTCCACTGATTTTTAGTGGTTTGCCACTTCCTGGGCCTTCCACTCCATCCTGTGTATTCCATTTAGTATCCTGCATCTGATTTTCAAAAAGAAATTGTCAAATAGAGGAGAAGGGGAAACCTCTGGTAGAACTGTGGTGTCAGGTAGGATTGGGCTATGGGTATCCAGACAAGAGCTATGAGAATATTCCCAGTTAGGAAATGGGTGTCAGAGGGAGCTGACATAGGGATAGAAAAGAGAAAAGAATAAAAAACAGCAAACAAATAGGTTATTAGGGTTAGTGATCATTTACTCCCCATTTCCCTCTACTAACCCTTCATTTCCCAGTTCCCAGCCTGATACTGTTAATGCAATTAATTTCAAATCTTGTGTTTGTTTCAGGTTCTGCTACCTACCCTAAGATGTCCTTTAATGAACAGCAGTGCAAGCAGCCATGTGTGCCTCCCCCATGTCTTCAAAAGTCCCAAGAGCAGTGCCAGGCAAATGCTGAGGAAGTGTGCCTTCCCCCATGCCAGGACCCCTGCCAGGAGAAGTGCCCAGTGCAAGTTCAGGAGGTTTGTCTTCCTCAGTGCCAGGGATTATGCCAAGAAAGTTGCCCACAGCAAAGCCAAGACCAATGCCCATCTCAGTGTGTGGAGCCATGCCAGGAGCTATCTCAGACAAAATGTGTGGAAGTTTGTCCACAGAAAGTTCAGGAGAAGTGCTTGCCCCCTGGCAAGGGAAAGTAACTTCTCATAATGCCATCTGGGGTCAAGAAGATGGCCAACAGATCAAAACCCAACCCAAGCTGATGCTATGGTAGCCTTCACCTGTGGATACCTCTGTGTGCACCTTGTTCTTGCCTCCTGGTTTCCTCAGTATTCCAGGACCGGGTCTGTTGTCTCTGAAGACATTTCTCTCTGTATTTCATCAATATTTGTGAATAAGTATTGTTCACAGCAGTCTAATAGAAGGTTGCCATCATAGGAATAGTGCAGTTATAAGGGGAGACCACAGAAGCCTAGTTCAGCTCCCTTGGGGCACAAACTAACCCAGCCTTGAGTGTGTAACAGCCAAGGATGCTTTCATTCATCATTCAGAGTATCAGCCTCTCACTCAAGCCTCAAAAAAAGCTGAAATTTGATGGACCTTGTACGATCACCACCACCACCACCACCACCATGAATACAGAGAAGAGGTTGGTGGTACTACAGAAATAAAAAATTGAATCATTTAGTCTCTGCATTCTAAAAAGGAACAGCAAATTATTGGACATTGGAATGTTAGTTCTGCTTTTAAAAATAAAAAAAATACATATGTAAATGGTTGAATTTAAACAGGACAGATGAGATAGGATGTCTGGGATCCTGGTTGATCTTTGTGCTTGATGTCTGTTCTGCTTTGGGCCCTGTAATTTCACGTACATTCTTTAGACATGTGATTTGTGTCTGTGTGGTGCAGCCTAGTCTTCTCTTCAGCTTCATTGCTTTCTTCTCCCTTGTGAAGGTAAAATACAGAATAAAGCTGATCCCAAGGCTGATGTCTGACTTAATGTGTGCTCTTTCCTTCCCACCACCCAATCACAGGCCATCCTTGTGATGATTTTGTTCCCCCTTTTATGGACAATCTGGAGTAGGAATGAGAAAGAGACCTTACAGAAGCATAGAACAACAATGTTGACAGAGGCTCCATGACAGAGGATCACCTGGACTCCTCCACCCTCCCCCACAACACATCGTGGGCTCATCTATACACACACTTCACACCTGGGAGAAGCCAACAGGGCCTGGGACCTGCCCTCAGAACTTTATGTCCAGAATTCTTGCTACTATGGGTTCTCTCCTCTCTGATACTTGCCCTCAGAACAAAGGTCTCAGATGGGGATGAGGAGAGTTGTATGGAAGAAGGGGTCCCAAGTGAATCCATGACACCTTATAAACACAGCATCCTTGTCAGAAGCAAGAATTAAGCATGCCTCTGAGATAAATAGAGTCAAGGACTGAAATTGTCTGCCCTGCGATCCCAGTTTTAAGAAGAGCCAAGTCAGCCCAGGTCACCTCCCTGCCCCATGTAGTCCACTTCCCCTTACTGAAAGGGTCCAGCAGAAGCAAGACATATGAAAGAATACATAGATGCTTCCTCAGTGGTGCCCCAAGGTCTAACTTGGACGCTTATGTCAAAGGCCAGTCTCCTGAGAGCTAAAGGAGCCCCTCACTCACACTCCTAGGCCCCTCTTCTGAGTCAGCCCATAGGAGTGTGCCCAATGGAGAGCTGCTTGGCTGACCTGAGGGTCTTGCAGCACTGGAGTCAACCTGGTCTCTTAATCTTAGAGATTTTCTAAGTCAAGAGATGAGGGGTCATGGGGCAACTTGGGGAAAGATTTCAAACATCAACACAAAGCCCTGAGGACTGCCTGAGTCTGCAGATGTCAAAAATGGACCCTGATCCCTGTGCACATTCTCGGAGGGAATCCTGGAAGCAGGGTTCATGTGTTGCCCTTTTATTAGGGAACTGGTCTGGCCTCAAAAAGCAAGTAAGTGGTGAAGTCAAGATTCTAACTGGAGTCCTTCTTGACTCCAGAACAGAGCTCTTACTTACATGAAGTGCCTATGGCACACAGGAAAGATTTCTGGAGCTGTCTGCACATTCATTCATTTATTCATCCACCTACCAAGTGCCACGTGCTATGCCCGGTGCTGGAGAACAGACAGGCAGCATCCCTGCGCAGGGCTAGAGAGCTTCTTTCCACAATCCACAGAGGGCCTCTCCAAAACCTGGATATCCCAAGTCCCTGAACATCTCCAGATGCCCGAATCACATGGTTTTTTTGCCTCTCTACTTGGTTGGAATAAGTTTTCTCTTCCATTTTCCAACTTTGGAATAAGACTGTGTTCCCTCAGAGCCACAACCTACAAAGAGGCACCAGAGAACCTTCCTAGCAATAACGTCTCTGACTGGGCTGAGGGAGGTTCATGACACTTCTCCAGCCTAGGTGAAGACCAAGAAATGTCTTTGTCCTCCAGCACTAAAGGCGTGCACCAATTGGAGTCCAAGATGGGACACTAAGATGTCAAGAGGAAGCATGGGGCTGACAAGCAGAGAGCCCAGCAATATCAAAGAAAGGACAGCCCTATGATTATATGAGAGGCCTCAGTAGATGGTAAGGAGACAACCCTACAGATTATACATGAGAGAACAAGCAAGCCTTCATCAAACTCTGCCATGAGAACCACCACACCTTTCTCATGCTCACAGAGCTCTGACCCAGGCCCTACCCACACTATTACTTTGGGGTCAGGACCCTAATGACATAGACCTGGACATGGGACAGCTAGGACCCACCTCTTTGTATCTGTGCTGAAGCTTTCAGAAAGAGGGAGAGGCACATTACCAAGGAGAGTCTGGATTTAGAAGTTCTAGTTGGTAATCACTAAGGAAAAAAACAAAAATGGAGGCCATAGTTTGAAGACCAAACACCTATAGCCACATAACTGAAATTTACAATTACCCTGATTTCCCCCCAAAATGTGGGCTCTGACTGTAAGTGAATTTAAATTTTCCTCATATCAGCATGACCTTACAGCTTCCTTAGCCAATTGGTTATAAACAAGTAAGTTTATTTATCACTGTTCCCCTAAAAGGAATGTAGGTGTCTAGTGGTCAGTCATTACTAGAGATCAATGTACTTCATTGGGCAACTGAGCTGTCACACTCATTTTGTGTGCTTCTTGCCACTTTCAGCTTGAAATCTTCCAGTTTTGTGAACTGTTCTTTTGTTCTTTTCTCTAACTTGATTTGGTCTCAGTTTTCACACAGTTAACTCAGTATGTGACAAGTGTGGACCTATGGGCTCCACAAGTCAAGAGGAAATGTGTCAAGAAAGCATCAGTGGACATTTATGGAGAACCTGCTTTGCGCAAGACACTGTACCAGGCTCTGGAGGCCCTGGTGGGAGGGACCCATGTGAAGACTTTCATATTAGAAACTGGTGGAATATATTTAGGCTAGAAAACACCTGAGGGAGCAGGAGAGCTGTTCTCAATATTCTAAGTGTTTTTATGAGAAAAGGATTGGATTTCTGTGATGTTCCAAAGGACACAGTTGGGACCAATGGATAGAAGCTATGGGTTTGGTTCAGTTTAAGAACTTTCTTATGAGATCTGTTTGCTGGTGACAGGAGCTGTCCTTGGATGTGTCACATTCCCATGAGTTGGAGGTGATCAACTAGAAAGTGATAGCAAGTGTGAGCACTAGGCCTCCTTCTAACCTGTCTGGCATAAGACTCATCTAACTCATCTAACTCTCCTGAGCAAAATTGGGACCCAGGGGCAGAGGACCTTAACAGTACAGCAAGAATAAGAGGACCTGACCCTGAGGTCGAGAGACAGAACATTACTCTGGCCTCTAGAACACCCCTGGGAAGCCCTGGGGACCTGGGAACCCTGGGGACAGTGTGGATCATGGCTTGATGCTAAAGGAAAGGAGGAGGATACATAAGTGATGGGACGTGACTCCTCCCATGTGTTTTGGGGCCCAAACACTTCATCCTTGAGTGGCACTTTACGGAAATTCCTCACTAACTTCCAAATCCAATCTTCCCAGTCCAGGTTGAGAATACCTCTCCCTTTATTCCTTGCTTCTTTGCCTTCTGGACCTCCTTTCTCTCCTGGGCCAGGGTGGACCATCTGTTCCATGTGCTTGTGCACCTGATGACCCATCGTGGCCTCCTTTCCATTTGCACCTGCCTTTCTCCCTCTTACCCAGGATTCTCCCTCTGCTTGTGTCTTTCAGCCCATGGGTTTCAAACTCTCCTCCTCCAGGAAAGCTTCCATGTCAAGGAGCCAGCAGGTGTACCTGCACAGGTTCCGAGGGGTCTATTACACACTTGCAGCTACCTTATATGTAATTACCTATATCTCCTGTCAGCATGAGAGTCCTAGATGACAACCCTTGAGCCTCACTCTGCTTTTTGCCTGTCTTCATGGGACCAACTACACTGAAGTCTTAGGTACTCTCAGAGTCAGCCAACCAGAATGTCCTTTGAGTCAGAGAGGAAAGAGGCTTTGTTTTTAGGGTGACCAACCATCATGGTTTGCCTGGGACTGAGGGGGTGTCCAGCATGCAGGACATTGGGCTAGTCCAAGACAAGTTGGTCACCCTGACTGTGTACCTGTGTTAGTAGAGAAGATGATGCTTGGGGCTGTGGGAGCATAGAGGGAAAGCAAATGAGAATTCTGGAGGAATTCAAACCCCAAGGTTGGAAGGGGGAGAACTCTCTGGAAAACTATGTGTGTACCGAGAAGGCTTAGTGACTACTGCCTGCCTTCCTCCACAGCTCCATTCTGTGTGTGTACGTATGTATGTTGGCTGAGGGACACTAGACCAACAGGCAGGTCCCTAGGTTAGCCTTGTACAGGCACAAACTGTCAGGTCCTCAGCCAGAGAGGTGGGGGACATCCTCATGCACACCCCCCAGTCCCCACTACCGTCATTAACATCAGGACACCCTGACCAGTAGGCAGCAGGTCTGGACTCACCCACTCCTGTTTTTCCTTCTCTCCCATGGACACTTGCCTACCACTTAGTGGTGGCTAAAAGAAGAGAGGGTGGGCTGGTAGGGCTCCCCATCTCCCCCACGCCCAACCAGTCTCAGAACCAACCAGCCCTCCTTTAAAAGCCCTAGGGACTGCTTTTCTCTTCCCAACAGCACCACCTACTGACCACAGAGACACTGGGCCTTCCATGGGCCACACCAAGCCTGGCCACATGTCAGAGATGGCTGCACTTGGGACTGGCCAATGCTAGGTGCTGGTGCAGGCAAAAGCAGAGATGTAGCATCTAATAGAGCAGTAGGAAGGCTTAATGTGCAAGATAGAGTTAAATAACGTCTGGAGTGGGGGCAATAGGCATGGTGGTTCAGGACATAGGCTCAGGAATCAGACTGCAGGGATTCAAACCTAGACTTATTTCTTCTGTTCTTTCTTTAAAAAAATAATTGAGAGCCTTGTCAGTGCTGAGCATTGTTGCAAGCACTGAAGATACAACAGTGACCTAGATGCATAGAGTTCCTGCCTCCCAGAGTCTATGCAAACAGGAGACAGACAAAAACCACCTAGGCAAATGCATAAAATTTAAAATGTAGGAAATAAAACAGGGTGACAAGACACTCTTCAGTCAGATAGTCTGGAAAAGCATCTCTGAATAGGTGACATCTGAGTGGAAACATGAAGGACACAGAGAAGCCAGCCATGCGGGAACTAGGGATTGGGGGCAAGTGCAAGGAAGGCCTGCAGGCAGTGGCCTCTGGAGTATCACTCTGGACACACTACATGATACGTGACACATGATACAGGAATACAGGTTTCTGCTGGTAACAGGAATCAAATGGCCCAGCAATGAAATGGGCTGCTTGTGCAGTAGTGAGTTCTTCATCACTGAAAGTATGCAAGAAGAGACCAAATGACTAGCCAAGGTAAATAGGACATTTATTGATTAGATTTTTATTTTTTATTTATTTTTTAATATGAAATTTATTGCCAAATTGGTTTCCATACAACACCCAGTGCTCATCCCAACAGGTGCCCTCCTCAATGCCCATCACCCACTTTCCCCTCCCTCCCACCCCCCATCAACCTTCAGTTTGTTCTGTTTTCAAGAGTCTCTTATTGTTTGGCTCCCTCCCTCTCTTTTTTTTTCCTTACCCTCCCCCATGGTCTTCTGTTAAGTTTCTCAGGATCCACACAAGAGTGAAAACATATGGTATCTGTCTTTCTCTGTGTGACTTATTTCACTTAGCATAACACTCTCCAGTTCCATCCATGTTGCTACAAAAGGCATTTCATTCTTAATTTATTGATTAGATTTTTTAAAATCTTATATCAACAGTAAATTGAACAAAGCTTTTCTAAAATTTTAAAGAGAAAGGAAAAGAGTTTTATTTGACCTCTAGTTAGGATAGCTTCCCAGGAGGTGCCTGAATGTCTGACTCCAGATTTTGGCTCAGGTCATGATCCCAGGGTCGTGGGATCGAGCCCCATGTGGGATATGCACTGAGTGTGGAGCCTGATTAAGATTCTCTCTCTCTATCCTTCTGTCCCTCCCCTGCCAATCCTCTCTCTCTCTCTCTCTCTCTCTCTCTTTCTCTCTGTCTCAAACTAAAACAAAACAAAACAAAACAAAATAAAACATCACCTGCCATATTAATAAAAATATTTTGGGTAAAGAAAAGGGATAGCTGCACGGGACACACAATCTTCACAAAGAAAAGTGCTCTGGGGAAGGAACATTTGGTACAAGGTTATATACACATTTTTTACACAGTTACAAATCATCATGACAAGGAACATTCCAGAAAGCTATAGACTTTATCTTATGTTTTTAGTATGTGCAAGACTTGACTTTAATTTGATGGTTAGTCAGACTTTAATCTGATATGAGGGGTTTTTTTTGTTTTTCTTATCTTTATTTTTGGAATTCTCCTTTTTGTTTTTATTTTTTGTTTGTTTTAAGATGCAGAGTATAATGTGTGCTTGGGGCACAAATAGAGTCCAAGCTTTGAGGTTTTGTCAAGTCATTTTGACCTTTGTAAATGTTAAGGTATAGCTTCCCTGGGGTCCCAAGAACAGGACCAGCAAATTTTGAAAGTTGAGAATTTCCTTTATCATTTTTAAGTCCCATCTACTCTAGCATTTGAATCACTTACAGGTTGCTCTAAATATAGGGAAAACAGCTTTTTCCAACCAATCACTGAAGAGACATTTTTCCCAGAGTCCTAGGAACATGCAACTCAGGTGCAGAAAACTGGGTGTTGTATACAGAACAAGTTTTTGCTCAAACACAGGGTAGACCCTGGCAAAGATGAGAAGTGGAAGTCTTCATCTCCCCTCTGCTCCTTGCCTCCTTTTTCTGTCACAGCACTGGAGACAGGTGAGAACATCCTCCCCTACAGTGGTCTGAGGAAACAGTAGTCCAAACTATTCAAGGAGATATCCTAGTCTTCCTGAGTCTTGAAACTTTTATGTTGCACTCCCTAATAATAAAAAAATATTTGTGCATGACCTATAAACATATGAAGATGGTGTTCAGCCTCACTACTCACCAGAGAAATACAAATTAAAACCTCAGTGGAATACCACAACCCACTGGAATGGCTGGAATTAAAACAATGGTTGGTGAAGTTGTGGGAGTGATGTGGTCTGAAGTGCTGTGTTAGGATTCAGAGCTGACGTCTTCAGTACAGAAAGGTGGTTTTATTAAAGCACAGAGACAGGACCCATGGGCAGAGGAGCTGCCTCAGGATTGTGAGGAGTGGCTGATTATATACTTGGGAGTTGGGGAAAGTAAAGACAGGGAAGTTTCCAAAAGGACTTTTATATGTTCAAGATTTGCAGGATCCTGGAGACTAGCTATTGTCAAGCTAAGGTTGTTTTTCCCTCTAACAAAGCACTAACATTAAGACAGTATGGAGTTCCTGGAGGAGTGCTATAATCTTCCTGTCTTAAGTACTTGTCAACTGGCTGCAAGTTATAAGGAAATTTAATTTTATCCTGATTTCTTTCTGCCTTTGTTTCCCACATCAGGAGTACAAATTGGTGAAGCCACTTTGGAAATCTCTTTGGTAGTGATTACTGAAGCTGAGTTTGTGAGTAGCCAATGATGAAACAACTCCTCTCCTAGGCATACACCCTGTTCTAAGGGAAAGAATAACATGGAGTAAACATTGCTAAGAGGGATATTTCAAATGGAGCTGGGAGCACACTGAGGAGGTGGGATTTATGTGTATCTCCTGTCTCAAATTCTCACAATTGTTGCTGAACTCAGCTAAAAGCCAAGGCATCTGTTGCATGTTAGAATGGACAAAAATGAACTTTCTGCCCGGCACTAACCCTAGCAACCAATCACGCATAGATTAGGGTAACTGTATAAACCAGCACTAATCATATTTTGCTGAAAACAATGTAGGTAAATTCTCTCTTTCCTCTTTGAAAGCCCTAACCTCCTTTGTCTTTCCAGAGCACACTCCATTTCAGTCCACTCTATCTCTTCCAGACTGCAATCCTTAATATGATAGGAAACATAGGATAAGACAGGAAGAGAGGGAAAGGTTAGGAACCTGAGGTCCCTGGATGGGGGGAAAACACATCTTGGAAAAATGCTGGGAGCATCTGACCACAGCAAACTCTCTTGGGTGTAAGGTCCCTCTTAAGAATGTAACAGACACCACCTACTCCCCCTCAGGTTCCCCTCAGGAATTTTGCAATCAAAATACCTAAGTATATCATAAAATTTACATTATACGAGGGCAGTAGGACCATAGCCTGACTCCTCACACAATGGAGTCAAGCCAATAAAGAATGGACAACCCAGCACCTAGAGTTATCAAGTCAATAAGGGTAGAACCTGAGAAAGAACAAGAAACAGGAGGCTGGGAAGGGGGGGGTGGGTGTCGACCAGAACTGTATAAAACAAAGACCCTTGCCTATAGTCAGGGTGGGGGGTGGTATTCACTTTCTAATACCCCCTTTCTGCAAAGAAAACTTTTATATTATTCTTTCTAATATTATCCTCTAATAAACTTTTGCCTGCTGTTCATTTTGTGTCTACCTTTTCATTCTTTGAAGTGGCAAGGCAATGAATCCTGAGTATTGAGGTAAAAAAAATCCTGCAACACTGAGACCCAAATAAATGTACACCTTTTATTCTGCAGCTTGCAGTTTTATCTTTGGCTGGTCAATATCCACATATGATCCCTAAAAGTCAGATATTAGAATGTTCATTCTAGTATTAGTCATAATAGCCAAATATCAGAAACTACTGAAATTATAATCAATGAATACACAAATTTTGGTATATTTGAATAGGGAAAGGGCTAACGGTAGGCAGGGATAGATAAGGGACACCCAGCGATGCTGACTGCAGCTGTGGTGGCTCCACCCGGGCCATGCCCTAGACTTCAAGGCCCACCAAAGTGGCTGGCTTTGGCCCTCCTATTCCTCAGCGTGTCCATTGCGCCCTGCCCCCACAGTCCCTGGCTGTAGATGCAGGTGGGTTTGGGAAGAAAAAGGACAAATGCATTCCAGACCTGTCCATGCTAGCTGCCATGAATAGAATCTCACAAATTGTTGTTAAGCTGTGACAAGTAAATGAGATGATTCATTTTCAGAAATACTAAATAAAAGCTGTGCTGTCTAGTTAACAATAGGTTTACAACCTATTGGAAATATGTATGAACAACCCCCACCCCATAGTGGAGTCCCAAACCCTTAGACACATCACTTCCTGGTTCTTCTTCCCCCTCCATTTTGCATATTTATTTTTGCAGGCTTTGCAATGGGCATGCACCAAAGAACAAAGGAGGGACCGAAAGTCTGGGGCATGTCAGGAAATGTACATTTGTTCCAATCAGACTACTTTTTGCCTTACATAGGCATAGGCAACTCTGGGTAAGGCTGTAACCTCTGCAGTACTCAGCCAATGAGGAACCAGAGGAGGGACTTGCATTCTAGGAGATAAACTGCCTGGTGTAACTGCCTTGGGTGTGCCTGTTCCTCAGACACCCACTCTTGCAAGAATGTTGATTAAAGCCTTGCTTTACTGTGCTCTGGGTCTCTGTGTCCCTCCTTTGATTGGGTCAGTGGGCTTATTTCTCATACAGTTCCTGATAGGTCTCAATAAAAAGCCAGGGACAAAAATCCTTGGTGGCAACCCAGTAGAGAACCCACTCACCCTCAAGAGCTTTGTACTTTCCCTAGATAAACTCTATCAACTTACTCATTCTCTTTTGTCCTCAAGATTCATTCTTTGAATCTGTGAGACAAAGACCAGTGTCTCTCCTACCCTCCTGTAAAATATTCATATACTAGAACAACATTATTATAGTGGCCAGTGAATTGGGCAGCAAAGAATTGTGAAGAGTAGAGTGACAAGCAGGAGAGAGTTTATTCACTCTCCAAGGGAGGAAAGGGTCCAGACATCAAGAGAGATGTTGGCCCTGATCCTCTGTTCAGCTGGGCTTTTAACTTAATTTCTTATTTTCTTAAGGGTCTGAGAGTGTTGCATCTGTTCTCATGGGGGTGTGGGGAGGGTGTGGACTCTTGGCCAGGTGGAGCCGCAGGTGGCATGTTTCTCAGCAGGATTCTGTGCGGGGTTCCTCTGGGATGTGAGTTGTGGTCAGGCTAGAGAAGAACATGTTTTCTTCTTGGGGACTATTTTCTGAAAATGTAGGGCCCTGTGACCGAGCAAAATGTAGGATTAGGGTCAAGTACAGGCAGCTGTGAATTTTGTCTGTAAGCTTTCCTGGGGGGTGAGGGGAGCTTTGACTAGATTCCTTTCAAGCATACAGTGATATCACCAGTTGGACCCCAAGACATTACACTTACTTCCTACCTACTTGTACTCACTAACCATTGCCTTACATTTTTCCTTAACTCTTCTTTCTAGCTTACCTCTTGACTCAGGCAAATGAAACCAGAAAACACTCTTCAGGTGATGGTGACTGCCCTGACAAGACCTTCTGCTGACCCAGACCAGCCAGACATTTTGAGCTGAACCCCTGACTCATGCCTGCACAGATGTACCATGGAGTGACCTCTGGAATGACCTAACATTACCTTTACCTCATTATTATGCTAAAATCTCTGTTCCAGCCTCATTTGTGGTAGAGCCCCTCCCTAAGAAATGTGGTGAAAACCTCAAGACAAGGGAAGCCAACCTGGCTATGTGTGCATGCCTAAGATTCCTCATGACTCTGTAACATAGACTGCCCATTCAGAATGAATGTTACCATATATGGGAGACAAGGTGAAAAATGGTACAAAAGGGAACCACCTCCCCCCGCCCCCCGCTGCACTTGGGGCTCATCCTTTTGGGTCTTAGCCCACTGAGCCCGTGCTGGCACAAATAAAGTGGCTTCCTCAAAAAAAGAACCTCAGTGTCCTCACTCTCTGTGTGTGACTCACCACTACATTTCATGAAAGCTCTCCCCAGAGACAAAGATAATGTTTCACCTCCCTGTCTCCAGGCTATGAACCTTGGAGCACCAGGAGAGGAGACCTCACCTGGAGGCAGCAGGCCACTTAATCCATAGGAGACTATCCCCTTCTGGCATGCCAGGGTGAGGGCCCTGGATGCACAAAAGAACTGGGTGAGGCCCAGGAACCAGCTCAGGGAGCACTTCCCATCAGACTGGTAAGAACCCTGGTTTGTTCTTATGCCCCTAGAAGGCATAATGTGAGCTGATCACCTCCTAGAGTCACCTGAGTAGTTCCATAAGGAACAAAACCCCAATTCCAAGGCTCTGAGAACTGGGCAGAGGTTTGGAGTCACTGTGTGGCTTTGTGTGAATGAGATGGACAGCAGAATGGTTCCCCCTGACCAATGGGTTGAAGCAAGTGTTGAGTCCCCATCCATGGTTCTGTGGCGACCTCATATGGCTTAGGGTGGCATCAGACTTCTCAGGAATCTGATCCAGGTCAGGGCTTGATAGTCAACCTGCCAATGCTAAGAGGCACCTGAAATATCTCTGAGAGGAGAGCGACTGGAAACGGAGGAAACAAGTGTGCATCCTCAACAAATCAGTCCCTCCCTTCCCCCTTTTTCCTCTCTTGTGCATGAAAGTTGTCAGGGGCAGGAAATGGGTGGAAAGCAGAGTAAACCGGCTCCCCTAGAGTGTATGTAGAGGAATTTCATAAAGGGATATTCACAAGATTATGGTGTGAAATTAACTCCCAGAAAGTTCCAGACTTTCTGTGAAATTGATTAAACATTGTTTCGGGTGGGCTGGCCCTCCAAGGGCTCACTTGATAAGGAACTAGTTGGCCAAGTGTTCAGGGTTGTTGTAGGGGATCCAGACCACCTTGACCAATTTCCTTACATTGTTGGCAAGGCCTGGTCCTCCTATCCCAGCTGCCTTGGCTAAAAGTCTGTGTTGAGGAGAACTGTAAACTTATGATGCCTCATGTCATGGCTTCCTCCAAATGCCAGCCAAAAACTGAAAAACCATACTTTCAGGAGAGCCTGAGGAAACCCCACTACCATATGCCCCACTGTACCCCTTACTGCCATCTGTGTCTCCAACCTCTCCAGCTGCCAAAACCCCATCAGAGCCTACCCCTAGTCCCAAAGCCTTGCCACCTCTAGCACCACTGGCCTCTCCAGATGGACCGTCTCACCCGGATCACCAGTCCTAACTCCATACACCTCTCCTCGAAGGTGATTAAAAGATCAGGTCAGTGGAGACAGTCCCTCCCTGCAGCAACACTTGGAAGCCCTACAGATACCACTGAGGGAAACTGGGGGACTCGTCTATTATGATCAAGAAGGCCAAATCCAAGGAGGCCAGTGTGTTTTTGTATACCAACCCTTTATCACTACAGACCTCCTAAATTGGAAGCACCATACTCCCTCCTATATGGAGAAGCCCCAGGCTATTATTCAACTAATGCAGTCCATAATTCAAACCCATAAACCTACCTGGACAGACTGCTGCCAATTCCTCTTGACCCTCTTTGACACAGAGGAGCATCACCGAATTACCCAGGCAGCCCTAAAATGGTTACAGAATTGTCCCATTGGGACACTAGACACCAAGCTTATACTCGGGCTCACTTCCCTGGGGAGGACCCCAAATGGGACCCAAATGACTCAAGTGTAGATGGAGGGCTTGCAAGGACTTAATGGTATCAAGAAGCCCTTCTGAATGGCATGAAAGAAGGGTGGGGGGAAAGGCCATAAATATAAGTAAAACATCAGAAGTGCTCCAGGAATCCAAGGAGAGCCCAAGCCAGTTCTATGAGAGACTATGTGAGACATTTCATCTCTACACCCCTTTTGATCCAGAAGTGCCCATTAACCAGCAGATGGTCAGTGCAGCTTTCATAGGTCAGGCCCAAGGGGACATCCAGGGCAAGCTTCAAAAGCTAGAAGGTTTTGCTGGCATGAATGCCAGTCAGTTGCTGGAAGTAGCAACTAAGGTGTTTGTCAACCATGACCAGGCGGCGCAAAGGGAAGAAGGCCAGAAGATGCAGAAAAAGGCAGACATGTTAGCTGTTGCCTTGGTGGAGCAGTTGAAACGCTCCCAGAAAGGTGCCTCACAGAGATGAGGTCGGGGCAAAGAGGGGAATGGCAAGGAGGATCATCTCACATAGGACCAAAGTTACGACAGAACCAGTGTGCTCACTGTCATCAGGACAGTCAATGGAAAAATGAGTGTCCCCTGCAGCTGGGTAATTCTCAGCAGGGCCCCAAGCAGAAGGACCTGTGTGGTCCAGGGCCAGTACCAACCATCATCATGGCGTCATAGGGCCCCCGAAGATGATTTTGTGGGGCTAGTTGCCATGGAGGACCATGAGGAGGACTAGGACAGACCAGGTTTATTTTGTTAGGCCCCCAAGAGCCTATGGTTTGAATGAATGTGGGGAGCCACATTCAACTTCATGGTAGATACTGGGGCAAAACACTTGGTGGTGAACCAACCCGTGGGCCCCCTCTCACACAGATAAACATGTGGGGACCACAGACAATCGGACACACCATCCCTTCCTGCTGCTGTAGCAATGCAATTTAGGCTGCCATGAAGTCATCCAAGATTTCCTGTACCTCCCCGACTGCCCCGTGGCTTTAATGGGTTGGGACCTGTTGAGGAGCTGGAGGTTCAGATTACTTTCATCTCCTGCAGACAAGCTGCTCTGACCCTACAGAAGCTGGAAACAAAGATTATGACTCTCACGATTCCCCAAGGGGAAGAATGGAGCCTCTACAGTCTCACGGAGGAGCCAAAACAGGGACCTGAGCTGCCCTTCAGAGTACTGGGGGTATGGGCTGAGGACAACCCACCAGGACTGGCCTGGAACCTATATCCAATAATTGTAGAACTAAAGCCATGGGCAGAGCCCATCCACCAAAAACAATATTTCATCCCTTGTAAGGCACAGATGGGGATACAGTAGTACCTGGAGAGACTTCTAAAATATGGGATCCTCCAACCCTGTCCCTCATCTTGGAACACGCCTCTCCTACCAGTCCACAAGCTGGGCACCAATGACTATTGGCCAGTCCAAGATCTGCGTGCAGCAAATCAGGCTGCTGTCACCCTGCACTGGTTGTCCTGAACCCATACACTCTCTTGGGTCTCACCCCTGTGGAAGCTGCCTTCTTCACATGCCTAGAATCTACACCTTCTGCATCTACCTGGCCCCCCCAGAGTCAACCAATCTTTGCCTTCCAGTGGGAGGATCCTGAAAATGGTGATGAGGGCCAGTTGACTTGGACCAGATTTAAAAACTCAAGGTTTTAAAAACTCCCCATTTTCAGCACTGCGTTAGCCTCAGACCTAAGAGCTTTCCCAGCAGATCAACATGACTGTGTCCTGCTTCAGTATGTAGATGACTTACTGCAGCTTGAAGGTCTCAGGAGGACTGCATGGGAGGAACTCGGCAGCTCCTTACCCTCCTATGGGAAACTGGCTATAAGTTCTCAAGGAAAAAGGCCCAAATCTGTCAAAAGAAAGTCAAGTACCTTGGCTTTCACCTCTCCCAGGGGCAGTGCCAACCTGGCCCAGAGGGAAAACAGGCCGTTTGTTCTATCCCAGTCTCATCAATGTGACGTCAGGCTTGGGAGTTTCTCGGGCCACAGTTTTCTGTAGAATATGGATACCTAACTTCTTGGTCTTGACAAAACCCCTTTATGAGGTTTTGTCTCCCCCCCCCACAAAGTGGGAGAGAGTGGGAACCTCTGTGATGGGAGTAAGTACAGCAAAGGGCCTGTAAAGAGAACAAACAGGCCCTCACCTGGTCTGGGGCCCCCAGACATGTCCAAGCCCTTCATCTTGTACATTCATGAAAGTACTGGCATCACAGCGGGAGTCCTAACCCAGACGTTGGGGTAATGGCATCTCCCATTGGGGTCATGGCATCTCTTCAAGCAGCTTGACTCTGTTGCCCAAGGCTGGCTATCCTGCCTATGGGCACTTGCAGCCATGGCTCTCTTAGAGAATGAGGCTGAGAAATTAACTATGGGACAAGAATTGACAGTCCGAGTGCCACATTCAGTATTAACATTAATAATTCAGTATTAACATTAATAATTCAGTATTAACATAATAATTAATTAATTAACAAGGGACAATATTGGCTAACTAACGCCCAGATGATCAGATATCAAAAAATGCTATGTGAGAACCTGCACATTCACCTAGAAATAGTGCTGACCCTGAACCCTGCAACCCTACTCTCTTTTGGGCCAGGTCAAACAGATCATGACTGCATTGAAGTCATGGATGAGGTATTCTCCAGCCAACTAGATTTGAGGGACCAGCTCTTCAAGGACTGTGACACTGAGTATTTCACAGACAGTGGCAGTTTTGTGAAAGAGGTGGAACACCTTGCAGGATACTCTGTGGTGACCCTGAATTCTATCATTGAGGCCAAAGCCATGTCAAAGGGGATTTTGGCGCAGAAGGCAGAGCTCATCACACTAATTCGAGCCCTCCCACTGGCAGCAGGGATACATGTTAATATATACACAGACTCTAAGTATGTCTTCACCACCCTCCACATACATGGGACTTTATATAAAGAGAAGGGTCTAATAAACTCAGGAGGAAAAGACATAAAATATGGTAAGGAAATCCTCGAACTCTTATATGCTGTGTGGGCCTCTAAAAGGGTGGCAGTCATGCATTGTTGGGGACATCAAAGGGGAGACACCTCAGCTGCACAGGGAACCCATAAGGCAGACCAAGAGGCAAAGCCTGTAGCCTCCAGGGGAACAGCAGAATCAGTGGCTTCTGCTGCACTGTTCCCTAGTCCACTGGCAGAATGGGACCCTAATTACTTACAACATGAGAGTACCTAGTTTAAGCCTGAAAATGGAGCTACTTCTCAGGTGGATGATGGAAATTTGGAGATGGCCGAGTAGCGATTCCTGAGGCCCTGGCTCCAGCTTTTGTCAAGCAGTTTCATTAGGAAACCCATATTGACTGGACAACTCTCGAGACTACATTGAGCCGATATTTCTACATCCCTCGACTCCAGCATAGCTCAAGCAGTATGCCACCAATGTGAAATGTGTGCCTGGAATAACCCATGTCAGGGACCCATGGTCGCCCCTGGGGTGCAGAGTGTCAGGGGAGCCCCATTTGAAAGTATGATAGTGGACTTCACTGAGCTTCCCTGGGTCCGAGGCTGTAAATATCTGTTGGTCTTTGTGTGTAATTTCTCAGGCCGGGTGAAAGCCTTCCCTACTTGCACAGGAAAGGCACATGAAGGGGCCTGAACTCATTTCTTGATTTGGGATCCCTATAACTATGGGATCAGATAACAGGCCAGTGTTCATGGCTGAGGTGGTGCAGCTGGTGGCAAAGGGGTTTAAGATCATCTGGAAATTACAGATAGCATATTGACCCCAGAGCTCCCCAGAGCTCCAGGAAGGTGGAATGAATGAACTGAACCCTGAAGCTGTAATTCAGTAAACTATGTCAGGAGACCCACCTACACTGGGACCAGGTGTTGCCAATCGCCTTGTCAAGAATCAGGTGTAGCCACACTAAGCAGACAGGTTCTCCCCTGATTAAATCCTGTATGGGCACCTTCCCCCCATTAGCAAGGGTATAAGGGGGGGTCTAAATGAGATAAGCAATCTAACCCTAAGGCAACAGATGCAGACCCTTGGCTCTACCCTAACCACCTTACACCATTGGGTTAGGGAGGGACTACCTGTGAGTCTGACCACAGACACTCACTCCTTTATTATACAGGAGATGCTGTATGGGTGAAGAAGTGGAATGTCCAAACCCTAAAACCCTTCAGGAGGGGCCCGTTCAGTGTCATTTTGTCCACCCCTACTGCAGTCAAGGTGGCCGAGGTGATCACCAGATTCACCACAGCAGTATGAAGCCAGCATCTTGAAATTGGGAGTGTGTTACTGATCCATCAACGCTGTGCAAGCTGACCAAACCAGAAGAAGCAATCTACAACTCCAGAGGTTCTGGGAGACTGCAGCCCTGCTTTAGTCACTCTGGAAGCTGACTAATCTATGCACAGCAGAAGCTTGAGGAATCAACCGTCCGATGAAACAAAAGACTGTCCTTATTTGTAAATCTGTTTCCTTACTGTGATACACTGTCACCGCTTGTCCCTTGCTGTTATTGTGATTCTTCCTCTACTCTTCACCATAGGATTGGCAGAGGCTGCCCCAGCTGGCTGGGAGTGTGTTGAGAGGTTTCTGTTAGTGCTCACCTTCCTTTTGTGGATAGGATGCTTCATTGGTATTGGCTGCTTCTAATCCGGACCCCTTCTGTAGACCTAAATTCCTCATCATGTGACTCATGTGTTTGCATAAACCAGGTCAGGCCAGGGAGTCACTTGGACCTTACCATACCATACCCACTTCTCATGCCAAAGAAAAGTCCTGGGGCCCTGCAGACACAAGACCACCTATTCTAACTGCCAATGGGAGATTCAAAACCCTCATAGGTATTACCCTCTTGATTTTGGGAGTTTGCTTAATCCTACCTTGCCTAGCTCCCCTGGTTATAACATCATCTCCAGCCTCATTGAGGTAATGGTAGAAAGGAAAATGGCCATGCATGTGACATATAAAATATATGAAATATATGATATATAATATATATGAAATATAAACCTCTAAACCAAGATGATGCTCTTTGACCCAAAATAGGAGGTCTGTGCATCAAAGGGGGGAATGTAGTAAAGCCCCTCCCTAAGGCATGTGGTGAACTGCTCAAGACAAGAGAAGGCAACTTGGCTATGTGCACGTGCATGAGATTCCTCACGATTCTGTAACATAGACAGCCCATTCAGACTATTTGTTACTATATATATAGGAGATAAAGGAGCAAAAATTGTACGAAAGGCAACCCCCCCCCCCCATCCGGTTCGCTCAGGGTTCAGCCTTTTGCGTCTAAGCCCACTAAACCCGTGCTGGCACAAAAAAAAAAAAAAAAAAAAAAAAAAAAAGCTGCTTCCTGGAAGGAAAAGCCTTGGTGTCCCAACTGTGTGTCAGTCACTGCTACACATTTACATAGCATAAAATATATGTATAGGCACAGTTCCTTAAGGCACATGTGTGACCTTATGCCCACCTATATATACAATGACAAGGTTTCCCTTTTTAAATATTTATCCTAAGTCTAAACAAAAGGAGCCCATTCACCCTCTCTTGGGGAGTCATTGCTTTGGAAGCCATTCCCTGATCTTCTTATTTGCTGCAAATAAAAGTTTTCTTGGGGCGCCTGGGTGGCGCAGTCGGTTAAGCGTCCGACTTCAGCCAGGTCACGATCTCGCGGTCCGTGAGTTCGAGCCCGGAGTCAGGCTCTGGGCTGATGGCTAGGAGCCTGGAGCCTGTTTCTGATTCTGTGTCTCCCTCTCTCTCTGCCCCTCCCCCGTTCATGCTCTGTCTCTCTCTGTCCCAAAAACAAATAAAAAGCGTTGAAAAAAAAAAATTAAAAAAAAAAAAAGTTTTCTTTGTGTGACAACTCAAACTGGTGCAGTTTCTGACTCACTAAGGAACTCAGGTTGGTTTGGTTACAATGTGTGTGAATGATATACAGCTGCACACAGCAGTATGGATGACTCTCTTAAATATAAATTAAGTGGAGGAGAGTAAATAGACATGCAAAAACACTAGAGTGAACTCTATGAAGTTGACTTTATGGAGGTCAACAACTAGAATATTGACAAACTTCATGGTTCAACATAAAACATACTGTAAGGTTCCATTTGTATCATTTATGGTGGGGTTTCAGAGTGGTGGGGATTTGGAGCTGATGGCCAAGGCACTGTCGGTGCAAAAAGGTTATTTTATTAAAGCATGTCGATAGGACCCATGGGCAGGAAGAGCTACACTGGGGTTGTGAGCAGTAACTATGGAGTTGGGGGAGGTAAAGGCAAAGGGAGGCCTCCCGGACTTTCATATATCAAAGAGGATTCCTAAGAGAGGACTTGCTATTTTCAAGTTAAGGTTGTTTTCTCTCTAATAAGCTATTAACATTAACATTAAGAAGTAAGAAAAATGTTACTATCTGTATTTGCCTCAAGTATTTGCCAATAGGCTGCAGATTATAAAGGAATTTAATTTTACCTGCCATTTCCTTCTTGGCTTTGTTCCCCACATCACTGTGGAGGGGAGGGTGACATTAGGGGCTCCAGGAAATTGAATCTATAGGTTTCTGGAGATAAGTCTATTGATAAGATTGCCTTTTTCTTGTAATTTACTAAGATATTTGCAAACTGATGGAGACTCATGTCCTGTATGACTGTGATCTCTATCAGTTAGCCATTTCTTTGCTTTCCTTTTTTCTTGGGTAGCCAGGAGTGCCTGAGGAATGTCACACACATCCCACCTGGGGTGGGGGGGGGATTGCAGGGTGTCAGCTTGCCTTATGGTCCCTCATCAATTTATATAACCTACAGAAACTGGCAAAGCAAACCTATACCTTAGAGGTCAGGACAGCGGTTATACTTGAACTGAGGACAGGATGGTAGTAACTGAAAGGGAGCAGGAGGGAGGTCTGTGTCATGCTAATATTCTGTTTCTTACTTACTTAGGGTGGGGGGGCTGCTGGTTACAACACAACCTGGTTGTGTTATCACTGAAAATTTTGTTGAGTTGTGCACTTAGGATATTTATACTTTTCTGAATGTATACTTTAATAAAAAGTTTGAATTTTAATTTCATCATATAATACATATATATAATTTATAAGTAATAGATTTGTACAATCATCCTAATATTTTATGTTATAAGCAAACAAAAAACATAAATAATTTTAAAGAATGAGAAAAAGATAAACACAGAAAAACATTCAAATATTTTGTTCTGGCCCCAGTGGATGGTTTTATGCCTCTTCAGGGGACAAGCAGCCCCTGCTGGAGATTTTTTGTAGTGGAGTCCTGGGTTACCTAGCAACTGCATGACAAGGAGCAAATCTCCTAGTTTCAGTTTCTGCATTGGTAAAATTGAAACATTGATCACCTCTCCACCTTTCTCCTACATGGCTATCCTCAGGATCAAATGAGATATTTATGAAAACACACTGTAAATGGTAAAATGTGAGATATCATTGATTATTACTGTGATATTGTGATTTATAATAAAAAATACATATTTGGTCTTCCTTGTCTCTTACACAGAGCTCTCACTCCTTGTCAGTTTCTGAGTAAGAAAGATCCTAAGGATATCTTTTGTTGTGTTAATAACCTGTGACTTTTGGACCACATCTAAGAATGCCTTTGCTCCCCATATCACTGAGGGGTGATGTTGGGGTTCCAGGAAACTGAGTCTATAGGTTTCTGGAGATTGCCTTTTTCTTGTAATTTACTAAGATATTTGCAAACTGATGGAGACTCATGTCCTGCATGACTGTGAACACTATCAGCCATTTGTTTTCTTTCCTTTCCTTTGTCCTTGAGCAGCCAGGAGTGCCTGAGGAATATCACACACATCCCACCTGGGGAGTGGGGGTGGGGGTTGTTGCTAGCTTGCAGTTTGTCCTCAGTCTGCCCCAGGCTACCTCAGAACTATGCACCCCTTCCATCTGGCTGTTCCTGAGTTACAGCCTTTTATAATAAGCCAGTAATCTAGTAAGTACAGTGTTTATCTCACTCTGTAAGTCACTCTCCCAAATTAATCAAACCCAAGGAAGCGGTTGTGGGAACTTCTGACTTATGGCTGGTGGGTCAGAAGTACAGGGAACAATCTGGACTAGCTACTGGCTTCTGGGGAGGTGGGGAGGGGTACAGTCCTGGGGGACTAAGCCCTTAACCAGTGGAATCTGATGCTATCACCTCCAGGTTGATGGTGTCAGAATTGAGTTAAATTGTCAGAACATCCATTTTGTGTCTGAGAATTGCTTGTTAGTGTGGGAGAACCTGGACCACGTTGGAACAGGGATCCAGAAACAGCATGGAGTTAGCATTAGCAGAGTCACTATTAGCATAGTGTTACATGCTAATAAAGAAGCAATCCTACAACAAATCATTGTGAATTGAGTTAGAAGTAGCTCAAGATTTCAGGAAGAGCTTTCCCCATCACTAGCCTTGGCAAAACTACCTGCCAGGAATGTTGCAATCATTTCTTTTTTTTTAAGTTTATTTATTTATGTTGAGAGAGAGAGAGAGAGAGTGCAAGCAAGGAAGGGACAGAGAGAGAGAACCCCAAGGGGCTTCACAGTGTCAGCACAAAGCCCAATGTGGGGCTCGATCTCAAGAACCATAAGATCATGACCTGAGCCAAAATCAAGAGTCAGTTGCTTAACCAACTGAGCCACCCAGGTGCCCTACAATCATTGCTATACCAAGTAGAGAGCAGAGATAGATTAGATAGATAGATGATAGATAGATAGATAGATAGATAGATAGATAGAAATAGGAAGAAAGAAAATTGTAATACTGGAAAATACTATGTAGCAGATATTTTTGAAGCACTTAATGTATATAAATAAATCTATTATAAATAAATAAATCTATTATAACCCTTATAACAACCAAAAGAAATAGGTCATCTTATTATCACTATTTTATAGGTAAGAAACTAAGGCTCAGAGAAGTTAATTAACTTAATTAGGGTCTCACAGATAATAACTGAGAAATCTGAGCTTCAAATCCAGGTTGCCTCGTTCTGGAGTCTGTATCATACTTAAAAAAGATGTCTTCCATATTATCTTCTAAAGCTGATGCTAACATTTGTAATCACCTCTCATTCAATAAAGCTTAGTCTGATATTAAATAAACTTCCTTCATTAATCTATTATTCAAAAAATATTTGTGGACACCAGTTACATACCAGGCACTATACTTTGAATTGGGTGTGTCAAACTCTGATGGGTATCTGACCCATCCCTGACCCAAGGTTACCTTGGTGTGTGGATATGATGGCCGGGATGAATATGTACATGCATATGTGAATACTTGTTTACATGAATAAGCATGCACCTACCTGTGTGTCCCACTACACTTCAAACAACGTGTATATGGTGTTAGATTTTATCCAAAGTGCAGTGGGAATATGAACTAACATGAGTTGGCTTCTTCATGAGTCACAGCAACTGCACCAGGTGAGCTGTTGCACAAAGAAAACTTTATTTGCAGCAAAAAAGGAGATCAGGGAAATAGTTCCCAAAGCTGTGGCTCCCCAAGAAAGGGTGAAAGGGTTCCTTTTGCTTCGAGTTTCGATGAATATTTAAAAAGGGAAGCCTTGTCATTGTATGTAGAGGCAGGTATAAGGTCACATATGTGCCTTAAGGAAACATTCATATATATATGTATATATATATACATATATATATATATATAGTATGTTATGTAAATGAGGCTGGGTCTCTTCCTGGGGCAGAGCTTTTAGTATTATAATGAGGTAAAGGTAATTGTAGGTCATTCCAGAGGTCACTCCATGGTCCGTCTGTGCAGGCGTGAGTCAGGGGTTCAGCTCAAAATGTATGAGTGGTCTGGGTCAGCAGGAGGACTTGTCAGGGCAGTCACTATCACCTGAGGGATGTTTTCAGGTTTCATTTGCATGAATTAAGAGGTAAACTTAAGCTGGAAAGAAGACCTTAAGGAAAAATGTAAGACAATGGTTAGTGAGTCCTAGCAGTTTGACAGTGTCAGGTCTTGAAGTCTAGCAGGTGACAGTAAGACCCTGAAAGGTTTTTTTTTTAACGTTTATTTATTTTTGAGACAGAGAGAGACAGAGCATGAACGGGGGAGGGTCAGAGAGAGGGAGACACAGAATCTGAAACAGGCTCCAGGCTCTGAGCTGTCAGCAAAGAGCCCCGACGCGGGGCTCGAACTCAAGGACCGCGAGATCATGACCTGAGCCGAAGTCGGACGCTTAACCGACTGAGCCATCCAGGCGCCTCAAGACCCTGAAAGATTTTAAGCAGAGAAGTGACATTTGATTTGACTCAAGACCTCAAAACATGACTCAATCTGCAAAATGGATAAAGGAAGGATGATAGAGCATGCCTAAAAGGACATGTAGTTATGAGTAAAGACAATGGATGGCAGCAGCAGAGACAAAGAGGATGGACCTGAGAAGTGTTTTGCAAGAGAAATTAACAGCATTAACAGGTGGATTCACTATGTGGCACAAAAGAGGGAAAAACACAGAAGTACTCCCAGGTTTTTATCTTGAGTAGATGGTAGGGCATTTACAGACAGGTGAAGACTAGGAGATATCTGGATATGTAATTCTCAAGCTCAGAGATGTTTAGGGCAGAAACATAAATTTCAGAGTCGCTGAAATCACCCAAGGAGAAGAACAGGGGACCCTGCAGGTCTCAAGTTTGAACAGTGGAGGAGAAGAAGCCTGTTCAGCCAGCCAGCTAATAAGGAGCATGCAGTGAAGGCAAGTGAAGTCTCAGAAGACAGGAGAATAGAGGAGCGGAAGATATCAAGGAGAATCAGTCAGTTGATTCAAACATCACAGAGGTCTCTGACACCTTTGACAAGACTGGTCTGAGTGACAGCAGAGAAGCCAGGATAGAACGTGGTGCTGAGGTCTAAGGGACAAAAGGGAGATGCCAAGATGAAGATGATCTGTGTGGACTGTTCTTTCAAGGTTCTTGGCTATGAACATGAACAGAGAAAGTGGGTGATAGCGAGATGGAAAATAGGAGTCAAGGAAACTTGAACTGTTTGGTTTTTCTTAGGGTAAGTGACACTAAGAAATGATCCAGGAGAGGGGGAAGATTGAGGATAGAGAGGGAGGAGAAACTGAGGACTGAGGTACTTAAAACAGATACCTGGCAGCCTCACTGTTTAGGTCCCAGCTCATGCTAATTCTTGAGAAATTCTTACATGCCTCCTAGCTGTACACACACATACACGCACACACATGGCTGTCACCATCACCATTATTACCATCATCATCATTCTGTTTTCTATGTGTTGAGCTTATTTTCTTCTTAGCACTTACGTAACACAATAATAATATAGGTAAAAAAACTTTCCTATCCCCTCATCCACCTCCCCTGTGGCAACCACCAGTTTGTTCTCAGTATTTAAGAGTCTGGGTTTTTTGTTTGTCTCCTTTTTTTTCTTTGTTCATTTGTTTTGTTTCTTAAATTCTGCATATGAGTGAAATCATATGTATTTGTCTTCCTCTGACTGACCTATTTCATTTATCATTATACTTTCTGGCTCCATTCATGTCCTTGCAAATGGCAAGATCTCACTTTTTTATGACTGAGTAATATTCCATTGCATATACACACCACATCTTCTGTATCCATTCATCTATTGATGGACACTTAGGTTGCTGCCATATCTTGGTTATTATAAATAATGCTACAATAACCATAGTGGTGCCTCTGTCTTTTGAATTAGTGTTTTTGTTTTCTTTGATAAATACCTAGTAATGGAATTACTGGATTGTACAATAGTTCTATTTTTAATTTTTTAATACTGTTCTCCATAATGGCTGCACTAATTTGTGTTCCCACCAACAGTGCATGAGGATTCCTTGCCCCCCACCCCCACCCCACATCCTCACCAACACTTGTTATTTCTTATATTTTTGGCTCTAGCCATTCTGACGGGTGTGAGATAATATCTCATTGTCATTTAGACAATGGTGATTAATGATATTGAGCATCTTTTCATGTATCTGCTGGCTAGATAATAATTCTTTGTTTGGATGTTTATTCTGATTTTTCCCATTTGAATATGAACTCTAAGAGGACATGGATTTGTCAGTCTTATTCATGACTGTATTCATACCATCAGAACAGTAAGCTACACAGCAAGTATCAATAAGTATGTGTGAATTGAAGGGTTCATGTGGAGAGAGGGGAGGAACACTGGCTCAGAGGTAACAGGAGGGAGGATGGAGAAAAGGCAGCTAGGCTGTTTGACTTGGTGGTGAGGAGACAAGGCAGTTCCCAGCTGAAAGCTTCTGTTTTCTCAGTGAAGCCCACGTTGAGGTCTACAGTCATGGGCTGGGAGTAGAAGCAAGGGAGTATAGGAGATAGAAAGTATAAAGGACTTATCCAGTAGGCAGTACTTGACAGCCATAACTGTTCCAAATCATGGAAGTTCTCAAAACATATTCGACTTTACATATGTTCTTCTCTCTCCTGGGAATGGCCTTTTCCCCACTTGTTGCCAGGCAAACACTTCCAAGATTTAGCCGAAGTATCACATCATCTGTGGGGCTCTCCAGCAGAGCTTCTTCTCCTGACAGCCTGAGCTTTGCTCACCTATTTTGTGTCCCCATTTGTACCTATTCACATAAAAGTCATCCCTTGGTGGTGGTCCCACTGGATGTAATGGTTTGTAGGCATGATAGTCTCCCCGACCTGCCTGCAGGCCCCCAGAAAGCCAAGCCTATCATTTTCTTCCCTTCATCCCAAAGTTCTGCATGGGGACTGCCACACAGTGATGTTAAATACAGTATCTCTGGATTTAGTTGGATTTGTTTGCTGTTCAAAGAAAATTGCAGACCAGAGCTACCTTGGGACATAACAGGCCTTAATGAAAGATGTGCGGCTGTGGGTGTCAGGTGTGGACAAGCTAATGGGCAGGATCATGGCTGAGCAGCCTGCTTCCCAAAACCAGGGGAGAAGCCAACCCTGAAGCCTGGGCTCCATTTATAGGGCTTTCAGGGTGGACCTGGAACTTGCATGAACACTGTGCCCCAGTTATAAATGCAGCCCCACCTGAGCCTTTAACACCATAGAGGCTAAATCAAGTACAAATGGTGAGTGTGCTTCAGGCCATAGATTCCACATGGAGCTGTACCATGAAGTTCACCCTATCCATCCCTGCCTCTCAGCCCCCACCATGTCCTAGAAGAGGGAGCACCACTTCCTTTTTACCCTTTAGAGCCTCATGCATACATGAGGTTTACACACTGTACCCATCACACCAAATGCCATGACACATGTAAACAAACACACACACATCCTCCATGGGCACACACTACACTACACACACATGAACATAATACACATGCACCCACATACATAACACATGTGCACTCACATACATAAACATAACACATAGGCATACACATGTGTATAAAATACACACACACACACACACATACATACATACACATAGCTGGCTCTCCTCCAGAGCCAGTGCAGGTAACTCTGGATGCTGGCACCATGCCTGCCCCCTTGCCCTTTGTCTACTGCTTGAGCCTGAAGCACAAGCCACGTGGCCACAGAGGCAGAAGGAAAATTATGGTTCTATCATTTGGTAATGTACCTCTATCATTTTTGTCCATCACAGCATCCTCAGTTGAAGGTCTGAGTGTCTACAGATTCCATCCAGCATTGGAGGAATCATTCCATCTGATTATCCAGCCCTTACCACCAGAGACCCCCAGTTTAAAGACAGAACACAGCTAGCCTCAGAGAGACCCCAACCCTACCCTCTTGAGCCTCCAGAGAGACACACCCAGTTTGAAGGGCAAGGAAAAACCCCTGGCCTCAGAAGTCCCCCACATGCTAGTGACTGTACAAAGTTTGAGAGTACTCATTTCACATACCTCCACCTCACGTTTTCCAAACTTTTATTTTTTTAATGTTTATTTATTTTTGAGGTGGGGGGGGGGGATTCAGAGGATTGGAAGCAGGCTCTGTACTGTCAGCACAAAGCCCAATGCAGAGCTCAAACTGAGCCAAAGTTGGATGCTTAACCGACTGAGCCACCCAAGTGCCCCCAACTTTTTCTTTCAGAAGACATTCTATAGGGGCACCTGGCTAGCTCAGCCAGTAGAGCATATGACTCTTGATCTCAGGGTCATAAGTTTGAGCCACACCAAGGGCATAGAGCTTTAAAAAATTATAAAAATAAAAGTATTTAAAAAAAAAAAAGACTATAAGAAGCATTATCAACAATAGCCAAACTAAAGGGGTGCCTGGGTGGCTCAGTCAGTGAGCGTCCAACTTCAACTCAGGTCATGATCTTGCAGTTTATGGGTTTGAGCACTGTGTCAGGCTCTGTGCTGACAGCTGTGAGCCTGGAGCCTGCTTCAGATTCTGTGTCTCCCCCTCTCTCTGCCCCTCCCATGCTCATGCTCTGTCTCTCTCTGTCTCTCAATAATAAATAAATGTTTTTAAAAATAAAAAAAAAACAATAGCCAAATTATGAAAGAGCTCAAGTGTCTATTGACTGTTAAATGGGTAAAGAAGATGTGGCATATATGCACAATAGAATATTACTCAGCCATGCGGGCACCTGGGTGGCTCAGTTGGTTAAGCATCTGACTTCAGTTCATGGCTCATGGGTTCAAGCCCTGCATCAGGCTCTATGCTGACAGCTCAGAGCCTGGAGCCTGCTTCAGATTCTGTGTCTCCCTCTCCCTCTGCCTCTCCCCAACTCGTGCTCTCTCTCTCTCCCTCTCTCTCTCAAAAATAAATAAAACACTAAAAAACATATTATTCAGCCAAAAAAAAAAAAAAAGAATGAAATCTTGCCATTTGCAATGATGTGGATGAAGCTAGCATATATTATGCTAAGAGAAATAATTCAGTCAGAGAAAAACAAATATTATATGATCCCATTCATAAGTGGAATTTGAGAAACAAAACAGATGAACATATGGGAAGCGAGAAAAAAGGGAGACAAACCATAAGAGGCTCTTAACTATAAAGAACAAACTGAAGGTTGCTGGAAGGGTGTTGGATGGGGGAATGGACTATAGGGGTGATGGGTACTAACGAGGCCACTTGTTGGGATGAGCACTGAGGGTTATATGTAAGTGATGAATCACTAAATTCTACTCCTGAAACCAATATTATACCATATGCTAACTAGAATTTAAATAAAAATTTGAAGAAAAAAGACAAAAACATGGTATAAAAAACAAATGAAACACACAAAGAGAAACTTACTAAATTATGCATGTTTAAAGAACTGTGTAAAATCTGGCAAGCATTTTTCCACCTATATGTTGAATACTCAGCTGAGGTCCAACCCAGGCTAGGGTCAGAACACGGATTCTGACATTCCCAGTCTATATATAATTGCAGCTTAATACACTACTACCAACACCATCACCCACATTTACCTTGACCCAATTTTAAACTCAAGAATTTAAATTGCTCTCCAAATCCCAGGTGACATTCCCAAGACCAGATCCACTTGACTGATGACAAAGCTCACTACGTCTGACTCAGAATGAGTTGCCTCATGCACATTTGAAAGAAGAGGACAGTTATGCAACATGTTTTGACACACTGTGAAGAGGGCCGGATGTGTGGCAGCAAGAAGAAGAACCAGCTGATAATTATCACTGCTTCTACTGGAATAACCAGGTGACAAATCCACCTCGGTGCCCATAGACCCAGATGTTGTGAAAGCCAGAAATGGGTGAGTCTTATTGGCTAATCCATCCATGGACTCACATAGCATAAAAGGATTACTCTGTTTCAGCTTCATCTGGGATCAAAGCATCAGATCCATTTGCTGCCCTCTTTTCTATCTCTGGGGTGGGTAAGAGCCAAGGATATAAATAATGTTGAGCCTCTTACCTGTGAAAAGAAGAGATTGTACCAGATGCCCTCTAGCCACATCCAGTGCTCTAAGCAGGAGTCAAGAACTCTGGAGTGGGAAATCACCCATACATATATGAAGTATATGAAACAAAGGGGGACCTACCCAGAGCACCTTAATATAAGGTCCCAGGAGAGGAAGGCTGGTCTCCAGCTCCACACTGCAGAAGAGTGGCAAATCCCTGGCATAACGAGTGTTTGACAGCTAACAATCTTTTGCAAAGATTGCTCATGAAACTGGCATGGTGTGTTCATTGGTCTGTGCATTCATTCAATACACATCTAGTGGGAACCTTCTGTGCCTGGCTCAATGCCCTCGGAATTCAGAAAATAAGACAAAGTTGCTGCCCTCAAGGGGCTCAAAGTCTACTGGAAGAGGCAAACATATGAACAAAGAAACAAATACAATATGATGAAAGAAATACAATGCTAGAAAAATGTCTAGCTTAGAAGGTGGCCAGAATGAGCAGGTGGATAAGAAAGTTATTTCATAAAAGCAGAGATAATTGAGCTATAACTTAAAAAAATGGACCTGGGACCCCTTTAGCTTGACCTCAAATTCTTGGTACTTATAAGCTATGTGGAAGTCACCTGTGTCCTCAGTGTCATAAAAGGACAGGTTTATAAGATGAGGGTATGCCCACAATGCTCTTATCTAGTTCATAAAGTACTGAACATCAAAGAATCAATACAGTGACTCCAAGTGCAGGTAAGGACCCAAAACATAAGTACGATTCAGTCTCTATAGGCCAATGTCAACCATGAGCTCAGGCCCTAAATAAGTTTCAGGTAAATGCTCAGTCCTTAATGTTTGGCAACATTCAAACCTCAATCTAACTGCAATATCATAGGTGTCATACATCTTCAAACATTGGTGAATATGGCGATGTTTTAGCATCCCCTTAATGCCTATCTAATAATGCAACAACACTTTGGGATATAATAAATTTATGCCTTCAAGCCATGTAGAATTGGAAGGTGAGTGATACAGTTCTATATCATGGTTCAGGTAAGGTCTCAAGGGACCAGGTCTAGACTATAATTACCTCCAGAGCATATGGATCAATAGTAATTGATCATTACTGAAAATAGCTATCTTTGGCAAATTTTCTCTAAAATTCAGTTGACTCAGTAATTCCATGAAGCAAACTTGTACATTCTGCCAAAAATGGTAGGAAACCATTTTGCAGCTAATTCAAAACCACGGGGTCCTGAGAGAAGCCTCTTGGCTCAGGATCAGGGGAATCTTGCTAAGGTATTCCTGTAATAAAACTTTTTGTTTTCAGAACAAATTAATTCTGCCTGTGCTGTGGGGCAGAAGACTGGGGCCTCAGTCAAGGACCTCTATAAAGGTTAGAGCTGAGCCTAAATTCTTCCCAGAGAAAACTCAGCCTTACCAGCAGGTGGCCCCAAAGCCTGGCTCTATACAAACACAGGCCACCTACCATGTAGGTTTGAGCAGTGGTTTGACTTCTCAGTTTTCATAACAGATTATGAAGCCTGCTTCCTACTCCCCTGTTTCCAAATCCTGTATTTGCACAGTGCACAAGCACTTCAGGCATTTATCTGAAATGGTACCTTCTCATTCAGTGCTCCAGAATCTACTAGAAGGCTCAACCAAGAGTAGGGTGACCATAGGCAACATTGTTGTCCATGTATGGTATGGATATCATCCACACCACAGCCCTCTCCAGTAGGGCCTATGCTTCTTTTACCTGAGACTGGGACTCTGAACTTTAAAGATGTCAAAGTCAGAAAACTAGTGAGGAGGTGGAGCCAGGACTTGAACATGGGCAGTTTGTCAGCCTTTACTTCTAACACTGAAAAGAGAGTCAAAGGAAGCTGCTATCTAACCACTCTTGTCCTCTAAATTCTATGTAGGAGACAAGTTAGACAAGTTAAGACTCAAAAGTCAAATGCATTAACTTAGATGCTCAAAAAGTGACCTTCCTTGGACCAAAATGTCATTTGCTGACCTAGGATTTTATGCAGGTTTTAACAAAAGGGGGCTATGGGAAACTATGTATGTTACCACACTCTTACTGGAGACTGGGTGCTCTGGGTCACCCAATGCCTCTTCTGCAAGGTCCCACTGATATTTCTTTTTTAATGAAAAGTTTCCTTTGAGGAAAACAAGACTTCCATAATTTATTCTGATTTTCCTTTTTGCTCTAGCTACCATGACCTAAAACACAATGTTTAGTATAATCATGAAAAAAAAAAAAATCAGACAAACCCAAACTGAGGAACATTCTGCAAGATATCTGACCAGCACTCCTCACAATGGTTGAGGTCATATAAAACAAGGAAAGTCTGAGAAAATACCACAGTCTAAAGACATGGTGACTAATGTGGTATCCTGATGCTGGGGCAGAAAAAAGACATTAGGTGGAAACAAATAGGTGGACAAATTGAGTATGGACATTAGTTGATAATAACACATATTGATATTTGTTCGTTGTGGCAAATGTATTACAATAATGTAAGATGTTAGCAATAGGGAAAACTGTGCAGGGTAAACAGGAATGCTGTGTTATCTTTGCAACTTTTCTATAAATCTGAAGCAATTTATTTTAAAATAACTTGATTAAATAAGTTATAAAGATAAGAGGTTATCTCCATGTTTCTAGGTAGGTAAATAAATAAATAAGAGATAACCTCCATGTTTCTAGGTAGGTAAATGCAAACAGTAAAAATATCAATTCTCCCCAAATTAATTTATTAAATGAATACAATGCTAATCAAAATCAGTATTGTCCTTAGAAGTGACAAATTATTTCAGAGTTTATTTATGGAAATAATCAGATGATAATAGCCAAGAAAACATTTCTTTAAAAATTAGTGAAGAGTGGACTTGTGTCAACAAATATTATTTTATAAAGCTACAAAAAATTTAAAATACAAACATGGGAAAAGAATAGACAGCCAAGAAACAAACCAAAAGATATAGTTTAGTCTATAATAATTGATAATTAAACAAAAAAGTGGGGAAATTAACTATTAAAATTCCAAATTAATTTCATTTGAATTCAAAAAGTAAAAGTAAAAGTAAAAATTATAAAAAAAGAAAAACTGGAAAAATACAGGCAACTTATCTCATGGTAATCTTTTCAGTATGCAAGCATAATAGGCAAGAACAGCAAATAAAATACAATTTCTGTGTCTATAAGTAGAAACAAAATTAAATTGGGGAACCTGGGTGGTTTAGTCAGTTAAGCGTCCAACTTCAGCTCAGTCATGATCTCACAGCTCATGAGTTTGAGGCCCACATCGGGCTCTGTGCTGACAGCTCAGAGCCTGGCACCTGCTTTGGATTCTGTGTGTCTCTCTCTCCTCCTCCCCCCACACCCCCATTCATGCTCTGTTTCTCTCTCTCTCGAAGTTAAACATTTTTTTAAAAAGAAACAAAATTAAATAGCACAAGAAAAACTGAAAACAATACATTTATAACATATGACCAGCAAAAGGTTAATATACATTATTAATAAATTAAAGAAATTCATAAAGAAAAAGATGAACAATTTATCCCAAACCAAAAAAAAAAAAAAATCATGAATAGAAAATTCACTAACAAATAAACAAATACCAACAAAGACATCAAAAAGAATGTTTATCACTAGTAACCAAAGAAGTAAAATTAAACCAACATGTTTGCTTATCAGGTTGGCAAACAATGAAATAATAAGAGGAATGATAATACCCCATGTTGACAAAGGTGTGTAGAAATGAATGCTTTCATACAGTACTTGTGGGAGTTAAAATTGGGACACTCTCTCAGAATGATAGGTTGGCACCCATAAAAACAATAATGATAATGATGATAGCCAAGAATTTTGTGCTTACTGTGGGCCAGGCCAGGATCTAAGGACTTACTATGTATTAGGCCACTTGCCTAATTGAGTCATGGCAACTCAATAAAGGAGGTACTGTTAATATCCACATTCACCAGGCAGGAAAACGCTGGCTAACAGGGTGGAGGTTGAGGGAGGTGGGAGTGGCTAAATTAAGTTCTTAAAATAAGGGAACAATGGAACTGCTCTATCAACTGACTTCCTTTCATGAATGATTTCTCTGTAGCATAGGATGCTATTTGATAGCATTTTACCCACAGTAGAACTTTCAGAATCAAAGTCAATCCTCTCAAACCCTGCCGCTGTTTTACTAAGTGTATGTAATATTCTGAATCTTTGTTGTCATTTCAACAATCTTCACAGCATCTTCACCAGGAGTAGATTCCATCTCGGGAAACCACTGTCTTTGCTCATCCATTACAACCCACTCCTCCTCCATTCAAGTTTGATCATGAGAAGGCAGCAATTCAGTCCCATCTTCAGGCTCCACTTTGGCATTCTCTTCCTATTTCTACCACATCTGCAGTTACTGTCACCACTGAAGTCTGGAACCACTCAAAGTCATCCATGAGGGTTGGAATCAACTTCTTCCAAACTCCTGTTACCTTTTGACCTCTTACCATGAATCATGTATGATCTTAATGGTATTAGGATGGTGAATCCTTTCCAGAAGGTTTTCCATTTACTTTGCCCAGCTCCATCAGAGAAATCACTATGGCAGCTATAGCCTTAGGAAATGTATTTCTTAAATAATATGGCTTGAAAGTTTTTTCACTTTAAAACTTAAAATTACTCCTTGGTCCAGGAGCCACAGAATGGATGTTTTTAGCATCATGAAAACAAGATTAATATTATTGTATATCACCATCAGAGCTCCCGGTTGACCAGGAGCATTGTCAATGAATAGTAACATTTTCAAAGGAGGCTTTTTTTCTGAGCATTATGTCTCAACAGTCGGCTTAAAAATGTTTTGTAAACTATATTGGAAACAGATGTGCTGTCACCCAAGCTCTATTGTGCTATTTCTAGAGCACAGGCAGAGTAGATTTAACATAATTCTTAAGGGCCCTGGGGTTTGTGGAATGGTCAATGAGCACTGGCTTCCACTTAAAGTCACCACTGCATTAGCCTCTAATGAGAGAGTCTGCTTGTCCTTTGAAGCTTAGAAGCCAGGCATTGACTTATGCTTTCTAGTTATGAAAGTTCTAGATGGCATCTTCTTCCTATACAAGGCTATTTTATCTACATTGAAACCCTGTTGTTTTTTGTAGCCACCTTTGTTAGTGACCTTAGCTAGATCATCTGGATAACTTTGCAGCTTTGACATCGGCACTTGCCTCTTGGTCTTGCACTTTTATGTTATGGAGGTGGCTTCTTTCCTTAAACCTCATGAACCAACCTCTGTTAGCTTTAAACTCTTCTTCTGCAAATTCTTCACCTCCCTCAGCCTTCACAAGAATGAAAAGAATTAGGGCC
This sequence comes from Panthera pardus, assembly GCF_024362965.1. Taxonomy (NCBI): domain Eukaryota; kingdom Metazoa; phylum Chordata; class Mammalia; order Carnivora; family Felidae; genus Panthera; species Panthera pardus. The sequence goes on along the minus strand of NW_026526682.1, from coordinate 198,033 downwards.
TTGCTCTGAATCTGGTTTTGGATTAAAGGGAGTGTTGTGACTGGTTTGATATTCTATCCAGACCACTAAAATTTTCTCCATATCAGCAAATAGGCTGTTTCACTTTCTTACCATTTGTGTGTTCACTGGAGTAGCACTTTTAATTTCCTTCAAGAGCTTTTCCTCTGCACTCACCACTTGGCTGTTTGGCACTAGAGACTTAGCTTTTGGCCTATCTTGGCTTTCAACATGCCTTACTAAGTTTAGTCATTTTCTAGCTTTTGATCCGTGACTCTTCCTTTCATTTGAACACTTAGGGGCCATTGTAGGATTTTTAATTGGCCTAATTTTAATATTTTTGTGTCTCAGGGAACAGTGAGGTCCGAGGAGAGAGACAGAGGCAGTGGAATGGCTGGTCAGTGGAGCACAAACACAAGTCAGAACACATATTTATGATTGTTTGAAATTTTTATATGGACGTGGTTTGTGGTTCCCCAAAACAATTATAATAGTAACATTAAAATCACTGATCACAGATCACCATAACAAATATAATAATAATGAAGTTTAAACTATTGTGAGAATTAAGCAAAATGTGACACAGAGACATGAATTGAACAAATGCTATTGGGAAACAGTGGTACCAATAGGTTTTTTTCCATGCAGGATTTCCACAAACTTTCAATTTATAAAAAATACAATATCTGCAAAGCATAGTAAAGCAAACTGCAATAAAACGAGGTGTGCCTGTGTCTGAAGAACCAAAGAAAGTGTGAAAGGCATCCTACTTTCCTTAACTCAGAGGTGTGGCTGCCTACAGAAATGCCAAGACCCAGGGTCCTGATGCAGCAGGAGACATCAGGGTGGGGTAGGGTTGCACCATAGCACCATCAACCCACTCATTCTTACAGCTGAGCACTTAAGAAATCCCTTTTTCTTGTCACTGAAACATTGCAGAAGAAAGGGAGCACCTGAGGGGCCAAGGTGCCCTGCTAAGCTCTGTTGCCAGTCAGTCATGTCCTGGGAGCAGTTTTTCCAGAAGTGATGATGGATTTGTGTTGGTCCAATCATTCCCTTGTGATGAGAGTCACAGGCCACTTGTCCTTGCCAGCCCTTGGAGGTCTCACCTGCTGCCTCCACCTTGGGAAGAGGGAACTGTTGGGAGAACATTTAGCTCTTCAGGTCCCTCACACACCTCCTCCTCAGAGGGATATCTGGCCATCACCTCACATACCACATGGGGCCCTGCAGGGCCACTTTACCACAGAAGGCATCAACTCTGGGCACTGAAGCTTTCTGCAGCCACACAGAGTGATGCCCCATTCAGGAACTCAGCATAATAAACTCTGTAGTCACTTCCCTGGCCTTTGGGGACACTCCTGGCAGCAAGGGAGTGCTGAATTGTGCTAAATGAATACTGGCACTCACACACTACAGGTTCTGAAGCCACTTTCTCAACTTCTGTGAGCCTTCATTTACTCAGCTGCAGGGTGGGAGTAACAATGATGCCAAAATCACAAGTTATTTTAACGATTAAATGAAACAATTCTGTAACTACTGATCAGGGTAAAGGTATTCTCTGATTTATTTGTTTGTTCCATGTGAGACTATCAGACCAGCCAATGTAGTCAGTCAAACTTGGTCATGGTTACAAGATCCACCTTCTAACATTTTCCCAGGCTGCTGCCAGCCCCTTCCTGGACCCCATTCTTGTTGTGCTCTCTCTTCCACAAGTCTGCTCCCACCTCAGGGCAGCCCAGCTTTTCCTCAGGGTGCCAGTATTTTAAGAAATACCTTGTGCAATTAAGATTTAATCAAGTTTTTCTTTCTAAAAACAAAACAAAACAAAAACCAAACAACAACAAAAAAAGACAAAAAACCTTTGGTGGCTGCCCATATCCTTTAAGATAAAAGTCAAAACTCCTTGACATGGCTTTCAGCCTCCTTCATGATGCCTCACCCCTCCCTCCTCACGTGCACCACACCACACAGCCATCCTTCCTGGTCCTGCAGTGCCCTGCACACACCCTGCTGTGTTACACCCATGTCTTCTCACACGCCTCTCCCTCTGCCTCAAATTCCTGCCCACACTTCTGTTCCTATGACATATTCTGGAAGATTCTAGATCCCACCACACTTTGTATGCACCTCTAGACTATGTTCCTGTGTGTCACCCATGGTGCAAACATGCATCAACAATTCTGTCCTCTGGAGGTCAAGGGCTGTGTTTTCTTCATCTTAGTAACCACATCTTCTACCCCTTAGTAGTGTTTAGTGCATTAATATATGCCATTCCCTCCAGAAGGGAATTGATTTCATAGTCTGCTTCCAGTGTTCCAGCATCCCAAGCCAGCTGACCTGTCCTCCTCAAGGGCCAAGTATAGGCCTCCATTATTACTCTCTCGTGTGCATCCAGTGCAACTCTGCTCCCCACCCACTGGCTTCTGCCCCATCACAAATGAGAATTTATGTGCATCCACACTTTATATTTAACTATATGTGTATGTATCTTATCTGTGGGTAAACACCAGGGTGCTAATTATGGCAACTTTCTCAAACTTTAAGCATGTAGTTTGTGGCTATGGAACAGAATAAACTAGATTGGCCAACCAAGGCTTGAAACCACAATTCCATATCATTTTGTTAAGACAAATGAAGTGAATTCCCCAGAGATAAGCTTTATCACATTCTGAGAGTAGTAAAGTAGTGATGGTAATAATAATTCTACAGCCCTAATTATCACCAATTAATCCTAGAATAACGCTAACATCGATTGCATGTTTTCTGTATGTTGAGCAGAATACTAAGGAATTTTACATGTACTGATTCAATGTTCACACCTGTACAAAGGATCCACCACTTATGGTTGTGTGACCCTGAGTAATTATATTGCTTCTTTTTGCCTCCGATTTCCTAATGAGTAAAGTGGGGAGAGTCATGCAGTCATTACTACCTCATAGTAATTAAATAAATTACTGTATATAAATGCTTAGTAATCTTCAAAACATGACCCCCTTACCCTCAAAATTCATCTGAACCTGAAGTTATCAGTCTTAACCAGTAGGGTCTATTACTTCGGAGCTGCTAATATGGCTCAGGCTGCCCAAGGGAATAACTAAAACCAACAGGTAGAAGAAAGAGAAAGCAGACTCATAATTTTCTAATAAAGCCTTTAAAATTATAAATGCAGCAATTTTACATCTTCTCTATCTTTGAGAAACTATTCTTCATGTGTAAAAGGAAGCATATATAAAAATACGCGTGGAAGCCTTATTTGCAAGAGTGAAAAATCAAAGCAATCTATATGGCCATCAATTTAGAAATGGCTAAATAGACTGTGGCAGAACCAATACATTACTAAGGAATAGGGACAAGCAACAATGTGACTTTATGCCTCTCTACAGTATGTGCAGGGCACATACTGATCTAAGTGCTTACATAAATTAATTCATTTAATCCACACATGAACTTAATGGGTATAGGCCCACTATAATCCCTTAACAAAGGAGGAGACTGAAGCTAAAGGAGGGTCAATAATTTAGATCATGCAAATAACAGATGACAGAGCTGTGATCTGAATCCATGCAGTCTGGCTCCAGAGTGCATCCTCTTCCCCATTCTACTAATCTGTTGAGTGAAAAAACAAAAAAAAAGCAAGGGTCAGACACAAAAAGTATGTGTACACACAAATGTACACACAATGCAATACTACATTGTTCCTAAATATGTACATAAATTCAAGAGAATGACTTACTAAAAAAATCATAGCAAATTATAACATTGGCTGCCTGTGCAAGGCAACAAGACTTATGAACAAGGATTGGAAATGGTGTCCAGGAGGAATTTTACCCTAATCTAAATTTTACCCTAATCTAATTTTACCCTAATCTTAGCTTTTGAGAAGACAATGTATTTCAGTATTGTAGAATGATTAGAAACTTAATATAAAAATGGCTAGAAGGAACCAGCTACTTCAAGTTAAATGAGTTCCCTAATCCTAAAAGAATTGGTCATTTACAGCTTAGATTGCCACTTTTAAGGAATTCTTTAGAGAGGACCCAAGCATCAGTGAGTGAGTGGGATGCAAGGCCACCTACTGGCCCAATCCAGGTGGTTGACACCTTAGGCAAATAAACTTAACATGCTCCAAATTACTCATTATCTTTTATCATCCAACTTCTCATCCTTCTTGTCTGCCCTAGCTCCATGAAACACCTTGCTTATATTCACCAAGATTAAATTCTAATTCCTTTTAATTTCTGTCCATTTTTCTAACTTCTTTACCCACGCTACGTAACTTTAACTATTCTTCTACAGACTTTTAATCATTCAAAGATGACTATTCATTAACCCCTAAGTCTTCTCTTCCACATGCTAGTTGTAATAGTGGTGGTGAAAATAAGTAGTGATGGTGATGGTGATGGTGGAGGTGGTAAGGGTGGTAACGGTGAGAATGAATCACAGTGGCAGTAGCAGGGGTAACAGTGATGGTGGTGGACATAGTGAAGATGGTAACTGATGGTGGTGGTGGTGGCAATGACTGTGGTGTCAGTAGTAAAGAAGATGGTTGAAGTGACGATGCTGATGACAGTGGTAGTCCTGCTAAAGGGAGTAGATGTGATAGTGGTGATGGCAGTGGGAATGGTGGAAATGGTGACATTGGGGATGACAAAGTTGGTAGAGGCAGTGGAGCTGGTGGAGGTGATAGCAGCAGTGATGATAATGAGCAGAATCAGCAGGAGTAGTAGTGGGGAAGGTGGTAATGATGATGCTATTGAAGCACTTTAATATTGAAACTACTAGCACTAGTATTGAAACAATGCAATATAGGCATGGTGGCAATGGCATTGAAGATGATGGAAATAGATATGTTGAATTCAAACTAGGCACAAAGCAAAAAGCACCTCTATATGTAAGGCTGGTTACCTGGCTGCTTAGACCCAAGTCCCTCCTGCTTTATTGCTGCCATTTGGCAGGACGGGCAGAGGGGAAGCACATGGACTGAAGTTAGAGCAGCAAAGGGGATGACACTTCCCAGGAGGGGTGGGCTGTAGGATAGCACTTTCTCCTTCCCAGCCATAGCAGTTTTTTCTGCACCTCAGCCTCCACGTCCACTTCATTTAGGGTTTGTCCAGGATGGCAATTTCTGTGTGCATTTGAGAGAAAGAAAAATGGGAATACAGAGTAAGGTAAGCCCACCAAGGGAGGCTTTTCAGGTGTTTCTACCATGGGCTAGACTTGGCCAGACCTGTCAGAGCCTGGCCCTACTAGTTGTCATTTCCTGTGGGGAGAGGTCAACAGGCAGAAGTGTGAGGTCACATTCCAGTGGTGTTGGCAAGGCCCCACCAGCCACACCTGGCTCAACACCCGCACAGACATGGAGCCCTGCTGAGGGACACTTGGCCTGTTTTGCAACAGATGGAAAGGTGAGCAATTAATCTCAGGAATCAGAACACAATTTATTCTAAAGGAAAAAAATGCTGTGCCTATAACATCTTGTGCAGAGTAACCACAACAGCCATGGCATCTCTGGAATTCAGTGGCATTTCTGAGACTCATTTCAGCAAAGGCAACATGTAAGTTGGACTCATACCAAGTTAATTCCATCCCCATCATCCAAGAGTTTGGCTGAAGCACCTCTATTATCTCAAATTTGATTTCCTGAGGGATTAGGCACACTAGGCAGCAATTACCATCACCTTGTTCTCATCTCTTTTTGTGCTTTCCCCTGAAATTACTGGCTTGCCAAGATCTGACATTTACTGAGCAAGGCTCAGGGTTAAGTGTGGCATCCATATATCCTGTCTGTAGCCAAGTCTTAAGTAGTGATGATAATGATGGTGGTGGTAGTAGCATCAGTGAAGGCTCCAAACAAGGACTGGTGACCCACTCACCATGACAAGCTCATCTTCCAATGAAATAGCATCCTTCTAGAGCCCCAAATGCCAATCATCCTTAAAATCTTACTCTTTCCTCTTCTTCCCCTTCTCTTAAAGGTCTGGTTACCTGCTCCCTCGTGGGTACAATCACCTTGGTTATGACATTTCTCCACATCTATAAGACACCACTTCATAACAGACACTGCACTGAGTACTAAAAATTGGATGCTCAGTAAGTTTCAGTTCTACCCTCAATTTCTTAGCCCGGCAAGGAAGATAGACATTAACAAATAATGTAAACACAATATGGCAGGTGGTTTTTATTTTTATTTTTTTTTTAATGTTTATTTATTTTTGAGACAGAGAGAGACAGAGCATGAACGGGGGAGGGTCAGAGAGAGGGAGACACAGAATCTGAAACAGGCTCCAGGCTCTGAGCTGTCAGCACAGAGCCCGACGCGGGGCTCGAACTCACGGACCGTGAGATCATGACCTGAGCCGAAGTCGGCCGCTTAACCGACTGAGCCACCCAGGCGCCCCAGGTTTTAAAAATATAATAGGGGTGCCTGAGTGGCTCAGTTGGTTGAGCATCTAACTCTTGATTTTAGTTCAGGTCATGATCCCAGGGTCATGAGAACCTGTGCCAGGCTCTGTGCTGAGTGTTGAGCCTGTTTGAGATTCTCTCTCTTTCTTTCTCCCTGTCTCTAGGATGGATGGAAAGATAGATAGATAGATAGATAGATACATAACTCAGGCCATTTTAGGGGTTCAGAAAGGGGGCACATAACCTAGTGTTGGAAGAGGCCTCTTGGATTGCATAATATCTGGCTTGGCTGAGAACCTCCTTTCCATTCCGCCCAAAGCAAGGTCAACTTAGGGGTCCCAAACCCTAGACATCCCCTGTTGAAGAGAGCCACAATAATGTCCCCCATTCCATTACAGAAGCTAAGTAAGTAGGCTTTAATTCCAGCTTCTAAAGGTCCTGAATTTTCTGGGTTCCTCAGAGGTCTCATCCCAGAGGAGGATTTGTGTGTGTATGTTTTGCCCGTGCCTAGAGCGATGGGTTACAACTACACACCTCTCAGAAAACACTTGCTGATGCTGATGTTGATGTTGACTTATATCCCATAGGATAGCATAGTCTGAAGAGCATGGGTTCTGGAGTCAAACAGACCTACCTATAATTCTGGCTCAGTTACTTTTCAGCATGTGACCTTGGACAAGTTCTTTATATTCCTCAGACCACACTTTGTCATCTGCAAAATGTGGGTAATAGGAATACCTGGGCAGCTTAGTCAGTTGAGTGTCAAACTTCAGCTCAGGTCATGATCTCACAGTTCGTGACTTTGAGCCCTGCATTGGGCTCACTGCTGTCAGTGCAGAGCTTGCTTTGGATCCTCTGTCCCCCTCTGTCTCTGCCCCTCCCTTGCTCATGCTCTCTCTCAAAAATGAATAAACATTTAAAAATAAAATATGGGTAATATTCTCACAGTACGTGGTAAGGTTCAAATGAAGAAACACTAAAATAGTGAACATAGTGCTTTTCACATAGTATGTGCTCAACAAATGGTCATTGTCAACATTGGTAATAATAGCATTAAGTACTGAATGAGTGACTCAGAGAGAAACATGGGAGAAAACTGGACAAAAGGGACAAGGCCAGCCAGAGCCCAAGCCCAACATTAGCCTTAGGGAAGGCAACACCACTGGAGAAAATCTGCCCTGGAAAGATTTCCCCTGATCACATCTCCACCCTCAGCTCCCCAATGACACCTGACATTTTACCATAAGAGCTACATTCTTCCAAATATAATTCTGACCCTCACAAATCACGTGCCCCCAGATGGAAACCCTCTTTGAACTAATATCAGATGTGTACACTCTGTTTTAAATGAATTGTACAATCTTTCCTTGAGTTTGACATTTAGTCAAACACCTATTATTTTCCAATAGTATTTCCAAATAATAGATCTTGTTTAATCCTCACAACACCCTCAATACATAGGCAGATAAAGCCTTTTATACCTAGAGATGTAGCCCTAAGAAGGTTAAGTAATGTATATGCGGCCCCACAACCAGTGAGTGGTGAAACCAGGACTCTGCCCCATGTCTCCTGACACCTGTTCTGTCACCAAAGTCTTTCCACAATGCAGAGACGTTTCTGAGGATGATCTGGGTATAGAATGGAAGAGTCTGGGGGCTCCAAAGGAATGAGTACAACTCAGAGGACACACTGCCTGCTTCAGGGTGACTCTGGCCTGCCCCTGAAGGCAGAGCTCTGGGTCAGCTCCTGAGTCTTAGTGTTCCCCAGGTCCATGGTGTTTCAGTAGGACAGAGATGGGCCTGCTCTCATGGTTGGAGCTCCCCCACCCACAGCTGAACTTGAGGTCCAACTTCTACACCAGTCTATATTTCCCAGGAACATGTTTGGAACCCTCCAAAGGAAAATAGCAGGGCCCGTGTTGTAACTTAGGGTGTCCAAACTCTCAGTAAATTCACATATTTCCTTCACAGTTTTCCCCATATCCATGTCATCCTTGTACTGTTAATACTTTTCTCTAGCTCAACTCACTGTTTTACTTAGCCAAATTTATTTCAAAGGTATATTACCACAGCATTACTTTATTTTACTTCATCCTACACAATAATATCCATAAATATTATAAATCTGAAGTGCTTGTTCTAGTACACATTAAAAGTAGTGCAAAAGTATAGATAAATATTTCTAGAAATATTTCAAATTTTATTTTATTTATTTATTTATTTTATTTTTTTGTTTGTTTTTGAAAGAGAGAGTGTGAGGCAGGGAGGGCAGGGGGAGAAGGAGACACAGAAGAAGGCTCCAGGCTCTGAGCTGACAGCAGAGAGCCAAATGTGGGGCTCAAACTCATGAGCCATGAGATCATGATCTGAGCCGAAGTCAGACACTTAACCGACTGAGGCAGGTGCCCCGAGAAAATATTTCAAATATTATAAAACTATAGCCTTTGTAGTCTATTCATGGCATGAAGAGATGAGTAAAGTATTTTGACAGTTTATCAAAGTTAGCAAATGAATGAAAATATTAAAACAATTAGGATCTTTTTGAAGGTCAAAAGTAACATTTGTTTGCCTTTTTTTTTTTTTAAGTAAACTCTACCCTTGATGTGGGGCTTAAACTCACAACTCTGATATCTAGAGTCACATGTTCTATTCACTGAGCAAGATGGGCACTCCCAAAGATTTCCCCACCCCCTTTTTAAAAAGTAACTCACAACCTTGAGATCAAGAATCATGCTCCATGGACTGAGCCAGTGAGGTGCCCCTAAAGTAACATTTTAATAACAGTTTATCTATTCCTTTTGAAAATTATCATCCACTTACATATTTACATGTGTGTAATAAAGGTTTTCTACCTTCATCCACAATCTCAAATGTGAAGATGTCATTTTCATTTTTTAAAGGGAGAGATAGGGAGGAATATTTTTTTTCTATTCATTCTCAAATACAAATAAGTGATTATATTCCCAGATTGTTTCCTAATCTTTCCACCTCAATTAGAAATATTCATTCCGTGATCCAGTGTTGAAACTTGGTTCTTTCATATACTAACCCAATAACTGTAAGGTTGATATTTCTTTATACTTTTTACTTTAAGGTAATGTCGAGTGACTGCCCCAAAGTCCAAAACTGTTTAAGGAAATAACTCAGAAATCGAATACATGGTCCAGCACAAACCTTAATATTTTCATATGGGAGGGAGGAAAGTAGTACACAGCTATTACAATAAGAAATGCTTGTGATTCACCAGTGGAAAGCACACCTCACATTATGTAACTCCTTTGTAATCCATATAGGATCTAGCAGTGATTATGAGGAGTAAAATATCTTCATTAATCATGGAGAGCAATTAAATACCATGAATAATTTAATCAGATATTAATATCAATCTATTTGAAATTAAATCACAGCAAAAATCCACAAAACTAAAACCTTCAGAAAACTTCTGAAATTATATAATGTCTGATTATTTCCTTCTTTGGGGGCAAATGGGTCTTATAACTTCATGGAGTTGCCAGAATTAGACCAGAGAACCCAAATTTGGGAAGAGAGAGAAAGTCAATATTCTGTTCAGACTCAAACCAACGTTGTTATAAAGCTTGCAACAATTCTCCTGCCCTTCCTACCTTCTTTTTCTCTCTTACTCTCTTCCTTCCTTCTGTTCTCCACTTCATTCTTTCCTTTTTTCTTTCCCTTCAATAAACACTGACTCAGTGCCTGGTGTATCCATAGGCTCCAGGTTTACTGAGAGCTGCAATGCCACCCCTGCCCTCCAGGAGCAAACAATCTTGTCTGGGAAGTGAAAATAGGACAGAGACCTAATATGTTCCCCACCCAGGCTAAAACACAATGTCCAGGCCACTGACAATTCTAGACGTGGGCTAGATTCTACCAGCATCCACTGCATGTTGTGCCAGGCATGTGCTGGATGCTTGGGATGCAAGGAGCCCCCAGTGTGGTGGGGGCAGGATTACTGTGCTGCAGATGAGGTGCTCCCTCAATCAGATGGGGTGTTGGGCAAGGTTTTTTGGAAGAATGATGTCTGATGGAATATTGAAAGGAAAATAGAAGTTAGACAAATCAAGGAAAGGGGGCATTAACAGATGTAGCAAAAGCACAGGAAAAATACAAAGTTATTAAACACAGCCTAGATCAGTGGCAGAGAGGGTCATTGAGTTTGTCTGAAGCAAAATGCTTCTACAAGGGAATAGTCAAACATAGGCAGTACTGAACCACAAAAAGCCCTTTGGACTAAGAAATCAGGGCTTCATCCTCATGTGGAGACACTGAAGACTTTTAGCTGAAGCATGACCTTATTGGGCAAATCTACTACCATGGCTAGAGAAACAATGGAAAATGATGTGGGCCAGTTTGACATGTAATACCGTTACTGTGGACACTGAGGGCTGGCTGACAGCAATTCCAGGGCCAACATTCCCAGGAGAGAGGGAACAGGTTCTATGAAGAAGAGTCTGATGTGAGGAAAGATACTGAAGTCTGTGGAAAGGAGACAGAAACACATATACACAGATATATATACACACATCACACACATATATGTGTACACATAAACATGGATACATGGACATATGGACACACACCCCACACAGACTCAAAGACACATACACATATCACACATGCCTACACACATGTATAAGCATATAATATGTACACACAAACATGTGTGCACATATATACACAGACAGGTACACACATTATACATGTCCATACACATCATTCATTCACACAAGCATCACACATGGACACATACACATCACACGTGTGTACACACATCACACATGCACACCTAGCCACATACACATGAAAGAAAATATGAGAACCAAAGCTCAAATCTGGAGAAACCTATCTACAGTTTTCACTATTTTCCAATCCCAACTCAAAACACCTCTTCCAAGAAGGCTTATTCAGTGACTCCTTTTCTCTGCATCCCCTTATCCCATGGGCACTTGGCTACTATTGCCCTAAGTGACTTGTTTTTCAAATGCCCCATTAAACTGCTGACTCTTCCTCTGCCCCTTACTCCTACTCTCCCACACATACACTAAAAGGTTTGCAACAACATGAATGGAGCTAGAGAGTATAATGCTAAGCGAAATAAGTCAGTCAGAGAAAAACAAATACCATATGATGGAATACTCATAGATGGAATTTAAGAAACAAAACAGATGAGCAAAGAGAAAAAAAGAGAGAGAGAGAGGCAAACAAGAAAACTATAGTTAAGAAACACTCTTAACTATAGAGAACAAAGAGATGGTTCTGAGAGGGGATGGGCAAAATAGGTGATGGGGACTAAGGAGTGCGTCTGTGATGAGCACCAGGTGGAAGCAATCACTGTGTTGCAGACCTAAAACTAATATTTCACTGTAGATTAACTATGCTGGAATTAAAATTTTTTTAGAAGGTATTGTTTCTGACTGCACATTCCCAAGGGAATCCTGGCCCTGTGAGGAATAGATGGAGACAAAATGAAAACATTTGATGGAAAATAATGACTCTGTGGAGTTAGAGTCAAGGGGAACTGAGGCACTAGGTTCTGCACAAAGAGTCATCGGAGATGAGAACTAAAGGATTGGGGATTGGTTCTCATGCAACTAACCTTTCTCCTCACTTACTATGAAGCCACTCTGTGCACATAAAGGAAGATAAAGATAATTAGCAATCTGTCAGGGAGACAACAAATACCCACTGAAATTCAACAATGAGGTCTTAAGGGTAAAGAGGTTACAGGGCAGGCGGAAGTAAGATAAGGAGCGGGAAAAGGAGCACAGCCACTAAAACTAATGGAGGGCCATGGGGATATGTGCATGATGAAAATGTCACATGGAAAATCAGCACCCAAAATGGAGAGTTTATATGAAAGGAAGGTATAAGTAAGAAGGAAAAAGAGATGAAAGTACTAACCAAGACTTAACACTAATTGTATTTAAATACTGGAATTAAATGTAACTTGTTTTCTCTGCTTTACTTTTCAAGTTATGGTGAGGCTACTTGGTTTTTGTTTTGTTTTTCTTTGTATTTTACAACAGAATGATTTACTAGAAAGTAAGGGGCCAGTTCCACCACAAGGGGATTCACTTCTAGGGAACATTCAGGAGATAAAATAATCCTTCCTCTGAGACCCAAAGTGATCTTTGCTAATCATAGAAGGATCTAAGGCAATAGTAGCTTGCCCACATGTTTCTCTTAATCCCCAGCAATTATATCCACCCTGGGTAATGATACTCTGCAAAGGTTACTCATAGCACAGGCCAACTTTCCTCACCCAACCCTCCTGCTAAATCCCTCCCTCCTCCTCCACAGCAAGCTTAGTGGGGGGAAACGCTCTTGGGGAAGAAAAGTACCCAAAATGCCTCTCACTGGAACAAGGCTAGCAAACAGGGAGGTATGAGAGTTTCTAGGCTCTTTTCCCAGGGGCCCTTGATTCTTGTCATCCCACCTAGTTTCTTCCCTATTACTACCTCTGATCCTCATTTCTCCTTCCTCTCTGTCCAGAGTGAGGCCCTGGGAAGGAGGGACCAAAAGAACACTGGACAGAACTCAGACTGACTTGTATGCGTGGAGAAATTGAAGTTGGGGGAGGGGCATGGGAAATGTGAGCCCAAGATCACAGGTTTAGAGCACAAGAACTCCCAAGACCCCAATACCTCAGAAGAGAAAAGATTCTAATCCTTAACCTTCAGAACAGACCAGAGACTGGGAAACCTCAGAAGTGCCCCCGGGTGCTGCTTCAGGCCCCTCCAGAAAGCTGACCACTGGACCATGGGTGATTAGTATCTCTAGGAAAGCATGATCCAAGGGATATTCTGAAAAATAAGAAAGGGAGATGATAGGGGAATCAGGCACCTTGAATGAAAGATGGGGGGTGGCAGGGGAAAGCAGCTTGCCATGACCAATCTATTTAAAGTAATTTCCATGGAAAACTAAATCAGATTGTATTTTCCCTGGGATATGAGGCTAAAATTCTCATCTCCTTCACTGATGAACAAGTACATATCAAATACTCTGAGTTAAATGGAGAAATGGAAAATTAGGAGCATCCAATCTTGCCTAGATGCTGCTCCTAGTCCAGGAGAGAAGGCCCTAGGAATCCACACCAGATGTGAAAAATGGTTCCATAGCCCTTCACCTTGGAACTCTCTGAGCATATGAAGGGACCCAATGGAAAAGTCAGTAGAGGCACACAAACCAAATTGTGATTATTCTTACATTTCTAAGCAATCAAAAGGTTTGCCATAAATCATCCACCCAATTTCAACAGCTTCAACTGTTGAAATAAGGTATAGTTTGAAGAATGAACAAAAATTAAGGATAACCAGCAAATGTGAGGAAAGAGCTTTCCTGGTCAAAACACAGGCTGGATCCAGATTCTGGTCTTCAGTAGTAAATCCCCTTAGCTGTCTTTGAGTCAGAGAGGTCACATCCAAAGCCTGCTGTAGCCCCAGGGAATTCCTGAGAGACCCATGTAAGAGTTAAAATTAGATTTGAGACCAAAATGGAAAGAGCACTTACCTTGCCTTGATTTTCAATGACTCTCAGTAAAGGAGAGGTATATTGGTGCTGGTCATCTAAAGCAGCATGCTCCTGAAAGAATTTGAGTTAAAGCTTTAGGCCAAAGAGCCTAGAAGGCTGTGGGTCTGAAATGTTTGTGCTTTATCCTTCACATCGTTTTGATTTCCAGATTTTATTTGACTTGGGAGTCAGTTAAAGCAACGATGCATTATCTGCCCATGGATAATCAGTGGATTAACAGTGGACGGGCTGAACCAACATTCTTGGGCCACCAACTACCACCAGGCACAAAAGTCCTGAGAGGCCTCCTCTGACACAGCCTATCTTGGAGCAGGACAGGGCCCATAACTGCTGTTCACTGTTCCTCCCTGCTTGTAAAGTTTATATGTGAGCCCTCAGGCTATGCAGCAGCTGCCCACCTGTTGAAGGAACTCAGCATCAACAATTTCCTTCCAGGCCCAGAGGCTAGAGCACTCAGACCCAGGAGTTTACCTGAACATGTCAGCTCAATACTTTTACGGTCTTTGTAACTACTTCCTGGTCTCACTGCCAACACCTGGAGATAATCTTGTCAGGAGAAATCACAAAGCCTCAGCGGAGTCTGCAGTGGGAAAAGCTTAGAATGGGAAGGCCAGAGACCCAGGCTCTAGTCCCGGGCCTATTGTGTGGCCTTGGGAAATAGTTTGGCTTCTCTGGCCCTTGGGTTGTTCATCTACCTCCAACAATGGTAAAGGTCTATCAGATGACCTCTACCTCCTCTTGGCTCCTACAGTCCACTAATTAACAGAACTGTCCTTGAGCACCTGGGAGCAACCACAAGAGTGAGATCTGTTCCCTGCCTCCTAGAAGGTGTGAACCTGAGCCTGCCTGGGATGTCATCCCCTCATTCTGCCCATATTGATTCAAAAAGAAGAGGCATGTAGTACTTGGAAAGAATGCAAAATTTGGAATCAAAACAACTGAGTCTGAATCCTGGCTTTGCCACTTAAAGGTTGGGGAAATGTAAGCAGTTCCATTAGCCTCTATGGGCTGATTGCTTTATCTGGGAAATGAGGATGACATCACTGAGCACACAGGACCCTTGTGAGGAATAGACAAGACCCATATGTAGCAGCAGTCCATAAACACCAGAGTCTGTCCACACCAGAAGTGTCTAAGCCAAGCAAGTGCAGTCCCTGGGCACACTGCTCATCTTGCATGCATCTACAAGCTATTCAGGAATGTTGGAAAAACTCTGCTGTGGGCCTCCTTCTCCATGCAGGGATGAGCTCCAGAAGCACGCAAAAGAGAGTCATTCAAAAGTCAACACGTCCAAATAAAGCTCCAGGATGCTATAAACTCTCTTTGAATCTTAGGATGCAAAATAAGGAACTAATGGGGACCCAGCTGTCAAGGACAGTTATAAGTTGAAAAAAGGAGACAAGGCTACTGGATGTGTCATTAGCAGGCTGTAACTGGTACAGTAGTTCCTTAAGGGATTGGAAAGGGAAAGTGGCAAAGAAAATGGAACCAGTGGGTGGATGGACCTAGGGAAGCTTCCTGGAGAAGGAATTCTAGCAGCCATGAACCACTAGAGAGCTGTCCTTCTCCCAGTTCTCTAACAAAAACAACCACCTCTTCAAACTGCTGACCCAGGAACGTTGGAGAGAGGATAAATATGTACCCTGGAGCGGGGAGGGGGGGGTGCGGCGGTTCTGAAGCTCTGAGGCACCTCCTGGGCAGGCCTAGAAGAGGAAACTTTCACAGTGAATGTAAACAATGTTACGTTTAGGGCTTCCAAGCTCTATGCCTGCCCTGCCAATGCTCCTGAGCCCTTGCCCTGTGTCTTTTTTTATTCTTTACAAACCACCTGTTGCCCTTTAACCCTCAGTTAGGTAGGTTGTCAGCACTCAATCATGAGGAGGCATGTGTGTAGCTTTAGACACATAAAGACTGTAATGAGTAGGCTTCTATCAGGCTGGGGGCTCCCCATATTCAAGAGCTGTGATCTCCCGTCAGACTGAGGATTGCCTGGGATAGGGACCATGTCCCCCCCACCCCCCACCAGAGCTGTTAGTCAACAGGCATTAAGAATTCCTTTCAGGGGCACCTAGGTGGCTCAGTCGGTTAAGCTTCTGACTTCAGCTCATGTCATGATCTCACAGTTGGTGAGTTTGAGCCCTGCATTGGTCCCTATGCTAACAGCTCAGAGCCTGGAGCCTGCTTCTGATTCTGTGTCTCCTACTCTCTCTGCCCCTCCCACACTCACGTTCTGTCTCTCAAAAATAAATAAATCTTTAAAAAATTTTTTTAAATTAAAATAAAAGAAGTCCTTTCATTTCCACCAGGATTCTGTGAGCAGCTATTAATTCCTAGCACCACACTGAGCACTGAAGCATTTGCTTTCTGGTCCATCCCCTCTAAGGATACAGGTAAAGGCAAGAACAAAGATGTGATCTGTGAGGCTGCAGAACTCAGGTGTGCTAGCACACATTCAAGGTAAGTATATAAGGGTTATAAATCTTAAAAATATGACATATGAAGTCAAAAAACTTCAAATACCCAAGTGTAATAATTCTACAAACTTCCATCATTTCCTCACTGATTTGATGAAATGTGATCATCAATTGCTGTCCACACAGTATCTCATTACTTCTGGTCTCGAGGGATAAAATGGAGAAGCAAGCTCATATGTTCACCTCAGGCAAGGTTAACTTAATGCCTACAAGATCTAGCATTGCTGTCAATACCATGTTGCATCAGCCTCTTCTACAAGTTAGCAAAGTAGAATGTACTAGTTAGAAAGGTTTTCTTATTAAATGCTACCTAGAATAGCAAAGGCAGGCATGGAATATCCCTCTCCAAAATCCACCAAGGAGATCCGTGCACAGCTTTGACAAGGTTTCTGACTCTATTAATGTTCAGTGTAGTACCCAGTACACTGTGTTGGCTGGATCAATGCATAAAGCTCCAGAATCTCAAATCTTATATATAGAAAGAAAGAAAATATCATATCTTTACATACTCCAATTGACATGGGCAATTTGAAGATTATTAGCTTTAAGGGATTACCTGCACTTGAGGCTTCCAAACTTGAGAATTTCATATAGTAACATTTCCCTCTCTTCTGTGATAGACAATTTTTATAGTTTGACAAGTAAGGACTTGAAACAAACTACAACCTCCTGGAGTTTCCATCACTTTTAAACAAAATGATATTTTTAACACACACAAATGTAGGAAGGCCATAATTTCAAAATAAAAGACTTTTCTTCTCAAGAATACACTACTGAGGGGCACCTGGGTGGCTCAGTCAGTTAAGTGTCCAGCTTCGACTCAGGTCATGATCTCACAGTTCGTGTGTTCGAGCCCCACGTTGGGCTCTGTGCTGACAGCTCAGAGCCCGGTGCCTGCTTCGGATTCTGTGTCTCCCTCTCTCTCTGCTCTTCCCCCACTCATGCTGTCTCAAAAGTAAATAAACATGGAAAGAAAAAAAAAAGAGTATACTGCTGATATCCTTTTACTTACATTTTCCTCCAGACTAGAGAACACACAGTAATGGGCCAACATGGGCCCACAGGTCAGTGCTGGAATTGTACATGGTCTACACCCTCTCTCTTTCTCCAGTGCTTCCCAGCTAAATAAAACCAACCTTTGTTATACCCATGGTAGTCATCTAGTTGGGGCTTATTTCCCTTCAAAATCTCACTGGTGCCTCAGCTTCAAGTTGAGAAACATGCTTTCTCCAATAGGTCCTGGCTTCTCCCTTCTGGCTAGTCTCTCAGGAGGAGAGCATCTGGGTTTGCCTGGGTTCATGCCTTTCAAACTAAAACTGGAGCCACGGGTTTCTGAAGGCCACAGTCTAATCAGGACCACTTGATCCTTAAAACTCCACCATAATTAACAGTCAATTTATTATTGGAGCTGTCATTTCAACACACAGATGGGTGGAACAAAGTTCAAATGCCATAATTTAGACAATAACAATTGAGTTCCAGTGATGAAAGAAGCGGGGGAGCA
Source organism: Panthera pardus (assembly GCF_024362965.1). Classification (NCBI taxonomy): domain Eukaryota; kingdom Metazoa; phylum Chordata; class Mammalia; order Carnivora; family Felidae; genus Panthera; species Panthera pardus. The sequence goes on along the minus strand of NW_026526682.1, from coordinate 180,106 downwards.
TGCCATTCATACATAGAGGTGATGCTACTGATCCAGGGTCAATGGGGAATTTTTGAGTCATTTTCCCACAAGAACTTGCCTCAAGTTACCCATGGACTCCCTTCTGGCCTTGGTGTCCAGGGGTAGGCCACGTTGGAGGTAAGACTGTGCTGTAATAGGAGAAAACAATAAAAACAAAAGCATCACCTTCTGCACTTTATATAACTATTCCTGCTTCCTGAGTCTATGAAACAGGTATTATTCTTATTTGATAGACAAGGTCACTGAGCATCAGAAGCCTACTTATTCAATAGTCAACAAATAACTACTAAGTGCCTCCTATGTCAGACACTGGGTAAGGTGCTGTGACTTTGTCCAAGGTGACACAGCTGACAAGTACCATAGGGAGCACCCAAACCCAGTCACTTAACCTCAAGTCCCCTCCATTCCACGGCTGCCTCATAGGCTGAGGACACTGTTGCCACATAAGACCTCAGGATGTCAGGGCCAAAGGCCATGGTGGGAAGGACCACATGATCCTTCCTTGCTCCTCTGCAAGGAAAGTGAGTATCAACGATCAGAGGAATAAATCTGCAGAAATAAATAGATGTAGATACCCATGTTCCATTAGTAATAGCCCTGTCTATGGTGTAGACTCTTGGGCCAACTCTTGGGCCAGTTATAGCCCTGTCTATGGTGTAGACTCTTGGGCCAACTAAGAGTCTGAGACCTAGTCCTCAAGCACGGACCTCTGTTCACAGCATGAACCCTTTGTCATAGGTTGTGGAAACAATGTCTGCCATCCACTCTAGCCAGCCATCCCTGCTGCCACACAGTTGCATCAGAGAAGGGGCCAGTCACACACTATCTCAAGAATGCCAAAATCTTCATGAATGGGCCACCCTGTGCCTGTAATCAACAGACAGGTGGGGTGACAGCCATGGGTCACATAACTGAGGCCAAACATGAGAGGCTGGCCCAGATCAATAGATGAGTCAGGGCTCAGAGTATAAAACCTTGGGAGCTCCAGTGCTCCTAACATAAGCCAGCATCTCCTCTCCTCACTCAGCTCCTGGTGCTTCAAGTAAGTGTGAGTTCTCCTGACTCTCATCTTCCCAGCTAGTCTTCCCCAGGCCTGTGCAGGCTAGGTGGACTAGGGGACAGATTGGCAAGACCTCTGACCCCTTTGGAAACTATAGGACCTCTGACTTTCCAACTGCATTCATGTTTAGAGGGAATTCAGGCAGGAAGGCAGTGGGGGCTGAGCTGTTGTTGTGTGGATTTGTGTCTCTGATCTTCTGGCCAGAATAGGAACTCCACAAAGACAAGACTACCTTCTATCTCTATGGCACCCCTCTAGGAGCAGGCAAGTGATGGGCACAGAGTTCTATCTATCTCTATGGCACCCTTCTAGGAGCAGGCCAGTGATGGGCACAGAGGGACATTTTGCAGACTGCTCCTATGAGTGGGCAGGATGGACCTTATGCACTGGTCAGGAGAATAGGCTGAGTCTTAGTTCCAGAGAGTAAGGGAGAACAAGGAGAGTAATGCAGACAATGCTGCAAATAGTGGATATTTGGGGAACCTCAGGAACCCAGTGCCAGTTTTTCAGAGATGTTCTGAGAGAGAAATGGCATGAGATGCCATGGCACAACATCCTACTATTAATGGCCCCCATCAACCAAGCTTGGCTGTAAGCAAAGCCTACATCTTCTGGTCAGAGATTCTTATCCAAAGGACCACTGGGTCCTTTCCCCTGTGTACAGACAGGACCAGACCAGGGGGAGACTGCTTTTTCCGATAACTAGCTTCCGGATCATGACTAGGCTCAGTGGGACAGACCAAGAGTTTGAACTAAGAGCTTTTGCAGAGAAGGGGGGGGGGGTGGGCAACAGCCCTCTGACATTCGGACAAACCTTCCTATGTTTTGTCAGGGATAGGTAAAATCCTCCACCCTAGGTGGAGGTTTGTGGGAATTTCTATTTGCATTCAGAGAATCCGTGTTGGGATTGGAGGAGGCATGAGTGATGAAGTGCTCGAACTGTCTCATTTTTCAGGAAGTGAGGATAGAGGTGGGACTGTGGGTTATTTGCTTCCAAATCACTCAGATGCCAAAGGCAGAGCTGGGAGAGAGAAATGTGAGCAGTACCTGGGCTATTTACTGCTTGGTAAAGACTTTCTGAGGGGGAAACGACTAATCCCAGGAGTCCCATATGAGAGTTCTTCCCGGTCTAAACAGAGGGCATCAAGCCCAGCCTGGCCGTGCTGCCCTGGAGGATGATGGGCGTTTCCACGGCTGTCCCTGCCTCTTCCATGCTCTTGCGGTTGGTCCAGTGATGCTCCCCGCTCTCTTTCTAGGCTTCTCTCTCTCCTTAAACAAGATGTCTCACCAGAAAAAGCAGCCCACCCCCATGCCCCCAGTGGGCTGCGGGAAGACCTCCGGCGGGGACGGCGGGGGCGGCGGAGGCGGCGGAGGCTCCGGTTGCGGCGGCTACTCTGGAGGCGGCGGAGGCTCCAGCTGCGGAGGCTACTCAGGAGGAGGCGGAGGCTCCAGCTGCGGGGGCTACTCCAGCGGCGGCGGAGGCTCCAGCTGCGGAGGCTACTCAGGCGGCGGCGGCGGCGGCGGCGGTTCCAGTGGGAGTGTCAAGTACTCCGGAGGTGGTGGCAGCTGCGGGGGCGGCGGAGGCTCCAGCTGCGGAGGCTCCAGCTGTGGAGGCTACTCCGGGGGCGGTGGAGGCTCCAGCTGCGGAGGTGGAGGCTCCAGCTGCGGGGGTTACTCCGGGGGCGGGGGGGGCTCCAGCTGCGGAGGTTACTCTGGGGGCGGCGGAGGCTCCAGCTGCGGGGGCTACTCCGGGGGCGGCGGAGGCTCCGGGCAGCAGGTTCAGTGCCAGAGTTACGGAAGCATCTCTAGCGGCGGCTGCGGCGGGGGCTCTTCCGGCTGCGGGAGCGGCGGGGGCTCCTCCGCCTGCGGGGGCGGCGGGGGCTCCTCCAGCTGCGGGGGCGGCGGGGGCTCTTCCGGCTGCGAGGGAGCTGGCTACTTCTCCTCGCAGGAGACCACCCAGACCTCCTGCATGCCGCAGCAGAGCTACGGAGGGAGCTCTTCCTGCTCTGGGGGCGGCGGCTCCTCTGGAGGCGGCGGCAGCTGCTTCTCCAGTGGTGGGGGGTCGTCCTGCGGTGGGGGCGGCGGCTCCTCCGGGGGCGGCGGCAGCTGCTTCTCCAGTGGTGGGGGGTCGTCCTGCGGTGGGGGCGGCAGCTCCGGTGGGGGCTCCGGAGGTGGCAAGGGCGTCCCGATCTGCCACCAGACCCAGCAGAAGCAGGCGCCTACCTGGCCAAGCAAATAAGGCCAGTTGGACGCCGCGGAGACTGAGGAGCTAGAGCCGTTTTCCGTGGGCGCCTATGGGCTCAGCGCTCTCTTGATATTGCCGAGGTTCCCAAATGCTTCGTGTGTTACACCCAGACGAAGCCTTAGAGTTCTGGGGCTGCTTCTTGTTCTGCAGGTTTTCCTCTTTGGTTTCTGTACAACTACCTCCCAACCCCAGTGCCTCCTCAGTCAATAAATTTGCAATTCATGAGAATTTCTGGGTTTTAGTCACCTTTGTATCTTCCAAGTCACATTTCATTCATTTCCTTTCCTCCGTTCACTCATCCGTCCATATATACATTCATTCAACAAATACTTATTTTTGGGGGGGAAGGGGGTCAGCAGAGGAGGGAGGAATGACTGGCAACCAGAAGCAAAGATGTGAGCTCTCTGTTTTATTGCTTAAGATGGTGAGGTGATCCTCAAACACAAAGATTCTGCGGACAGATTTCCATGAACATCCCCTAGTGGGTTGGATTGCCACTCTGGGTCTTCTTCTTGAGCTCAATGCTTTTTAAAGACAGGTCTGCCCTGGGGAGATGCTGTCTCGCATAGTCCAGAACTTGCTCTGCAAGGTCTGAAGGCAGGGTGGCTTCACATGAGGAGCACTAGCGTATGCTACCCAGACTCACAGGAGAAAGAATAATTGTATATATGTGACTCTCTACAGCGTGTGAGATGTTTACTAGGTACCTGTAGGGAGAGGAGGAAGTACAGGAGCTGTTTCCTGGTCTCTTAACGACGCTTCACCTAACTTAGGAACATACAGCGCAAGTGTATGCAAAAAACATACCAGTACCAGAGAGGTCATGGGGAAACACAGGAAGCATACCAATTAGCAAGGAAAAAGCTCTAATTGCTCTGTTAATTGCATAGGTCTCAAAAGAGATGTAGAGTATCAGTCTGGCCAAGAACTCTCCAGGCCCCATTTCATATCTTGATTCTACTAGCTCTAGGTAAATGTTAACTTATTGATTTACCTGGAGCAAAACACCTGCTACACCAAAAATCCAAAGTACTCTCCTTACCCAGTTATTGCTGGAGACAAAAAGACAAATTATCCCTCCCCAGTTCTTCCATTTAGAGAGTCAAAACAGGTAGCAGCTTTAAAGACCCAATAGTCCAACCACTGCATACTATATACACATATACATATGTATATTTTTTAAATAAAAGTAAGACGTTTAGTTCTGTATCAGATGGAGTAGATGCACTTCTTATCGCTCCAGCTAAATGTAACTAAAATATCTGGGCATAATATATTTAAAAAAACATAAGGACAGTCTAAAAGGTGGAGAGAAGAAGGCAGAGTAGCTAGGGTCCTCAGAACTTGAGGACTGACACTGTCTGTGGTAAGTTCCCTGGGTTTCCTTTTTGCTTCCTATTATCTTAGATTGGGCACTGCAAAGTCTGCAACCAAGAAATGCCAACAGGTGCAAACAAATACCTCCCACCACATCCAAAGGACCAAGAAACATGACCTAGAGAGGCAGAAATCTTTTATGATAATATCCACCTTACTATAACTAACCACCCTGGAAAAAAAGAACGAGAAGATTGGACTTCTCCTTTCCAGTGGTAAGGCGATAACACCCCCTATGCACACACTTCCTTCACTGGTGTAGTATTAGCAGAGACCTGCTGTAATGTAAGATTTGAATAAGATCCAGGGTCTCAAAACATAATGCCTGGAATGTCTAGCACACAATAAAAAATTACCATACCAAGAACCAGGAAAATCTCAACTTGAATGAGAAAAGACACAATCAATACCAACACTGAAATGAAACAGATTTTGGACTTTAAAGATATTATAAAAATGCTTCCACAAGAATTTACAAACACACTTGAAAAAAATAGAAAGTCTTGGCAAAGAAATGGAAACTATAAAGAAGAATTAAGTGAAAATTTATAATAAACAACTGTAGAATTAAATTTTAGAATTGAAAAATATAAAATTCACTGGATGTGTTCAGTAGCAGAATGGAAATCACAGAGTAAAGAATCAGTGAACTCGAAAATAGGTCAATAGAAATTATCCAATCTCAATGACAGAGAGAAAATAGGCTGAAAGAAAAGAAGAAGAAGAAGAAGAAGAAGAAGAGAGCTTCAAAAGCCTGTGGGACAACACAAGAGCTAGCACTCATGTAATCAGAGTCCCAAAAGGAGAAGAGAATATGGGGCTAAAAAATTTAGAATAAATAATAGATCAAAATTATGTAAATTTGGTGAAAGACATAAATTTACAGATTTAAGAAGGTAAGTCAACTTCAAACAGGATAAACCCAAAGAAAGCCACACCAATACATCACTCTATAAAATGAATTTAAAATGAATGAAAGACTAAAAGTTAAGACCTGAAACTATGAAACTCCTAGGAGAAAGCATAGGGATAAAGTTCCTTGATAATGGTCTCAGCAGCAATTTTCTGGATATGACAACAAAGCATAAGCAACAAATGCAAAAAGATAAATAAATGGGACTACATCAAACTAAAGTGCTTCTCACAGCAAATGAAAAACCAACAAAATGAAAAGGTGGCCTACAGTATGGGAGAAAATATTTGCAAATCATATAACTGACAAGGGGTTATAATCTAAAATTTAGAAAAATAACTTACAACTCAACAGCAAAAAAAAAAAAAAAAAAATTAACAACTTAAACACTGGCAGAGAAGCTGAATATACCATTATCCAGACACACCAATGGCCAACTGGTACATGAAAAGGTACTCAACATAACTAACCATCAGGGAAATGCAAGCCAACATCACAATGACATATCATCTCACACCAGTCAGAATGGCTATACTCAAGAAGATAAGAAATAACAAGTATTGGCAAGGATGTAGAGGGGAAAAAACAAACAAACAAAACCTAGTGCACTCTTGGTGGGAATACAAATTGGTACAGCTGCTATGGAAAACAGTATGGAGGTTCCTCAGAAAGTTAAAAATAGGATTACCATTTAATCTAGAAATCCCATTTCTGGGTATATATCCAAACTGAAATCAGGATCTTGCAAAGATATCTGTATATACAATGTTCACTGCAGCATTACTCCCAATACCTAAATGTCCATCAATAGATGAATGGATAAAGAAGACCATGTATATGTGAATATTATTCAGCCAAAAGAAAGAAGGAATTCCTGCCATTTGCAACAACTTGGATGGAACTTGAGGGCATTATGATAAGTGAAATAAGTCAGATAGAGAAAGACAAATACTGTATAATATCACTTATATGTGGAATCTAAAAAAGACAAACTCAGAGAAATAGAGAGCATCCTCATGTTTATCAGGAGTTGGGGGGATGGAAAAAATGAGAAGATATTGGTCAGAGAGTACAACTTCCAGTCATAAAATTAACAAGTTTGGTGGTCTAATGTAAGTATGTGATTATAGCTAATAATCTTGTAACATATACTTGCAGGTTTCTAAGAGAATAGATCTCAAATATTTTCATCAGAAAAAAGAATAGGTAACTATGTGACAAGATGGAGGTAGTAGCTAATATTATAGTGGTAATCATTTTGCAATTTTTAATGTATCAAATCAACATGTTATATAACTTACACAATGTTATATGTCAATTATATCTCAATAAAGCTGGTAAAACATATAATAAAGATGCTTATAAGAGTTGTACACATAAAAGCAAAAGAGAGAGACAAAGAAATGATGTTTATAGCAGCACTCTCAACAATAGCCAAATTATGGAAAGAGCCTAAATGTCCATCAACTGATGAATGGATAAAGAAATTGTGGTTTATATACACAATGGAATACTACGTGGCAATGAGAAAGAATGAAATATGGCCTTTTGTAGCAACGTGGATGGAACTGGAGAGTGTGATGCTAAGTGAAATAAGCCATACAGAGAAAGACAGATACCATATGGTTTCACTCTTATGTGGATCCTGAGAAACTTAACAGAAACCCATGGGGGAGGGGAAGAAAAAAAAAAAAAAGAGGTTAGAGTGGGAGAGAGCCAAAGCATAAGAGACTGTTAAAAACTGAGAACAAACTGAGGGTTGATGGGGGGTGGGAGGGAGGGGAGGGTGGGTGATGGGTATTGAGGAGGGCACCTTTTGGGATGAGCACTGGGTGTTGTATGGAAACCAATTTGACAATAAATTTCATATTAAAAAAAAAAAGAAATGAAACCCACACCAAAAACATTATAACCAAACTTCTGAAAACTAATGACAAAGAAAAAAAATCTTGAAAGCAGGTAGAGAAAAATGACACATCATCTACAGGGAAACTGTGGTTTAAATGACAGTAGATTATTCATCAGAAACCAGGAAGGAAGGAAGGAAGGAAGGAAGGAAGGAAGGAAGGAAGGAGACAAGGAAGGAAGGAAGGGAGGAAGGGAGAAAAGAAGGAAGAAAGGAAGGGAGGGAGGAAGAAATCATGAAGGCCAGAAAGAAGTGGCACATTTTTCAAGTGCTGAAAGAAAAAATTGGCAACACCAAATTCTATATACAGTGAAAATATTCTTCAGGAATGAAGGTGAGATATAGTCTCAGATGAAACAAAACAAAACAAACCAAAGATTGTTTCCAGCAGACTTACTCTCAAAGAATGGCTAATAGAAGTTCTTCTAACAAAAAGGAAATGATCAAAGAAAGCACCTTAAAAATACCAGGAATGAAGAACAATGCAAAGTATAAAATTATGAGTAAATTTAGGACAGTATCTTTCTTCTCTTGAGTTTTTAAAAATAATATTGAAAGTTGTACCAATAACCAAAACATTGATGTAGTTCTCAATGTATGTAGAAATATTTAAGATAATATAATTGGGGAATTTAAGTAAAGGACCAAAATGGAGATAAGGTCTACCTTTCAAAATGTCAATAGCAATAGTCTGTGATAAGTTATGTTGTATACATAATGTAATATCCACAGTAGCCACTAAAATAAAAAACTATACAAAGAGATACAGTCAAAAATATCATCATAGGTAAATCAAAATCAAATTCTAAAAAAAAAAAGAAAGGTAAAATTTTATGGTAGTATAGCATACATTTTCAGATGGTCTCTAACTTACAATGGTTTGACTTAAAATTTTTTGATTTTACAATGGTGTGAAAGCAATACTCAGGAGAAACCATACTTCAAATTTTGAATTTTGTTATTTTCCTGGGCAGCTCCTGGTCAGCCACACAGTTATAAAGGTAAACAAATGATACACTTACAACCTTTCTGTACCCATACAACCTTTCCATTTCCCACTTTCAGTACAGTACTAAATACATTACATGAGATATGCAAACCTTTATTATAAAATAGGTTTTGCATTAGATAAATAATCTAATGCCCAACTGTAGACAAAAGTAACTGTTCTGAGCACATTTAAGGTAGACCAGGTTAAGCCATGTTGTTTGGTAGGTCAAGATGTAGTAAATGCATTTCAACTTAAGATGTTTTCAATTCACAATGTGTTTACTGGGATATAACTCTGTTACCAGACTTGGGTCCCTGGTCCTAGCAAAGGTAGAAATGAGGCTGGACCCAAAATTTAAAAGCACAGGCAAAACTTTATTGGGGCTTATGCTGGAGCACAAAGGAAAGAATCTTTAGGCTGACTCACTGAGGAGAGGTCAGGGAGGATTTTTTAAAGAAACTTAGGTGGGAAAAGTGTGCCATCTAAGCATGTAGAAGTGGGGATTTATTAGCACCTGTGCACTTAAACATCATGCTTCTTCATGAGTTGCATGTCAAATTAACATGTTAAATCTCCACACCTGAGAGTGACTTTTACTATTATAATGAGGAGAAAGTTGGTGAAAGTTCAGCACTGGGGTCCATCTTGGTGCAGACTGGTTTGGACTGGTCTTGGCTTGCTCCTTAGCTGGTATTTTGCTCTGCAAGAAAAGTGCTAAGGGCCACCAGGCAGCAGGAGGCTTTCCAGGTGCACAGGGCCTTGCTCCCAAGGTTCCTGACTGTTTCAACCCTGCTAAAAGTTGAGGACATCTGTGTACAAATGCACAAAATAGAAATGACAGATTAATTTTTACCAAGTGAACTCACCCCAATAACTAAACCTTATCCCTGTCTTAGTCATTAACTATGTCAGATGTATCATTATTCTGACTTCTAATATTTTAGGTTAATTTTGCTTATTCTTGAAGGTTATATTAAATATAGTCCTGTGGTATGCATTTTTTGTGTCTGGCTTTTTTTGCTCAATATTATCTCTGGGAAATGTGCTTGCTTTGAGCAGTAGCTTCTTATTTTTCATTACCATTTGGTTTACCAGTGTGTAAATATATCATAGTTTGTATTTTCTATTGTCAGTAGAAATTGTTTTGTTTCTTTTTGTTATAGCTTTGAGACACTCAAGTCAGTGATTAGTTTTCCACAAATCAAATCTTTTTTTATTATATTTTTACAAATCAAATCTTAATATTCTGTGTTTTCATTACCACTTATTTCAAAATATTTTATATCTTCTGTGATGTTTTTTTCCTTAGCCCATGAGTTATTAGGAGTGCTTTACCTAATTTCTAAATCTCAAGGGATTTTCTAGATATCTTTTTAAAAAATTTAAATCCAAGTTAGTTAACATACATTGTAATAATGATTTCAAGAATAGAATTTAGTGATTCATTATTTACATATAACACCCAGTGCTCATCCCCACAAGTGTCCTCCTTAATGCTCTTCCCCCATTTAGCCCATCTCCCCCACCTGACATCCCACCAGCAAGCTTCAGTTTGTTCTCTGCATTTAAGAGTCTCTTATGGTTTACCTCTCTCTCTGTTTTCTTTTTAATGTTTATTATTTTTGAGAGAGAGAGAGACAGAGTGTGAGCAGGGGAGGCAGAGAGAGAGAGGGAAACACAGAATCTGAAGCAGGCTCCAGGCTCTTAGCTGTCAGCACAGAGCATGATGCAGGACTTGAACCCACAAACCGTGAGATTATGCTGAGCCCAAGTCAGACGCTCAACCGATTGAGCCACCCAGGCACCCCCTCGCTCTCTGTTTTTATCTTATTTTTGCTTCCCTTCCCCTATGTCCACCTGTTTTGTTTCTTAAATTCCACATATGAGTGAAATCATATATTATTTCCCTGACTGACTTATTTTGCTTAGCAGAATACACTCTAGTTTGTAAATAGCATTGCAGTGCACATTGTTGTAAATAGCAAGATTTCATTCTTTTTGGTTGTCAAGTAATATTCCATTGTATGTATACACCACATCTTCTTTATCCATTTATCAATGGACATTTGGGCTCCTTTCATACTTTGGCTATTGTCCATAGTGCTGCTATAAACATTGGGGTGCATGTGTCCCTTAGAATCACCACTCTACCCTTTGGATAAATACCTAGTAGTGCAATTGCTGGGTAGTAGGATAGCTCTATTTTTTTTTTTAATAACAATCTTTTTTAAAAGTTTATTCATTTATTTTGAGAGAGAGAGACTGCAAGTGGGGGTGGGGGTGGAGAGAGAGAGACAGAGAATACCAAGCAGGCCCTGCACTGTTAGTGCAGAGCCTGATGTGGGACTTGAACCCACAATCCATGAGATCATGAACTGAGCTGAAATCAAGGGTCGGACGCTCAACCAACTGAGCTACCCAGGCACCCCTGGGTAGTTCTATTTTTAATGTTTTGAGGAACCTCCATGCTGTTTTCAGAGTGGCTGCACCAGTTTGCATTCCTACTAACACTGCAAAAAGTTTCCCCTTTCTCCACATCCTCACCAACATCCACTGTTGCCTGAGTTGTTAATGTTAGCCACTCTGACTAGTGTGAGGTGGTATCTCATTGTGGTTTTGATTTGTATTTCCATGATGATGAGTGATGCTGAGCATCTTTTCATGTGTCTCTTAGCCATCTGGATGTCTTCTTTGTAAAAGTGTCTATTCATCTCTTCTGCCCATTTCTTCACTGGATTATTTGTTTTTTAGGTGTTAAGTTTGATAAGTTCTTTATGATTTTGGATACTAACCCTTTATCTGAAATGTCATTTGCAAATATCTTCTTCCATTCTGTCAGTTGCCTTTTAGTTTTGCTGATTGTTTCCTTTGCTGTGCAGAAGTTTTTTATCTTGATTAGGTCCCAATAGTTCATTTTTGCTTTTGTTTCCCTTGCCTCTGGAGACATGTCAAATGAGAAGTTGATGTGGCCAAGGTCAAAGAAGTTGTCACCTGTTTTCTAGGATTTTGATGGCTTCCTGTCTTAAATTTAGGTCTTTTATCCATTTTGAGTTTATTATTTTTTTTTAAATTTTTTTTAACGTTTATTTATTTTTGAGACAGAGAGAGACAGAGGCATGAACGGGGGAGGGGCAGAGACAGAGGGAGACACAGAATCGGAAGCAGGCTCCAGGCTCTGAGCCATCAGCCCAGAGCCCCATGCGGGGCTCGAACTCCCGGAATGTGAGATCGTGACCTGAGCTGAAGTCCGACGCTTAACCGACTGAGCCACCCAGGCGCCCCTGAGTTTATTTTTGTGTATGGTGTAAGACAGTGGTCCGGGTTCATTCTTCTGCATGTCACTGTCCAGTTTTCCCAACACTATTTGCTAAATAGATTGTCTTTTTCCATTGGATATTCTTTCCTGCTTTGTCAAAGATTAGCTGGCCATATGTTTGTGGGTCCATTTCTCGGTTCTCTGTTCTGTTCCATTGATCTGTGTGTCTGTTTTTATGCCAGTACCATACGGTCATGATGATTAGAGATTTGTAATACAGCTTGAAGTCTGGAATTGTGATGCCTCCAGGTTTGGTTTTCTTTTTCAATATTACTTTGGCTATTCAGGGTCTTTTCTAGTTCCATACAAATTTTAGAATTGTTTGTTGTAGCTCTGTGAAGAATTCTGGTGTTACTTTGATAGAGATTGCATTGAATATGTAGATTGCTTTGGGTAGTATGAAAATTTTAACAATATTTGTTCTTCCAATCCATGAGCATGGAATATTTTTCCATTTCTTTGTGTCTTCTTCAATTTATTTCATAAGCTTTCTCCAGTTTTTAGTGTATGGATTTTTCACTTCTTTGGTTAGGTTTATTTCTAGGTATTTTATGGTTTTTGGTGCAAATGGGATTGATTCCTTGATTTTTCTTTTTGCTGCTTCATTATTGCTGTGCAGAAATGCAACCGATTTCTGTACATTGATTTTATATCCTATGACTTTGCTGAATTCATGTATCAGTGCTAGCAGTTTTATTTTTTAGTGGAGTCTTTTGGGTTTTCCACATAAAGTATCATGTCGTCTGTGAAGAGTGAAAAAGTTTGACTTCCTCCTTGCCAATTGGATGCTTTTTATTTCTTTGTGTTGTCTGATTGCTGAAGCTAGGACTTCCAACACTATGTTGAATAACAGTGATAAGAGTGGGCATCTCTGTCATGTTCCTGACCTTAGGGAGAAAGTTCTAGTTTTTCCCCATTAAGAATGATGTCGGTCTTTTCATATTATGACATTTATGATCTTGAGGTATGTTTCTTCTATCCCTACTTTCATGAGGGTTTTTATCAAGAAAAGATGCTGTATTTTGTCAAATGTTTCCTCTGCATCAATTGAAAGGATCATGTGGTTCTTATCCTTTCTTTTATTAATGTGATGTATCACGTTAATTGATTTCCAATTCATTAGTTGAACCAGCCCTGCATCTCTGGAATAAATACCACTGGATCATGGTGAATAACTCTTTGAATGTATTTTTGAACCCGGTTGGTTAGTATCTTGTTGAGAATTTTTGCATCCATATTCATCAGGGAAATTGGTCTCCTTTTTACTGGGGTCTTTGGTTTTGGAATCAAGGTAATGTTGGCCTCATAAAATGAGTTTGGAAGTTTCCCTTCCATTTCTGTTTTTGGAACAACTTCAGAAGAATACCTGTTAACTCTCCATTAAATGTTTGATAGAATTCCCTTGGAAAGCCATCCAGCCCTGGACTCTATTGGGAGATTTTTGATTACTGATTCAATTTCTTTACTGGTAATTGGTCTGTTCAAATTTTCTATTTCTTCCTGTTTCCATTTTGGTAGTTTATATGTTTCTAGGAATTTGTCCATTTCTTCCAGATTGCCCTATTTGTTGGCATATAATTGCTCATAATATTTTGTTATTATTATTTGTATTTTTGGGGTGTTGGTTCTGATCTCTCCTCTTTCTTTCTTGATTTTATTTATTTGGGTCCCCATACTGCTCCACCATCTTAACTCCTTCTAGATATCTTAATGTTACTCATTTCTAATTTAATTTCATTGTGGTAAGAAAATATATTCTGTGTGATTTCAGTTCTTTAAAATATATAGAGATGTCTTATGGCCCAACACATGATCAATCTTGAAGAATGTTTCATGTGCATTTAAAAAAACTTTTTAAAGAATTTTAACTCTTGGATGTTTAAGTCAAGTTGGTTATTGGTTAATAACATTGTTCAGTGTTCCTAAATCTTGACTGATTTTTGTCCACTAGTTCTATCAATTCCTGAGAGAGAGGGTGTTAAAGTCACCAACTGTGATTGTTATTAGGTACAAATGCATTTAGAATTGTTACATCTTCCAGGTGAAACATTATGAAATGTTTCCCCTTACCTATCATAATCTCTTGTTTTGAATCCAGCTTTATGTGATAGTTATATAGTCACTCCATTTTCATTATACTTACTCTTCACATGGAATCTCTTTTCTCATATTATTACTTTCAACCTCTCTGTATCTTTATATTTAAAATGTTTCTCTTATAAATAACATATAGTAAGGCCATCTTTTTTAATCCAGTCTGACATTCTTTGTCTATGATTGTTCCCCCGATGGTAATGTGTTCCTTTTCATTGCAGACTTCTTAATTTTTTTTCTCTTCATCTTTGGTTTTCAGTAGTTTGACTAAAATAGACTGAGGTATGGTCTCCTCTTTATTTGCCCTGATTGGCATTCTCTGAATTTCTTTATCTGTGGTTTTATGTGATTCATTATTTTAATGAATTAAAATATTATCTCCTCAAAGATTTATTCTTCCCCATTTTCCCTGCTTCTGTTCTTTTTTTTTTTTTTTTTTCTGGCATTCTACACACTTTTTAGCTAATTTGATATTGCCCCACATGTCTTAAATACTATTCTGTTTTGTTTATTCTATTTTCCTCTTCTATTTCAGTTTGACTAATTTCTATTTCTTTTTCTTCAAGTTCCCTGATTCTTCAGCTGAAGAGAATATGTTCTATTCTTCTTAATTCTATTTTGAATATTATATTGTAGTTTTCTTAGAACATTTTCCACGGAAACCATGTTTTGTTTTGTTTTTAAACCATGTTTTTGGAAACAAAGGGCACTGATATTCTGCTTATTATTCAACTTGTAAAAGAGCAGAGCACTTGGCAATTCTTGTAGCGTCTGAACCATTTTTCCCAAATGTAAAGGACAAATACATCCCATAACTCTAGAGAAGGGCAAGTAATATTCTGCATCTTGCTAAATATTTGGCTTATTTCATTTGACATAAGTTTTTATGGCAACCCTCTATTACTATAAAAGTGTATGTTCTCTACAATTCAAAGCAGTAAATGCAACTTGTGTACAATATTTCACTGTATTTTTAATTTACATTTCTCTGATGAAAAATAAAGTTAAGGGTATTTTCATATATTTATTAGATATGTAGGTATCCTCTTTTGTGATTTGTCTATTCTTATCTTTTGCTCATTCTATTATTGAATTATAGAGTTTTTCCTGTTGATTTTTCAGAGTTTTTAAACCTATTTTTAATATAAATAACCATTGTCATTTCTTATTCCATGTCTGACAATTTTAATATCTGATCCATTTATGGAGCTAATTCTTCTGTCTCTAGTTTCTGCTGATTCTTACTTTTTGTAAGAATTCTTACTCATTGTATCTTGTCTCTTTCTACATCTTGTGATTTTTTTTTACTGTGTCATGCTCAATTTGGTAGGAGCTTTAATATGTAGGAATATTTTGAGACTGAGGCTGAAGCTTAGCTCTATGGGAAATAGGTTTAAGAATTCTCTATCCTTAGGGGTGCCTGGGTGGTTCAGTCGGTTGAGCATCCAACTTCAGCTAAGTTCTCACAGTCTGTGAGTTCGAACCCTGCATCAGGCTCTGTACTGACAGCTTAGAACCTGGAGCTTGGAGCCTGCTTCAGATTCTGTCTCCCTCTCTCTCTCCGCCCCTCCCCCGCTCATGCTCTGTCTCTCTCTGTCAAAAATAAACGTTAAAACATTTTTTTAAAATAAAACAAAAAGAATTCTCTACCCTTACACCAATGGGTTAACAAGGTTTAGGGTGGAAAGCCACCTCAGGGAGAAAGTGCCCAGGGCTAGTCACTAAGTAGAACAAAGCATAGAGTGAAAAGCTGCTTCCACATGACTAAATCATCCCAGAACAGCTAGAAGCAGAAAGCTGTCTTAACAGGATGAAAGCTTCAGAGAACAGCTGATATACACATAGTAATGGAATCTTGGGTAACTTATTGTTTTCAGGGTAGCATGCTCCATTTATCTTAGTCCTTAGAAAAGTCAGACAACCAGATGAAGTACCTGCAGGCAATGGCCTTCTGCTTGGTCCTCAGATGTTGTTTTGTCTTGACCCTAACCTCTAACACCACATGCCTTCGCCTTCCAGACTCTATCTCTCACATATGAGTTAATGATTACTATTTTATTGTTTCTTTCTGCACGTCTATCATGTATGTAAACTTTCAAGATCCTAATAAGTTTGGAGAAAGGACCCTTACTCAGGGCTCTTGTCTCCCCAATAGACATTAGCCTGTCTCGTATTCAATTCTGTGTCTGCTCTCTTGGTGGACAAGAGAGAACTCTAGACTCATAGTCTGCGACACAGCTCCGCCCGAAAGAATGTATACCAGTTCTTCCAATCCCCTGGAGGGACTCCTAACATGTAATCACTTTCAATTTTTCAATCACATTGATAGCATGCATTCATATCACAAACTCACGTGAATTCTAGCTGGTACTTACAAGTTCTGAAAGGATTTTTTTTCTTGATACTACCAATTTTCAATAAAATATTTTGTTCTCTTCTGCAGGATCGGTTTATTTCTCATTCACCTTTATACTGAAGGAGTAGTCCTTTGGGATCTATGATGGTTAGTTTGAAATATTTACTTGGCCATGCTATAATACTCATTTCATAAAGCACTCATCTATGTGTTGCTGGAAAGGTATTTTGTAGATATAGCCATTATCTATAATCAATTGACTTTAAAAACAAGAGATAACCCTCCATAATGTGGGTAAGCCTTCTTGGGAAGGAAAATTTTTTTCTTTATACTTAAAGATTCTTCCAGCTAGTCCAAGAATTAAATTAGTTACCTTAATAACTAGCAAGAGAAAAAACACACACAAAGTGTAATTACATGCATATGGAAACCAAACAATAAACTTGAGACCCAAAGAAATGACCAACTCATGTAACATTTATACATTTTAGACAAAAAGACATAAATCTCTGAGGAATTGACAGTACAAATAAAACTTTATTTGGGAGCTTCAAATAGTAAGAAATCCTAAACAGGATTTGGGCCTGGGGTAGTAAATTAGTAAAAGTACAAAGGTTATTTAGACAGCTTTCTTGGCCCTGTATTCCCTATTTCTGATGATAAGGATGTCTCTTTACCTACTGGTACAGAAAGGGTACTTTTCACATGGGAGATCTATTTCCTGCTTTCTGGAGACAAAGGAGGGTCATAATGTTCTTCCTGCACTGGCTGTTTCTTAGGTAACTTTAACTCAAAATAATCAATATGCCATTGTGGCCTTTCTTGGGGCAAGCTGCCCTAGGCCCCTAGAGCTCATTCAATCAGTTAATTGAGCAAAAACTGAAATTTCTTGGGAAAGATGGGATTCTGCCTTAAGATTGTCATATAGCAATCCTGCCTGAATTTTCTGTCCTATAGATTTCACACTTGCCAGCCCTGACAATCACATGAGCTAATTCCTTAAGATAAATATCCCTCCCTCTCCCCTCACCCACCTTTCTCACCTACTTGTTATCTTTCTCTGGAGAACCCTGATACATTTATGCTATTGTCAAAGTAGATGCTCAGTACCTCCGTGGTTGAGCAGAAACCTTTAGGGCAAAAGCTAGCTTTGGCACTCAAATTTCTCCCATTTCCTGCTTTCATTTGATTTTTAATATTCTGCGGGTTTCTTGGTTTTGTACCAGTTCAGGACTACACTTTGATAAGTTTTTCTTTTAACTGTTGCAAGCATTTTAGTTGGCTCAATTC
Source organism: Panthera pardus (assembly GCF_024362965.1). Classification (NCBI taxonomy): domain Eukaryota; kingdom Metazoa; phylum Chordata; class Mammalia; order Carnivora; family Felidae; genus Panthera; species Panthera pardus. The sequence goes on along the minus strand of NW_026526682.1, from coordinate 162,537 downwards.
AAAGGGTCATTCAGAGTATATAATCTGACATACTGACAGATATAAAGAAGTTTATTGGATGCAGCTATTATCTCCATTTGCAGGGAATCTGAGACTTAAAAGAATAACATGCCTAAATTCACACCCAGAACCACTAAGCATATTTCCTGTGGTTGAGTAATTAAAAATACCAAAAAAATTATGAGATGACTTTGTCAGGGAGGAAGAATTCTTGCACCCTTCAAAGTCTCTCTAGCTGGACTAAAAATCAAATTGACATGAGGCAGATTCATAGAAGAAAATCAGATTTAGTAGCATATGTACAGGGAATCCCATACTGAACATGGAAATTCCAAAGACAGTCAAGCAAATTAAGGTATACATGTAATCTAAGCAGAAGTGGGTAGGGGTTGGGAACTTTTATCTTCAAAGGGAAGGAATGCAATACACAGGACAACAAAAAGAAGAGAAGATATTTAATAATTAGATGTTTGCCCTGCCATACAGGTGGGTCACTCAGATAAAACTTACCTCTGGTAATGCCCATTATTCTGGAAAAGACCCTCAATTTAGATTCTCCTCTTAAAGGAGGGGCAAAAGTTTCTCTTGAGCCCACAGGATCTTGATTGCCTTCAGCTCAAAATAATCGTCATGCCTAAGTGGCCCATCTTGGGACAGCCTGGCCTTGGCCCCTACAACTTCTATCAGGATGAGTAGAAAAGAAGGTAGGAGTCCTAGATTTGTGGTTGGAGGAGATGGGTTCCAAATCTAGTTCTGTCACCTATCCTCAATGTCTTTATTACTGAAGAGTTGAAATATAGAGACCATGCCTGATACTATTTAATGCTTGTTTACTGAATGACATGAGGGCCCAAGAGGATCCTGTGTTATTTTGAGAGGGTGTGAAAGGTTATTGGAGAAGAATATGTACAGTCATTATTCAGAAGATTTTATTCTTCTGATCTTTCAAGGCAATGACAATTCTCATTTAGAAATCTTCCTGTTATTTGGTTAAAATAGCTTCATTTTTTGAACCAGGGAGTTTCCTCTTTAAAAAACATCTGAGGTCTCTCACTACCTTGACTGTTGGAGTCAGAACTAAAGACTTTATGAAAACTTTTGCAAGAATTTGGTTCTTAGGCAACATGGCTACTGGAGTTTTTCAATTTATGGGAGAAGCTAACTTAGAAGTCTTTCCTGAATTGTACTAATTCTACCCCACACATCAATTCTAAAGCCACAGCCCCTGACTCCATTTGTTTTGCCTCCATTTTCTGCTGAAAGCAAAATCTATTTTCATTGACTATGGATAAAAGAGGATGAACATATACACACATATACACATACATTCACACAGCTCAAGTTCAGCTCTTCTGGTCATTTTTTTTTCTTCACTGTGTCTATTCATTTGGAATGCTTTTACCTTTTTTGGCTACTCTTCTCTTGGTCTCTTGCCCTGTGTCCAGAGCTCTCATTTCAGATACACAACAATGTAATAACAACAATGACAATTTACAAAGCACCTTCCATGGCTGCATCCTATTTGACTTTTTACTCCTGTGAAGTAGAGTGGAAATTATGCCATCTTATCAATGAAGAAACTGAGGCCCAGAATAGTTAAACTCATTTAGCTAAGGTCACTGCTCAGGGCCAGAATCAGATCCAGAGCCCTGGGTGAGGTGATCTGGGAGACCCAAATCTCAGTGAAAATTCAAATGATTTAGATGAGGTCATGAGAATGGACCCTCATGATGTGATTAGTGCCCTTATAAGAAGAGATGTGCTCTCTTTCTCCTTGCTATGTGAGGACACAGCAGGAAGGCAGCTGCCTGAAAACCAGGAAGAGGCTCTCAGTAGAACCCAATGCTGCTGGCATCCTGATCCAGGATGGCCAGACTCCAGAACTATGAGAAAATAATTATCTGTTGTTTAAGCCTCACAGTCTATGGTATTTAGCCCAAGATGACCAAGACATAGAGTTTTTGACTACTCAGTAGATAACTAGCACTTATTTGATAAATACATAAACAAAAGCTTTCTCTAAATTCTGCAGCCAGACCCAGAAGAAGCAGCAGCACCTGGACAGTTTCCTTCAAACTTACCATATAATGGAATATATATATATATATATATATATATATATATATATATATATATATAATGGAATATTACTCAGCCATCAAAAAGAATAAATCTTGCCATTTGCAACTATGTGGATGGAGCTAGAATGTATTAAGTGAAATAAGTGAGTCATAGAAAGACAAATAGATGATTTCACTCATGTACGGAATTTAAGAAACAAAACAGATGAACATAAGGGAAGGGGCAAAAAGAGAAGAGGAGGAAATAAACCACAAGAGACTCCTAACAATAGAGAACAAACTAAGGGTTGATGGAGTATGTAGGTGGGAGATAGGCTAGATGGATGATGGATATTAAGGAGGGCACTTGTGATGAACACTGGGTGTTGTATGTTAGGGATGAATCACTGAATTCTACTCCTGAAACCAATACTGCACTGTGTGCTAATCAAAATTTAAATAAATTTAAAAACTGAAAAATTTAAGCCAAAAACCCCTAAAATAAAATGAAATAAATCATTGTTTTTGAAAAAATCTACTCTCTCTGCTCCTGAAGAAAGCATTTCAAGCTGGGGATTTCCCTGTTGCTGGAAAGTCTCACAATATTCGTGTGTGTGTGTTTAAAATTGTTTGACCTACCAGTGAAATGTGCCAGAAAGAGCCCAAGATGTGCAGTAAAATAATTGGATGTGGGGACACAAGGTTTGTAAGCCTGTTTGGCCTTAGACCACTCAACCTATCTGAGTCTCTGTAAAATAGGGGCAATAAAGTCCATCTCACATGACTGCCATGGCACTCTTAGCTATAAATCCCTATCAAGATGGAAGTCATTGTTACTGCTTTATGATATCAACCTACTTGAGAGTCCCTGACTCAGTGCGACTGCTTCCTGCATCCCACACTGGTGAGCACAGACTCTCCTGCCTCCTACTAATAAGCAGCAGCCCTGCACCTTCTCTATATGTCATTTGGAGCCAAAGTTTGGATGTTTCCTTCCTAGACCTGCAAGTGTTTTCCTACATTCAACACTTTACAGGTACCCTTGTGGTATATTCTGACAAGGGCTCGTTGGTCTTTGTCATAGGTTCCGCAAGAGAGTGGTAGAGTACCCCTGTATCTCTACTGGACATCAGACTAGAAAAAAGTACACTGGCTTTGAAGTCAGATGGGCTTGTTTTCCTGTTCCCTTAGTAGCTGGGCCATATTGGACTCCTCATTGGCATTTATTGAGACCCACTTGGTCATCACCTTTCTGAAGCCACTTGCATTTTAAAGAAAATACCAAAATATTAAGAGAAACAAAATGTGTTAATTAAGACCAACAAACATTTTCATACTACTAAAAGGATTGTCATTCCATCACTGTTGTAAACAGAATGAATTTCCCACAGCAACTATCTTTTAGATGCAGATGAAGAAACTGAGGTTCCAAGAGATTAATCTATCTTAAGACACCAAGCATATTTTTATTTCTATTATTTTTGTTGTCTATTTTAACATCACCTTAGGATCAAGCAAAACCCCATCATGGTAGAGGAGGAATGGATGGGGGACAGGGGTTGGAGGGAAAAATCAGGAAGACATTCCCACGGACTAAGGCAATTCTGCTTCAAGGAACCTCCAGCAGACTCCCAGATCTTTTGCTGGGATCTAACTCAGCCTGGGCCCCTCACACTCTAGGATCATCCATGCAACTGTAACCTGAGGGCATCCTTTTGCCCTTATTCATGAGCTCATTTTCTCACTTTCCTGCTCACTCACACAAGCTATTAAGCAACTACCATATTCAGGAATGGGTTCGACCGTGAAGACACAAAGGTAGATGGACACAGGTCCTAGCCCTTCTGGAACTCAACTTCTAGTGGGAAAGCAAATAGATAACAATACCATTAGTTTATGAACCATGCCACAGATGTTTATTGATCCCTTATAGGCTGGAGGATCATCTCAAAATAATACAGAATGTCACCCTCCTCAAAGCCCACAACTTCACAGGTGATATTGGGAAATAAGGCAAAATCCTAACACAGAATGAAAAGCAAGAGTTTCCAGGGTCTCAAATCAAGGACCTCTGTCTTAGAGGATGGAGGAAGGATAAATAGAAGATGTGATGTTTGTGCTGGGTTTTTAAGTGCCATCAGGTTATCAGGCAGAGGAGCAAGGGAAGGAACACCCAAGGAGATGGAACAGCATGTTCAAAGGCAGACCTGAGAATGGGTCTGGTATATTCAGGGAAGAGGTGTGTTGGCTCAGATAAGAGAGAATCAAGGGAATGAGGAAGGAAGGGAGGGAGATCTGAGAGCAGAGAATGAAATGCCCGGTATCCCAAGATAAGAAGTTTTCATATCATACTATGAGTAACAAGAACCCAACAAGAGCCTGACAGATCAGGCTTTTTTGTTTGTTTGTTTGTTTGATTGACTGCTTTCTTTGTTTTAAGAAAGGTTGCATCATCAGCACTCTGAAAAATGAAGAGGCAATAATGGGACTAATGAAGTACTTGGCTGAGAAATGATGGAATTAACTGAGGCATGGGAAAGGAAAGGAGAGATTAGAGTCAGGAGACATTTCTTAGCTCATAACCAGAAGACTACAGCTAATTGCTTGTAAGCACTTCATCTGCATTATCTCGTGCAGTCCTCATAATAACCTTGGGGCTTAGATGTGGCTTCAGTGTCAGTCCAGCTCCAAACTATAAGTCCTGAGCCAGTATCAGTACTGCCTTCCATACTTGGTGTGGATGAAGAAGAGGAGGAAAGAGAGCCATGGAGTTTTCCACCTTGGAAAGGCTTTGGGGGAAACGAGGTACATTCACTGCTGGACACGTGAGAGCTAGGACGGTCATTGCTCTCAGTCCATTGCACAAATGGATCTGGAGCTCAGAAAGGGATCACCATCTAAGGAATTGCAAACTAAAACAGTGATGAGATACTACTACATATCTATTGGGATGCCTAGAATCTGAAAAAAAACTGAGCTGGAGAGGATGAGGAGCAACAGGCACTTTCATTCACTGCTGAACGCTTTAGAAACACAAAATAGTATAACTCTTTTGGAAGATAATAATCTCACAAAGTTAAATACAGTTAAATACATATTAGCTAGCAGTCATGCTTCTAGGGACCTATCCAACTGATTTGAAAACTTATGTACAGACAAAAACTTATAGCAGTTTTATCCATAATCTCTAAAAACCAAAAGCAACCAAGATGCCCTTTGATAGGTGGCTATGTCACCTGTGGTACATCAGTTATTCATCAGTTAAAAAGAAATGGGCTTGGGTGGCTCTTAAATGCATACTGATAAGGGGAAAAAGCTAGTCTGAAAGGGCTGTCTACTGTATGATTCTAGTTATATGGCATTTTGAAAAAGGCAAAACTATAGAGATAGTAAAAAGATCAGTGGTTGTCAGGGGTTCAGGGTTTGAGGAGAGGGTTGAGTAGGTGAACCAGAGAGGATTTGGAGAGAAGTGAAACTATTCTGTGCGATACTGCACTTGTGCTTTGTCAAAACCCTTTGAACTTTATGTTAGCAAGAATGATCCTAAGTGTATGCAATTAAAAAAAAATAATTTAGGAGGAAAGAAAAATTCCAAAATAGAATGCATAATGTAATTTTTAAATCTAACTGTATTACAAATGGATGAAACAGCATCACTGAGTGTGTGTGTGTGTGTGTGTGTGTGTGTGTGCATGCGTGTGTGTGTGTGTGTGTGTGCGGTGGAGGAGGCCAGTAAGGCTGGAGTGAAGTGAAAGAGAGGAGAGGTAGTAGCAGAGGTAGCTGGAAGCAAAACAAGGAGCCAGTTTGTGTAAGATCTTTGAGGCCTATAAGAACTTGGGCTCTTACTCTGAGCGAAATGGGAAACCATCAGAGGATTCTGAGTAGAGGAGAATTGTGATCTGACTTGGATTTTAATAGATCTCTCTGGCTTATGTATTGAGAATAGGTTCCAGGGCTGAGGACAGCATATTTAGCAGATCAATTAGGAGACCAGCGCATCATTTCAAGTGACAGATGGTGGTGACCTGAACCAGAGTGGCAGTAAAGGAGGTGCTGACAAGTGGCTGAATGCTGAATGCACTTTGAAGGTAGAATCAGACAGATGAAGAAAATGAGAGAAAGGAAGGGGTTGCCCAAGGGCTTTGGCCTGAGCAACTAGAAGCATGGTATTTCCCTTTACTGAGCTGGGGAAGACTGGAAGGAGCTGTTTTAGAAGTTCTATCAGGAGCTCGGTTTCAGGCATGAATGTTTATGATGCCATTAGATATCCAAATGGAAAAAAGCACAGATTTAGAATTGGAACTTTTGCTCAAAATAGATGTTTTGGCTATAAATGTAAATTTGGGAGGTAAAGTGATAAGTTAAAAAGGCAGATCCCAAAGGAGTGCAGCAGGAAATCAAGGGAAGGTGTAGAAGTTGGACCTTAACGGAAGTTGGACCTTAACGGAAGTCTCTCCCCCCAGAGACTGATGTGAAGAGAACTTTGGGAATGGGGTTGCAGGCATATTTGCAAGGTTGCAGGAAGGTGAGAGTAAGAGGGTGGGGAGGGAAGCCTGGAGAAGGAAGTGGAATGTGGGGCTGTTTGTGAGGGCCCAGGAAGCAGAAGCCAACTAAAGCAAGCAGATTTGCCCCAGGGCAGTGCTGGGAACCTATCAGGATGGCGGGCAGGGCTCCTCTGTGACCTCCATCTCAGGACAGGCCACCTTGCCACTGGTCATCTGATGTGCCAAGAAGTTTTGTGGCCACAAGTACAAGATGCCGACACGCGATCACCGTGATACGCCCTTGCAGCAAGTGCCCCAACAGGTCTGCACGCGTCTCCTACCATTCTCCCTTCCTCCCTGTGCCTGTGCCTGCCAGGACCCATGTGCTGGCCTCAGGTGCTCCAACTCCACACCCACCAGGGCTTGCATGCACTCCCCCCCCACCACAGGCCCGGCCAGGAAGCCAGCCTGCCTGCACCCTCTCCTGGTCACACTGGGGCAGGATTCTAGCTCCCTTCTGCTTTGTTTCTTCAGCCACCTTCTACCCTAACCTCTAAGGGAGTCAGAGCACACACTGGGACCCCTATAACTGGAAAATACCTGGGTAACCTAATTCAACCCCACTGCTGCAGAGAAGATACCAAGGATATTCATTCATTCCACAAATATGTGTTGGGCTGCCATTATGTGCTACTGTACCTGACACCATCTCAGGAGCTAGGGATACACTGGGGAGGTCCCTGGCCTCATAAATCTAATGTCTAGTGAGGAAAACAGTTATAAAATGAAAATCGCAGAATTAAAGATATAGTTCCTGGGGCGCCTGAGTGGTTCTGTTGGTTGAGCGTCCAACTTTGGCTCAGGTCATGATCTCACAGCTCGTGGATTCGAGCCCTGCGTCGGGCTCTCTGCTGACAGCTCAGAAGAGCCTGGAGCCTGCTTCGGATTCTGTGTCTCCTTCTCTCTCTCTCTCTCTCTCTCTCTCTCTCTCTCTCTCCCTCTCTCTGCCCCTCCCCCACTGGCACTCACTCACTCTCTTTCTCAAAAATAAATAAACTTTAAAAAGATTAAAAAAAAAAGATATAGTTCCAAATCAAGCAGTGTTGGAAAGCAGCAAGTTCTGAAAGAGTATGTGGTTAGTGGATGGTAGGGGGAGATTTCCTCTCTGAAGACATGATATTTAGACCAGGAACTAAAGAATGTATAGAAATTGGCCAGGCAAAAAAAATGGAGGGGGGTGTGGGAGAACATTCCAGACAGAGAAGGCCCTGAGAACCACAGCCCATGACCAGTAGGACCCTGTCTCAACTCATGTCACTTCCTTAGTGTATCCCCCCTCCTCCTATCTCCAGATGAAAACTTCCATAAGTTAGGTTACTCAAGTGTGAGAATATGTGGTATTTTATACTTCTGCTTAGTTGTAACATTGCAAGTTCTTCCTCTTTTCCCTTTTAAATACCAACCCAGAGAATTTCATTACCTAAATTTGACAGAATAACAAAGCGAAAGAGTTCAACAAGTATCCTTGGCTTCACTGGGCTAGAATCCAAACCAAGATTCTCTGATTTTAAGTAGCCATGTACCCTTAATTTCCTCAAACACCAGAAGTCTACAGATCATGAAGCTCTATCCACCCTCCACAAGCTACACATCACTCAGAAAAGTCCTTGGACCTGTCATATCTGGCTTACTATATATACATACACTATTCCCTGTGTGCCTGGGTCAGTAACAGGCTGGAATGCCCAAAGACAACTTGAAGAGTTAAGGGGCCACATCCAGATCCATGGCCACCAGACCAGAAGATGCACACCTAATACATACCAGAAGATGCATACATGAATCTCATGACATCATGACATCAGACGTCTCATGACATCTCATGACATCAGAGAAGAAGGGAGAATAGTTAAGAATGGAGTTAAATTTAGTAAAAAACAAGAATAAAAATTCCATATCTGGAGTTCATAAGAATACTGATATAAAGTGAAGTAATGTCTATGGGTGCTCCATAATGAAATGGACTAATTGATAGGAATGAAAAATGGCATTGTCACACCACACACACACACACACACACCACACATACCCACACACACCCACATATACACCACACATACTCCACACACACATACCACACACCACACAGATACAACACACACAACACATATGTATCATACACACACCACCACACATACAACACACACATACACCACACATATACACACCACACACATACCACACACACATATACACAACACATACACACACCACACATACACTACACACACCATACACACATATATACCACACACACACACACAGACCTACATACACCACACACACATATATACCACAGACACCACACACACATGCACCACACACATATCACACACATCCACATCCACACACCCACCCCCCACACATCACACAAACCACACACAGCACACCTCACACACACATACACTTTAGCCACAATTTGTGTCTCCCTTTAGCACTTGCAGAATTATAGGGAGTGAATGATCAATAGCACTTGCTATCATATTTGTAGTTTCTGCAACAAATAGCAGAGATTTGTGACTAGCAGATGATTAGCATCCTCAAGGTAGATTTCTATACAAGGCAATGGTGGTGCAGGGAGAGGGACCTCAATCTAGGTCCTTGACCACATCTCCTCAGTTATTCATCTGGGAAATGGGAGCACAGTGCCCTCCTTGCACCTTTTTGCAGAGGTCAAATGGGGCAATGTATGTAGGAGTGCCTGGATCTGGTTGTCCAATGCCTGTGGATGTCTGGGAGGTGACCATGAAGGATTTGAATAAAATGCTGAAGAAGAAGGAGCTATGACTCATAGACAATGATGAAATAAAAATACAAAAGATTTCAACAGATTTTAACTATGAGGAAATACTTCTTTAACAGTAAATCAGGACAAACTGGAGTCCCACACTTAGGTTGAAAAATGGGCCTGGTGAGGGCAAGAAGTAGGTTAGAGGCAGTTGTGATAGAAGGATCCACTGGGCCAGTGGGACAGACAGTGTAACCAAAAGGCAGCCTTGGAATGCATTACTAATATTATTTTTATAGAAGTATAATTGACATGCAATGCTATATGAGTTTTGGGTGTACAAGACAGTGATTCAACAATCTGTACATTACTCAGTGCTCTCCACAGTAAGTGTAGTCAACATCTGTCACCACATGTTATCACAATATTACTGACTATATTTCTTATGCTGTATTCTCATCTCCGTGACTTATTTATTTTATAACAGGAAGTTTGTACCTTTTAATCCCCTTTATCTATTTCACCCATCCCCCCCCACCAAACTCCCCTCTGGCAACTACCAGTTTGTTCTCTGTATATGAGTCTGTTTGTTTGTTTCTTTGTTTGCCGATGCTGTCACTATTACAACATGGATTCAGAACTACACCATTTACACAGGATTTTGCAGGTATCACCTTATAAATTAAAGAATATTGTTGGATCAAGGGAAGTAATTGGTCCAGTGAACTTTGTCTGAGTAAGGGATCCCTGGGTATTTTTTCTACCCATTGTAAAAGGAATGTGAGCAACCTAGAGAACAACCTGGAGAACAGAAACTCACCTCAGTGCTGGCATGCACTAGCTATGTGACTTTACAAAGGTGACATAGATCTCTTTTGCATTGCTGGTGGGAATGCAAGCTGGTGCAGCCACTCTGGAAAACAGTATGGAGGTTCCTCAAAAAACTAAAAATAGAACTACCCTATGACCCAACAATTGCACTACTAGGCATTTATCCATGGGACACAGGTGTGCTGTTTCAAAGGGACACATGCACCCAAATGTTTATAGCAGCACTACCAACAATAGCCAAAGTATGGAAAGAGCCCAAATGTCCATCGATGGATGAATGGATAAAGAAGATGTGGTATATATATACAATAGAGTATTACTTGGGAATCAAAAGGAATAAAATCTTGCCATTTGCAACTACATGGATGGAACTAGAGGGTATTATGCTAAGCAAAATTAGTCAGTCAAAGACAAATATCATATGACTTCACTCATATGAGGACTTTAAGATACAAAACAGATGAACATAAGGGAAGGGAAGCAAAAATAACATAAAAACAGGGAGGGGGACAACATAAGAGACTCTTAAATATGGAGAACAAACAGAGGGTTACTGGGAGGGGGGATGGGCTAAGTGGGTAAGGGACATTGAGGAATCTACTCCTGAAATCATTGTTGCACTATATGCTAATTTGGATGTAAATTTAAAAAATAAAATTAAAAAAATCAAAAATCAAAAAAATTAAAAACAGGAAGGTGACATAATCTCTCCAAGCCCAGCCTCAGTTTCCTCAGCTGTCAAAGAGCCCTACAGAGCTGTCTTGAAGATTAAATGAAATCATGTATATCATGTGCCCAACTGCATAAAGAAAAGACCACTGAATACTAGTAGGCACTCAGCTATCTCAATTATCCATGTGTGGGTGTCCACTCCGTGGCTCTGTTGTGATCTGGTTTGACCCCAGGTCAGTTTCCTTCTGATCCCCCCATCTTCACACCCTGGCTCCTTCCCCCTCTCCCACCCTCCGTGTGATGAGCCAGTGGAAGGGACCCCGTCCAGGAGAGACCAAACACTTGCCACTTGCTCCAAGACAAGTCATTAAACAATCACAGCACTTGTTCCCCCTTGGAATTCTGCATGTCTAAAATGTTTACCAAGCACTTACTATGCACTAGGAGGAGATACAGACATGAATGGGGGAAATATGATCCCCACTCTCATAACTCATAATTTAGTGGGTCAGTCAGACCATATAAAACATATATACACATGGGTACACACACAGATTTATAATTATGTAAAAAATAATTACCAATGAACAGAGTGCCAAAGAAGAACCAAATAGGAGAATCCTAATTTGGGGGCCTCAAGAGATGGATTCTGAGCAGAAGGAACTCAACAAGCTGAGCCTGGAGGATGAGTTAAGAAATTTCCCAGCTCGCCGCACATACAGACAGCTGCATCACTCTTGGGTACCAAAGGGCTCCCAGACACCCTGAAAAGGAACTACCAGCTCCCTACCATGGGGAGGCACTTCTTACTCTAGCCTCTGCAGAAAGTCCCTCAGAAGTCCCTGCCACACCTCACAGGACCTCCCACCCCCACCTACCACTCTTCCCAGATAATAACACCTTCCCTTCTCTCCCAGCCAGCATTTCTAATTAAGGCCTTGCCCTTAGTCAGCCCTGCCAGGCAGAACCTGCTGAACCAGAAACACCTGTCCCGCCTCTGCTTCTGTGTGGCTCTAAGCTCTGGAAAAATGTGTGCATTCCCCAGAGACACCTGGCAGCCCTGGGGCAGGGTGGGGTGAAGTGGCAGGGGTCTACAGTCTCAGACCCCTTTTGGCTGTTGCTTTCATGCTGCCATATTCTGCATGCTGGGGAAAGCAAAAGAGAAAAGGGCAAAAGCAGGGTGGACACAGAAGTAGAAGGGCAGACAAAGAAAGAAAATGAGAAGCACTGAGGAGAGAAGGGGAGGCAGCATGAGAGAAGGAGAAAAAGAGAGACAGGCACAGGTGGGAGGAAGACAGATACAAAACAGAGAGGAAAACACAGCCAAAGTGGGGAAGAAAGAAGCCAAAGAGACAGAGGAAGAGCCAGGGAGCACAGGTGGGGGCTAGGCAGGGGAGTGGCCACCCCCAACCGTGGCTGTGGCCTCCACAGTGAGAAGGGCACAGAAGCCTCCAAGAGTAGTAAGGGAACTTTGGTGGTGAAGAATGTTTTTCCCCAACTCTCACTGATGGGGATGGGGCACTGGAAGGTGGGAGCAATGAATGGCCTGGAATGAAGATGGAACGAACCTGTGAGAAATCTAATGGGCTGCAACAAGTGGGTAGTTTCAGTCAGTGTGAAGACATGGGGATTTTCCAGTCTGACAAATATCTCAAGCCCAGCTGAGGGAAAAGCAGCCGCCCTCCCAGGCTGGGAATGCTGCCTGTGTTCACTCAGCCCTGCCCGGGTGTAGCTCCTGCCCTTCCCTTCTTGCTCAGACACAAAGGTGTCCTCAGTGTGCTCCTGGAGATCCTGAGCCCTGACAGGTGAGGCACAGCCTGGAGAGTCAGGGTTGGGAGGGAGAAGGGGGTGAGCAGTGATGAGCAACCACGAGCCCCAGGTAAAGTTCATGGGCACTTGGGGGAGGAAAATGTGACTTCTGGTCTGAAGAAGCAAGAAGCCTTCTGGAAGAACTAGCCTGGATAAGTGTCTTAAAAGCTGGTGGAATTGCAGTAGTCAAGAGCAGGGCAGGGACAGCATGGGCAAAGGCTCCATGGGCAAGCCCATACCTTGACCACTTGGGCTCATTCTATGGGAAAAGGTAACTTGGAGTGAGATTGTAGAAAGCCCTGGTTGCCATGCTGAGTTTTTTTACGTTACCCTGTCAGAAAGGAGGGACCATAAAATGATTTTGACCAGAAGTACGAAGGAAATAGTGCCATGTTCCTTCTTTTCTTTAACTCACTGAATGAACTTGAACAGGTCGTCTGGCCCTTTTGGGTTCAGTTTTTAATAAAATGTGGGGCGTTAGCCAGATTAGTATTTTATTCTGGAATCAAATAAAACTTCATTTGGCTTTTTCCCCCCAGCTTACAGTTGTTGAAAACAACTGTCAAGATGACCTTTAGAGCCCCTCACAACCTGACAGCCAGACACTGTGAAAAAGGTGTCCCTCCTTCACCATGGACTCTGTCAGACCTGCCAAGGCCTGTGCACCCCAAGCTTCAGGCCAGCCTGCTCTCCTAGGGAGTGCCAGACTCCTGGGGGCTGCCTCAGCTGGTGCCTGCAAAGGCACATCCTTCCTGCTGCAAATAGGACTAGTAGATACTGAAGGAAAGAGAAAGTTCTTCTCTACCCTCAAGGTCTTTGCTGGACTAACAATTAAATTTACAGGACACAGATTAACAGTAGGAAAAAAACCAAAGTTTTATTAAGTGTGCACAGAGGTCCAGGAATGAAATTAAGACCAAAGAAATAACCATGCAGGCAGTTTTTACACTTTTCAGACAAATAGACAATAAGTCTGTGAGGTATTGACAGGATCAAGAAAACTTAACACTGGGAGCTTCAATTTGTAAGGGATTCTAAACAGATTTTGGGCCGGGGTGGTAAATTAGTAAAAAGTAACAAGCGTTGTTATACAGCCTCCTCTCTTTCGCTTCTGCTACAGGGAGGGTACCTTTCACATGGGAGATGTATTCCTTCTCTCAGGGGGGCGGAGGAGGGTCCGAGTGTCCTTCTTGCACAGGCTGTCTCTGAAGTGACTTTATTAAATGTTTATTTTTGAGAGAGAAAGAGAGCGCACGAGTGAGCGGGCAAGTGGGGGAGGGGCAGAGAAACAGGGGAACAGGATCCCAAGAAGGCTCCATGCTGACAGCAGAGAGGACTCTGCTACAGAAACTAGAGAAACCTCGAGATCATGACCTGAATGGAAGTCGCCACTTAATGGACTAAGCCACCCAGGTGCCCCTGACGTGACTTTCAGTTAAAATAATCGGTATGCCCAAGAGGCACACTTTGGGACAGCCTGCTCTTGACCCCTACACAAGCTATTGCCTGGGACAAAGTCACAGCAATAGCAACAAGAATAACCATAGCTCCACAGACTTTAATGAAAACATTATCACATGCCAACCATGAGGTCTTAGACATCAACACATTTTAATTCACTTAATCCTCACAACAATCCTCTGATGTGGTGAGGGGTATTATGAACCCCGCTTCACATGATTAAGGGGAGTTGGGAAGAAATTTTCTATACCAAGGACTCAGAAGAGCCAACTGAACAGAATGGGCTGCCCCAGAATTTGCCTTTAAAAAAGCATTTGACAGCTGAGTGCTCTGCTTTTACTCAGATTGTGTGGGTGAGACCAATAAAAGTCAATAATATGGAGGAGACAGTAATCCAGACCATGCAGTGTTGTTGATTTGAAGAGGCCTTGATGAGTTCTGGGGGAGATGGGGAAGTCTACAGCCCTGTAGACATAAGGCCAGCGGGCACAGGTGGGCAAGGGAAGGCCGCAGGCACAGGTGGCTTGTGTAGACACAGCCCAGTTGGGCCTAGAGGACTACTGTTTGCCCTCAGGGAACTTGGGGTGGACAGGACACAGGACCCTAGAGGCACCATTATAGACAAGCGACAAGAGCTGGCTCTGAGCCTCAGACTGGGAGGGGCAACAACAGAGAGAGATGGGGGACAGTCCCAGAAGGTGTCTCCAAAAAGAGGGGCTGGTGGAACAGACTGGAAAGGGAAGCAGGGACTTGACACACACATTTGTTTATTCATCCACCTCTCCAACAAACATCTATAGCATACACAAGACTCCAGACACTGCTGAGGAATCAAGGACATGGGGGCAAAGAAACCTGGAAAGCCTCACAATCCAGTGGAGAGAACAACCACACCTGTAAGCAATGAGCCCTAAAATAAGGGCTGCATCCACATGGGGACAAGTGGGTGTGTGAGCAGAGAGGAGCTTTGGGCCTTGACCTGGGTCCTGTGTGAAGCTTGGGGGCTGCTGGGTAGATGGCAGGGGAAGGTACATGGGGCAGAGGGGCAGCCAGAGAGGGAACGAGAAGTCAAACAAGGATCAGCCCATCTTCCCACCTGGCTTAGGAGCTGGGCGCCCAGGGGAGGAGAAAATGAGGAGTGAGGAAGGTGGGGCTCACTCAAAGGCTGGGTATGCCCAGCTCTAGGGTTTGGGGCTGCTGGCAGGTGGTGCTAGCAGGAGAGGATCATCCTAACCTGAGAAAGGAGGGGCAGGATGGGGCTGACATGGAGGGGACAACACCAGGTGTTGAGTCAGGATAGAGGGTGAGGACAGGGGAGACCTAGTAGCCCGGTGGGAGAAGCAATCTCAGAAGGAGCAGGGGCTCCTTCAGTGTTTGAAATGAGGCCAAGTCTTAATGATGTTGTACAAAGCTTTCCCAGGAGACAGTGTATTGACAATATCACTGTGCCCCACCAACAGGTAGTTGGGAGTTAAATACCCCTTGTCCACTGCATACTGGATCAGGTTCTGGGCTGCCTCCAGGGCTGCAGCATTGGGCGGCTTTTCTGCAAAACACATTTTCCCATCAGTTTTAGGGTCTTAAGGTTACATGCTTAGGGAAGGGACAAGCTCCTAGATTCCAGTCTCCCGCTGTCCCCACCCCTACCATACCTACCACTACCATAACCAACAAATTCACATTATTTGTGGCAGCCAAGCACAAAGAGAAAACAAAGTCATTTTGTTCTCTGATTCCTCCTTGCAAAGCTCCTTCCAGAAAGTTCAAAACTACTCTAGAAGAGAGCTGCAGTACAACACAACACTCCTCAGCAAGCACCATGAGGCAGACATGGCACCACTGGACCATCCACTGCTTTGCCATAGCAGGCAGTGGGGCTCCCCAACATTCACCAGGGAGGAGAATACATTTGCCAAATGAGCCAAAAAGACACCATATTTGCAAAGGATGGTGTTCTCTCTTGATCCATGCTTGCCTTGCGTATGGCTATAAAGACAGGGCTGAGTATGGGGACAGGTGGATTTGGGGAAAAGTTCTGCCTGGCAGGGACTCTGGGGGACCTGTGTCCTATATTGAGAGTCCACTTTAAAGCTGAAATGTTCTAAACACACTGCCAGGTATCTCAATGTTGCCTTTTCCCCCATGCTTCCCAGACATTGTATATTAAACTTCATCCCCCTAGAATGTTCTCTGCTTCATGCTCACCCCTTACCTACAAAGTTGCCTATGAAGGCAATTCCTAAGGCAATATCATTGTATCCATAGGTGTGAGAGCCTTGGATATGCCAGCCAACTCCTTCATACACACCACCATCCTGTCCCACCAGGAAGCTGGGGTTGGACAAAGGAAAATAGAGAAAGTCACTCCTAGAAGGAGAATTAGCTTCATTCACCCCTTAAATCATTAATTCAGTCTTTCTTCCATTTATCAGGTATAGAGTGAACGTCTCTTATGTGCCAATGTGTATGAGACCAAACAACAACAGCAACAACAAAAACTCCATAATCGCTGAACCCAAGAAGTGAAGATAATCACAAGCAATAACAGCAACTTCCGCCCATTCCAACATGGTTTTGTCCCCACAACTCCACTGAGTCTGACACCACCAAGGTGACCAGTGACTGTCTTGATACTAGTACAATGGAAACTTGTTTTTGTTCTGGTTACATTGACCCTGTTAGCCATGCTCTTCTTTAAATGTTCTCACCCCAGGGCTTCCAGGAGCCCACACCCTCCTATTTTCCTCTACTCTGCTGCTCCCCCCACCTAGGGCTCTCTTCCATCCACCTCCTTTTCCTCAAATATGGTGCTCCTCAGGATTCTGGCCTTCCCCTTCTCTCTTGTCACTCAGCATATTCTCCTGGGACAGTTGCCCAGTCCCATGGCTTTAATTACTATCTATAAAAATCAACATGTCCAAATGAACCCATCTTCTGCAATTTTCTCAGCCAAAAAAGTGGACATCATCTTACTGCCTCCCCCTCTCTCTCCCTCTCCAGTCCCATCCAATCATTGGTCATGGTTTATCATGATACATGGCTATATCTCTGACCTTGATTCCTCCATTTCTCTATGCCAACTGCTATCATACTGCTCCAAGTCACCATAACCTGTTGTCTGGATTACTTCAATAGCTCCCTGCCCAGAGGTTTACCTCCTTCTAATCCATTCCTGAAACAGCACCTCAAGTGCTTTTGCTAACATACAAATCCAATCATTAGGCATGACTTCCAGTTGCCTTTCAAATAGAGTCAGTCTGTCTGAGTTCTTCTGATATGGTCCCTGTTGGCTTCTCCAGCCTTACCTCTCACCAGTCTTCTTGCTGAAATGTATTTCTAGATATGAATTAAGCTCCTTTAGTTCCTCAAGGATATGCCCTCTCTGGACCCCAGAGAGCATACTGCTCCCCTTACCTAGAGCACTCCTCACCCTTATTTGCCCCACTAATCCCCATTCCTTACCCACATCAGAGCCTTAATGCCCCTCCCTCTGGAAGCCCTTTGCTATTACTGCCAACTCCACCAAAGTCTTGTTAGAAGATCATCCTCTGCATATCCTGTTCCTTATCTGTCACAGTGTCTAACATGAAGGATTGTCATTACTATTCACTGTCTTCTCTGTAGTACTCCATGAGGGAAGGAGCCATATCTATCTTGCCAAGCACCAGGCACATAGCAGACACTCAATAAATATTGGTTAAAATGTTAGAAAATGGTGATCAAGAAGGAGCCCCCATTCAATGTTAGAGATAACACACCATGAGGCTGGAGTGAAAGGGAGATACCATAAAATCAAGGAATGAAGATGAAGTCCTTGAAGACTGAATGAAAAAGGAAAACTAACATTCCCTGAGCATTTGCCATTTGGAATTTCCAAATTTATGAACAACTCTCTCGTCTGTGCTAATTAATCATAGCAAGGCTGTGGGAAATCCTGCAAAATGCAGCAACTGTTTCCTCCTGTTTGCAAAGGCTGCTTTTAATTTTTTAATTAAGTTTTTAATTTTAATTTTGGTACATTTAACATATAGTGTTATGTTAGTTTCAGTTGTACAAAATAGTGATTCAACAATTCTATACATTACTCAGTGCCCATCATAAGTGTACTCTTAATCCCCATCACCTGTTTTACCCATCCCCCATCCACCTCCTCTCTGGTAACAAACCATCAGTTTGTTCTCAATAATTGAGAGTCTGTTTCTTGGTTTATCTCTCTATCTTCTTTTTCTTTTATTTTTTTGTTTCTTAAATTCCACTTAAAATTGATTAAATACCTAAATGTGAGACCTGAAACCATAAAAATACTATAAGAGAGCATAGGCAGTAATTTCTCTGATATCGGCCATAGCAACATCTCTCTAGATATGTCTCCTGAGGCAAGGAAAACAAAGGCAAAAATAAACTATTGGGACTACATCAAAATCAAAAGCTGCATAGAGAAGGAAACAATCAACAAAACTAAAAGACAACATATGGAATGGGAGAAGATATTTGCAAATGACATATACAATAAAGGGTTAGTATCCAAAGTATATAAAGAACTTATACAACTCAACACCAAAAAAATAAATAATCCAATTTGAAATAGGCAGGAGATATGAACAGACATTTCTTTAAAGAAGACATCTAGATGGCAAAGGCTACTTTTAAAATGGGAGTTAAAAGGAGAACAGCAACCAGCCCAGAATGACACATATGCAAAAGACACATATCTATCTGAGACTATGGTTTTATTGTAACTAAGTCATGGATGAGTAATTGAAATTTATCATATGCTAAACCTAAATTCTTTCCATGAAAATTCCAAGTCATCTTCCAAGTGGCTTCTGCCATTCCACTAACTTAATGTGTTTCTTTATTATAGACCTGGCATTAAAGGAACCAAAAAAGAACATTTTTACTTCACTCTGTATCTTCAAATAGATAAGGTATTATTGTTCCTGTTGCAGAGATGAGGCAAAAGAGGCCCAGGAAGGTGAAAAGTTTGTGTATCTATAAAATGGAGTAAACTATACCAGAGTTATTATAGGATTCTAACATCAGAGGGAGCAAGTTTGAGGTTGGGCCAGAGTAAGGTAGGAGGTGAGTAGGGCCTGTGACCCTGAGTGGTTGGAAGGGATTGCATAAAAAGGCACAATCCTCCAATGGCCTTCTGTAAGGGTCTCATGGTCTTGCTTTATCATTATTGTTGTTAATGTCTTTTCAGAGTCTTCCCAACCACTCATAGAGAATATGCCCAGGAGAGATAACTAACCCTTAGCTATGATCTAACTGATACTCAGTCCAGAGACTTGCTTGAATAAAATGTGAGGTTTTATGTGAAGCACCCACTACCAAAGAAGGGTTCAATAAACATCAGTTCCTTCCCCAGCCTTCCTCCTACAGTCCTACAGAATAAAAGGGCATGTTTTCTTTTCTTTTTTAACATTAATTTATTGTCAAATTGGTTTCCATACAACACCCAGTGCTCATCCCAACAAGAGGAGGGCATGTTTTCAATCCCACTTACTGATATCCAATGTCACAGAAGTGCTGTGTGTCCATGTGGAAGGATTGTATATCTTGGACACGAATATGGCAATCCATGGATACATTGCAGGTTGTACCAGCGGTGTGGATGATGATGACATATTTTGCTGGGAGGCTCATTTTAGGGCAGTGTGTCTCTCTGGCTTCCCATACTGACCGTGAAATGATGTTGGGGCAAGCTGTGGTAAGGTAAAAAACCAAGAGCATGGGAACACACCTACTTATGGACAAACTCATAACTGCAGGCTGGATTCCTTCTCGGTCTCCCCAACCTCTGGCACCCATTGCCACTTCCTGATGTAAGCTCAAGCTTTGGAATTTAGGAAAGTCCAGACAGGAACTTTCTGGGTCATGTGCCTGGAGCTAAGGGACAGAGGTAAAAATTTATAAGTTCTGATAACAACTGTGGAAATCATTATATGAACATAAGGGGAAGGACTGTTGATTGTACAGAGGCATGGCCATTTTATTCAAAAGACAAAGTATGCCTACCTGCTTGATGTATTGCCTACCTACTTGCTATATTGCACATTTATGCAGGTGTGTGGACCTACGAAACAGGACAATGTGAAGAAATCAGCTGTGTCTCTGAACTGATCATGTGTATATGGAAATAATTCAAAATATATAAAAAACTCTACAAATGCTAAAAATATCATTATTGAAGACAGCATCCATCTGAAAGCCAGAAGCATTTTATTAAAAACTTAGTTTAAAAAAAAAAGCTTAATAAAAATATCCTTGAGTCCAAGAAAAGGTCCACTCTAGCAGAAAGCTAGATATATTGTACTGTTTTTAGGTCACTGCTTGCTCACTCCAAAATAGCATATGATTTTTATTACCCTACTTCTTGGAATATTCACTCTGATGTCAGTGTTACCTGCTGACTCGTTTTTCTCAGTGTGTGGTCATGCTGCAGGATGGCTGCATTTTGCTCTTAGAATGCTGTGTGTGTGTGTGTGTGTGTGTGTGTGTGTGTGTGTGTGTGTGTATGTACTCACCTGCTATACACAAAACTGTATAAATGTTTACCCCATCCCATTATCATGTTTCCTTTTTCTCCATAGCTTTGATGCAATCTGACATCATATGTATTTTACTTGTTGAGTTCTTCATTTCCTGTCTTTCTTCACTGAAATGTGCAGATTTGTATATTTGTTCACAGCTGTGTTCTCAGTTCCTAGAATAGTGCCTCGTATTCAGTTAATATTTGTTGCTTGAATGAAAGTGTGTGCACATATATATTGCTAACAAGGATGGTCTCACGGCTATATCACACTACTAGTGGGAAGGAGATGAGGCCAGGAAGCTAGCCTGTCAGAATTTTTTGGATCTCAGCATGAGGTGTTCTTGATCCAAGAAGCCAGTGAACACCAATAGGACACAGCATTCCCTAATGTGGTTGAGTGATAACTGGGAGGAAGGTGAGGCAAGATTGAGGGTCTTACCTTTCCTAGGCATCACTGGCTTTTGAGGGACCAGACAGACCTCTTCATTCAAGATGAGTAGCTGAATATACCTGGGTGACAGATGACCCTTCTGGATGGCATAGGATATCAGGTCCTCTGCAGCTGATAGGGCGGCAGGGCTTAGACTACTTCCTAAAAGAGGATAACGTGGGACCAAGAACTGTCAGCAAGACATTCCATCCTGATCTAGACCTGGGAGAGGATAAGATGTCACCTAGGTCTGAATAACTGATAGATTGGAAGAGAGGAAACAAATCCAGTAGCCAAAATAGGGCCTAAGAGACAAGGAGCTACTTGGACAGAGCTCTTAGAAGCCAAATTGGTGACCTATTCCAATTGCCAAACTAGGACCTTATTTATACTCCATCTCTAGGTGAAAGAGCTGGGCGGCAATTAAAGCTACATGCAAAGGAAGGCCAACTTGACTAAATCAGGTATGCCTTAGCATGCAGGAAAAGGGAACAGAATTTAGGAACTCCCACAATCAGGCATGTGGCAAGTGCACTTTATATCCATTAACTCATATAATTCTCACTGAAAACCTCCAAGATAAATGCTATTCCTAGCCCCAGTTGGCAAATGAGGATCCTGGCAGGTTCCAGTTATTCACTTACTAGCTCTTAACTCCATTTTTTTCTTGAGCTCTCCTGTTTCGCAGGGGCTAGAAACCTCAAACTACATTTCCCAGACCTCATTGGTGCCAGCTCTGGCTGGGTTCTGCTGCTCCAGCAAGAGAGAAGCCATGTTTTTCTTCCTCTGCCATCCATAAGTATAGACTCAGTGCCATACAACATCAGACTCCAGAAGTGATGGTAAGAACTGAGAGCTTAAGCGGTGTCAGTGGTGGCTTCAGCTACCAAACAGGAGTGCAGACCAGAGAGGAAGAAGAGAAACAACAACAACAAAAAAGCTATATCATAGAATCCAAGGGAGAAAGGAACTCAAAAGAAAGGATGGGTCACCTGGGTGGCTCAGTTGGTTAAGTGTCTGACTTCAGCTGAGGTCATGATCTCACAGTTCGTGGGTTTGAGCCTTGCATCAGGGTCTGTGCTGGCAGCTCAGAGGCTAGAGCCTGTTTCAGATTCTGTGTCTCCCCCCCACCCCGCCCCTCCCCCAGTCATGCTCTATTTCTCTCTCAAAAATAAACATTAAAAGAGAGACAGAGAGAGAGAGAAGGGTGATGGTCAGAGAGGACCAGTATGTTGTAGACTGGAGAGACAAGAGTGTTAAGACAAGGGAGTGGAGGAAGAGAGCGTGGAAAACTCTCTGGCAGAAGGTCCAAGGGGACAACCGTTACCTATCTTATTGCCAAAGAAGGCAATTCCCAGGGAGATGTTGTTGTAGCCCTGGGTATGCATGCCTTGGACATCCCAGCCGACACCTTCATACACCCTGCCATCGTCCCCAATCAGGAAGCTGCAGGGCAAGGAAACATGGATTTGAAGGCAAATTAAAGAAGACCTCTCACCCAACCCATTTAAATTTCCAAGAGATGTGGGAATATACTTTAAATTATTTTGTGATTTAGCTTAGTTGTGTGTCCCAGAACCTCACTTTAAAAATACTCAGTTGGTGGGGCGCCTGGGTGGCTCAGTTGGTTGAACGTCCAACTTCAGCTTAGGTCATGATCTCATGGTTTGTGAGTTCGAGCCCTGCATTGAGCTCTGTGCTGACAGCTCAGAGCCTGGAGCCTGCTTTGGATTCTGTGTCCTCTCTCTGCCCCTCCCCACTTGTGCTCTATCTGTCTCTCAAAAATAAATAAAGGTTAAAAATTTTTAATTAAAAAAATACTCAGTTGGTTCTAGGGTGCCTGGGTGGCTCAGTCAGTTAGGCATCCGGCTTCGGCTCAGGTCGTGATCCCCCAGTTCATGGGTTCGAGCCTTCATCCGGCTCTGTGCTGACAGCTCGGAGCCTGGAGTCTGCTTCAGATTCTGTGTTTCCCTCTCTCTCTTTCTCTGCCCCTCCCCTGTTCATGCTCTATCTCACTCTTTCTCAAAAATAAATAAACATTTTTAAAAAATTTAAAAAATATATTCGGTTGGTTCAAAGTGGAATTCAAATGTGTGACTCTTAAACACCTGAGAACATTATTTCAACACTTTTCCAGGGCAATGAAAACTCATCCATCCTATTTTTTAATTATAGGAGAAAGCACATGAACATTTAAAATAAACAACTGGAGGGGTGCCTGGGTGGCTCAGTCGGTTGAGCGTCTGACTTCAGCTCAGGTCATGATCTCACGGTTTGTGAGTTTGAGCCCTGCATCGGGCTCTGTGCTGACAGCTCAGAGCTTGGAGCCTGCTTCAGATTCTGTGTCTTCCTCTCCCTCTGCCCCTCCCCCTCTCATGTTCTGTAATTCTCTCTCTCTGTCAAAAATAAACATTAAAAAAAATAATAATAAATAAATAAAATAAACAGTTGGAGTTCAGGAATCCCTTAATATTGGCTTTATCTTCAGTTTCTCCTTAGGAATACCTGTAAGCTCTTCTGTATCACAGAAATTTGTTTAGAATATTCCTTTTTTTCAGTTTCTTTTAAAAACAATATATCTATTCTTTTGCTCTACCTCCTGCCTCCTTTCTGTCTAACTTTCTTACTCTCCACTTCCCAACTACACTCTTCAGAAATTATGTTTTCACAGCTCTTGCCATATTCCACTCTTAATAGACTGTGAGTTTCCATAGCAAATGGAGCACAGAAAGAACACTTTCTCAAGGATGCCTAAAGACCCTGAATGGAGGTGAGCCCACCTCCCACCCTGCACTGACATGGCCTGGGGATTGGGTGGGGCCTCAGTATGCCCACTGATCTGGGAAGACTTTGCTGCCCAGACTTTCAGTAAGTATCTCTGTCACTCTTCAGCAGCCTTTGGTTAGTCCAATGTGAACTGTCCCTTATGGCAACAGTCAGCTGTACCATACAAACTGGAGATTATGTGTGTCTATATACACATCCTCATAAAAAAATTTTTTGTTTATATTTATTTATTTTGAGAGAAAGATAGTGGGTGTGCATGTGGGGAGGGGCAGAGAGAGAGGAAGAGAGAGAGTCCCAAGCAGGATCACCACTGTCAGTGCAGAGCCCTATGACTGAAGCTCGCTCCATCTCACAAACCATGAGATCATGACCTGAGCTGAAAACAAGTCAGATGCTGAACCAAATGAGCCACCCATGTGCTTTTATTCTCATTATTAAGGGGAAAGGAAGAGTTTCTGGGCCTCCACTGGTAATCCTGAGTGGACACTTGATACACAACCTCAGGATCTCTCCATGCATCACATTTGTTTTAACATGGGGCTCTCCCCTCTCGATCCCCACCACCATTCCCTGTGAGATCAGACCTCAGTGTGACGTGGTCCTCCAAGGAACCCAGTGGGAGAATGCTCCTCACTGTCTTTGTGTAGACTGCTGGATCAGTAGGCAGTCTGGGAACAGCTCTAGGTCCCACTCCCTAACTTAACAAATTTTCTGTCTTCTCTAGACCATGGCATCCGTACCTTTGACACAGGGGGTGGTAAAGTTCTCCCATTCTCTCACCCATTCCTCAGAGTGGATGGGAGGGCCAAGGTAATGCTTGTGAAGACCTTTGTAAACTGTAATATTCTACATGCTCCATGGACAACTGTAGTTATTACACAACCTCCCTTACTTGTTCCAGAACCCTCCAGTGTCTGAGACCATCTTTGAATAAATGGCTCTGAGCCATCCTTCCTAAACACCTCTGAGGATTCTGGATTTTGTTCATTTGTTTTAACATTTTTTATTCATTATACAAGCAACATGAATGGGAAGATGGGAAACTAGATGAGGGAAATTGGGTGGCCCCCTCAGAGGCAGATTTGAATGTGGCCCCAGGACCCACCCATTTGCTTACTTGTAGACCACGTCGCACCAGCCTTTGGTATAGACAGAATGGGACTGAAAGCCCCGAAGCCTCTGGCTGCAAACATCCTGCTCCTGGCACTCCATCCCTGTGAGCTGGTTCATGATGACATAGGCCACAGGTTGTGTCAGCTGGGCCCTGCAGGTCTGTGATCTCGCTCCCCACTCCTTGCGGGAGACAATGGTGGGAGCTTCTGCAAGGGGACCACAGGATGGCATACAGCAAGCACTACTATTTCTTCTGCAGGCCTGGGAGAGTCCCCTGGATGCCTCCACCACCCACAGCCCCCCTTCTCATCTCCATAGCCTATTCTGGCTAAAAGCAGTCCCCATGCAGACTCTACATCAGCATCAGAAGTAAAGCTGTCTTGGTTTTCATACACTCCCTCATTGTATATCCTAAAGGACAAACCCCCCTCAGCCCTACCCTGGCCTGCTTTGCACTTCCCACCTCCAGAAAGTAGCCCCTGTGACACTCTGTGCTAACCATGGGGCTCTGAGCTGCCATCTCTTAAAGCACCCCAGTATGAATGCATTGTCCTCACTGGCATTTGCCCTGGGTCTCTGACCTATCTATTGTCTGGGCCTCCCCTCAGAACGGTGACTCTCTGAGGAAAGCTCTGTTTCTCTCCTCAGATTTGAGCCCTTAGGAAGTTCCCTGAGCATCAGGTACATGTCTTTCTCCCATGTGAAAATGCACTGCAGACAGGGCTGAGAGCCCTGCACAGGACCCCAGGACCCCTGAGGGCTCACTTACTATCTTTATGTTGGAAGCATCTGGGAGCTTTCTGAGGGATAGGGTGTCTCTACCCTTCTACTGACAGCTGGAGACTGGGGGCCTTGTTCTTAGTCCCTGGGTTTTCCCTCCTTCCTGGAACCCACCTTTGCCTGAGGATTCATGGCAATCCATGGGAGCTTTGTGGGATTCAACCCCACCTACCAACCCAGCCCAAGTATAATTAAGTCCCGAGAAACACTTCTGGCTACCTGAGGATCCCTAGCTAACCCCAAACCACCTCACCATTTTGACCCTTGTGAATGAGCTGAGAGATGCCAACAAACAAGTCTAGAAGCCCCTCTGATAATCCTCTGGCTCGGGTTTCATTCCAGGAGAACAGTGGGGAATCCCCTGCAAAGGAACATTGCACTTAGTGCTGGTCCTTGGAGAATACCTGGACCAGTGAAGAGGAATAGACTCGACATCCCCACCCCAAAGTCCACAGCCTCTCCACTCCCCCAAGTCCCCTGACATCTTCTAGGAAACAACACAAAAGAGAACTACAGATGTTTCTGGCTTCACCCCACCTCTGCCTCCCACATCTGCCCCAGTGAGACCTTCATGCCCTCCCAAATCCCCTCCATTCCAGGGGAATTGCCATCTCTCCTGCCCCCTCGTCTGAGCAGCTCTAGCTCTCCTGGCTCACCTACATACCTTTGTTCAGATCAGAGGGTCACATACCAAGGTGGTCATCATTATTTGGTGGTAACATGTACACATGTATCAAGTATGTATTGATCCAGACAAGGTTCTTGAAATACAGAAATTTGCAGATTGTTGTGACTGTCCTCACAAACTAGATTTTTGAGATGGGATTAACTGAGGATTAGTCATCATCAACATGCCTCATTCTCCTCTGCCTGTTTAGTACCAGAGATCATAGGAGCAAAACCTACTAGAACCAGCAGTGTCACCAACATCACCTCCCACAGGGCAGCTCTATAGTTTACCAAGCACTTTCAAGAGCCTTACTAGATTTGTGGCTTAAAACACGTATATGTGATAAGCAAAGAAAATTAACCACTCCCTCAACACAGAGGAGAAACTAAGGCTCAAAGAAGTTAAGTTACTTGTCTAAGATGATATGGGTTTAAGCCATGGGCTTGGTTCCAACCTAGGCTGTCTGACCCAAGCTGCGTTCACTGCCACTATACTTGGTGACCTCTCCAAAGCTGTCAGATGACCTTGGATAAGTCACTGCTGCAATGGAGCCCAGCTCGTATCCTTGTCTGTAAGTCAAGGTCACTAAGGGCCTCCATTCTGTCCTTCTGTGAAATCATCAGGAGCAAATTCATGACCATGAAACTAAAGCCAAGGTGTGCTGGGCAGACTGGGGAGACTACTGAGGACTGGCACCACTCTCAGTAGGGCAGGGGACACCTGAGCTAGGCTCTAATGGGGAGCCAAGGACTGGCCAGAAGGAACAATCAATGAGCGATAAGGAGGATGACTAACAATTAGTATGAAAAGCACTTCTGACCCAATGAAAGAAAACTCACCCCAAGTCCCAAAATCCCAAGCAGGGAAAATAAGAAGCCACAGCAGCATCCTCATGTGGTCCCAGGGTGCCAACAGGGTTAGTGTGGACCTTGGCCCTGGAAGAGATGTCAACAGTTAACCCAGCTGTGCTCACTCCTCAAACAGGATACCCACCCCACTGCATGGCACCCCTGCCTGCCTCACAACCAAACTGAGAGCCAGCACCTGCCTAGAGGTCTCAGGGTCCTCAGCACAGAGCCTAACCCTCAGCAGGTGCTCATTAAAGTTGAGGGTGCTAGCAGCCTTGCCCAAAGTTACCCAACCAGTAGTGGCAGATCAGGATTCATACCCAGGTATGTCTCCACAGCCTCTGCCTGGAACTTCGCCACAGTCTGTCCAAGTTTTTGATGCTGGAGATTCTCAACGTGGGCCCAAGAGGTTAAACCCCAGGATCTCTGTGGTCTCTTCTGGCTGCAGGAATCTTTTTGGCTCTCTTGGGCAGAAATGAATTGCTTGTTTATGCTCAATCAAAATGAAATACCAGTTCCCCAAGATGACAACAAAACATCAACTTTTCTCCTGGTTATCCTACTGAGAAATGAGAGAGGGAAGTTTCAGATAAAATGAGGTATATCATTGTCCTCCAGAGTTTTTATATTATAATCAGTAGTCCCCAGATGGAAAATGTTTAGAACCATGTTTTAAGACCTGAGCATATAGGAACTTCCTGGATCAGGACCAGCAATCTCTTGGTTAATAATACCCAGTATTCCATTCATTTGGGAAAAACTGTCACTTAAGAGGAAATGAGCCAATTGCAGATGAGAGTAGGAAACATGTGGGAAAGTGTCAGCCTTCCTCTTTGGCCAAATGAGAGGTAAGGATTAGCTTGTCCAATATGGAGCCCTGTGGCTGGCCTCCCAGAAAACAGGTTGGCCTTTTGCAAAGCTACTTAGAAACCAGCAATCAATTCTGGTCAACAGAAGGTTTGGATCCTGGTCACTTGCTCATGGTACTTTCCCAACCATGAGTGTTTAAGTGGCAAATGCTGTCCCGAGCTTGTCACATCACACAGCTGAAATTACAAGGCTTGAGCCCAGCCCCTCATCACACCCAGGGCAGAGACTAGTGGCACCTCCCACCCCCACCTCCAATCACAACCCTGCCTGGTGCCAGAGTTCATCTGCCTTGGTTCACACTGCTATGCATTCTGTATCCTTAAAATAAAGATGCAATAGCAGAATAGGGACCAAGTGAAACATAATCAATAGGGATTCAGAGCTAGACAGAAAGGAAAGAAATTGAGTAGAGTTAACTCCAGGACCCACAACCTTGGCAGGAAAGATCCGGCATGGTAGAACTAAACTCATTTAGTATAATTTAAAATAGAATTTTTTTATTTGGAGGAAGAGTTCAAAAGGGAAGATCACGGAACTTTCTCCACCATATTAATATTTTAGCCAGATAGAAGAGTCCAGTCCCTTCCAAGGGAGAGGGCTTCTCAACAAGGAACACACTCACACTCACACTCAGAAATACCTATGGGTCCCGTGCTGTCCCAGCCCCACAGGTCAGGGTACAGGCAGCCCGCCCTTCATTGGCTGGCAGTTCCTTCCTTCAGACTTGGCTTCTGGCCCTGCTCTCCTCCAGCTGCCACCTCCCAGGCCTTCAGGACGCCTCTCACCAGAGGGCACTCCCTCCCTGGTAAGGGAGCACCTGGGTTCTGGCTTTCTGGATAGAAGAACACCTGGGTTCCTAATAGAAGGTGAAGAGGGGACAGAGTTCTCAGGCTTCCAGGAGGCTCCGTGCAGGGCACCCAGAGTAACTGGGAGAGACCAGACTCAAACTGGGAGCAAGGCCTCACCCTGTGAATAAGCCCAGGTTCCGCCTCCCTGGGAAAGAGCATAATTGCCCAAGGCTCCCTGAGCTGCTTCCTCATCCCCAGCCTTTGGGAAGCCCAGCCAACCCAACATCTGGGAACTTCTTGGCCTTGAGTGGGTCAAACTTTGCTACCCCAAGATATGCCTTTTTGGCATATTGGTTATTCCAGGCTGGTTATTTTATAAGGAAATACACAAGAGCCATGAGAAGTTCTGAAAACCAAGAAGTTACGCTTTTGTAAGAGACACATGAATAGGGAAATCTCCACTTGTAAGGGTGTCTCCTTCAGCACTAGGATGCAGGTGTGACTGTCCAGAAGCTGCTATCACTGGAGAAAGCAATAACTTATATCTGTTTAACTTTGCCCTTGTTTGCTGTACTTTTCCTGGGAACCTCCCACAACTGAATTCCTGCCCCCAACATCTTTTGTCTTTAGTTAATGATGGTATTTAAGGTGATGGCTTTGGCCATTTCGGGGAGTTACTCAGTTTTCCTGGGGCTCTGCCATGTATATATAGGAAGTATACAATTTCTTAAGCTTTCCTTGATTCTCTATTAATCTGTCTCATGTCAATTTAATTTTTAGTCCATTTAATGAACTTTGAAAGGCAGAAGAAAACTTTTCATCCCCAACAAGACAGACCTGCTCCAGGAGTGTCAAGGTTGTGGATGGGGGCCACTGCCCCACCCTCCTTCCACCAGGGCCACCTGCACAGGTAGGATGGAGGCAGAGGAACAGAAAGGTACATTCCAGAAGGCACAATGTGCTATCCACAATGTGGATATCCACAATGTGCTATCATCACTAGTACTTATTTTGGCCCATGCATCCACCAGCCCCACCAAGAACACCTGGTCCCTCACCCACTCCAAGCTCACTTCCCATGAGGGGAGTATCTCCGCAAGGACCTGCATGGCTCTCACCTCCCAGGGGGTGGGGGCAGCCTCCTGAGACTGCAGAAAGGACCCTTCTGAGGGAATGCCCCAAATCCAGACGGGTGGCCCTTAGTGGGACTGCAGTCTTACTCTCAGGCCTGTGGGAACTGGAAAAGCCCCCTCAAGGGGGGATCGCACAAATAAACCACTTCCAAATGCCATTCTCCCCATTTAACCGACAAGACCCAAGGCTGGAGAGAAAGGCCCCAGGAGCAGTGTGAAAGAGAGCAGGGGGCTACTTTAGCTGTAGTCTGGGATCAATACTATAGGGACCCCATCAGTTTCCCAAACTTTGCTGACTTGCTGTTTCTCCTTACCTCTGCTATATCCCCACCTTGACTAGTAATAAAGTTCTTGCAATGAGAAGCTCACCTCTGGGGCATCCAGTTCCACAGTTGAGAAGACTGGTCTCCTTCTGCAGGTGGGCCTGCAAATGAGAACGTCAGGGATGGGATTGGAATCTTGGCTGGTGAGGGAGGGATGGGAATACTAGGCAGTGGCTGCCAAGAGGAAGCAAGTAGCACCCAGGCAGCGAATACTTAGGGCTAAGGGGCCCATTCTGTATGATGGCATCAGGAGGGAGAAAGAATGTGGGCTGTCCCTCTCTGGTTCTGTGCATTTAGGACTAAAATGCTAAGTTCTGAATGACTCAGGTCCAGTTATCCTCCCCAGCCACACTCACCTCTCTTGGCCAGAGCAGCTCCTTTCCTGAATGTTTTCTCAACATAGTTGTCTCAGGGAAAAGTTCTTGTGTGACTGCATGGTGAGCTAAACTAGCCACTTTTTTTCATGTAGCACCATTTCAAGTATATTGAAAGAACAATTAACAGCCAAACCATGGATATTCATATGTGTGTGTGTGTGTATCTCAGACATCTCAAAAATGAACAGAGTGTACCTTTTACTTCAAGGAAAACAATGAATGAAATTTGTTAGCAATAATGAAATTGGAGCTTTCAAACAAAAATTAGAGTTTTGGAAAATTTGTGTTGGCTATCATGAGTTTGACAGTCTCCCAATATTTAAGACTTTTCTGATAAGATCAGCGATGATATTAATTTATCTGATTTATATATGTACATATTAAAGATTGAAATGTGTCAGCATTTGGAAAGTGTGGATAACTCAGTGAATCAATATTTTCCAATGACCAATATATGAACTTACAAAATGATGCCTGAATAAAGACCCATTCAAATTTCACAATAGACAATGGATTTCAATGTAACAGAATACAAAGGACTCATTGATATGGTTTCAGATTCCACATTGCAACTAACCTTAAGAAACCTCTACTTGTTGAGTTTTGGTGTCTTATCAAAGAAGAATATCCACAGTGATTTTTAAAGACTATTAATATATTCCTCCCCTTTCCAACTACTTATCTGTGTAAGGTTGGATTTTCTTCATATCTTCAACCAAAACAACACAGAAAACATATTGAATGCAGAAATGGATATGAGAATTCAGGAGTCTTCTTTTAACTCATACATTAAAGAGGCATACAAAAATGTAAAAAGTGATACCACCTATTTGCTTTAAAAAATAGTATTTTTCATTTAAAAATGTGTTAACATGGGTTTAGTTATACTAGTGTAAGTGAATCAGTATTTTGACTTTAAAATTTCTGATATTATACGTATTAATACACATAACCTACATAAACAAAAACTCTTTGGTATCTTCAATATTTTTTTAGTGTAAAAGGGTCTTGAGAGCCAAAAGTGTAAGAATTGGGATCCAAGGAATGTCATGGGCTGACCTGTAGCTG
The DNA here is from genome assembly GCF_024362965.1 of Panthera pardus. NCBI lineage: Eukaryota > Metazoa > Chordata > Mammalia > Carnivora > Felidae > Panthera > Panthera pardus. The sequence continues at coordinate 130,707 of NW_026526682.1, read as the reverse complement.
GTAGGCCACAAGGGGGCAGCATGCTGTGCAGTAATTCCAAACGGGCCTCCCCACATCCCTGTCCACTGCACCTCCCACTTCTTTTCTTTCCTTTTCTGCACTCTCCTGGGAGGCACAACCTCTCAATTACAGGAAGTAATCTTCTAAGCGTGCGTTCCGTCAAAACCAAGGCAGGCACGTATAATTCTGCAAATGTTTATCAGATGTCTCAAATGCAAAGCTTATCATCCAGGACTGGGTAAATATGAGAACCCCTGCTCTCGAGGAGCTAATAATCTGGTGAGGTAGGCTGAGTCATAGGATCAGCGTCTAGGGTGATAAGGGATATGCCTAATCTCAAGGCATAATTTGCATAAACGAGCATATTTTTCCTGAAGGCAAAGCTGGAAGATACTGGACTGTATTTCCAGGGCAATACAGGTCAGCTAGGCAGTGATTCTTCCAGTAAGAGACCCTCGGGTTCTCTGATTCAGAAGAGTACTTGACCTGATCAGGCAACAAGTCCAAATAGGACTGACTGTCGCCAATTTGCAGCTGCTGCCTCAGGGTCATTTTCAGGGAGTGACCTGGGGACTGTGAATTGAAATCCTGGGCCCAAGGCCCTCCCTACCTTGCAAGCCCTCTGAACTGTCTTGCAAGCAGGTGAGCTCCAGGTGAGACCAGTAGCCTCTGAGGCTGAAGTCACACATTTCCCATTCTTGGTCGGCTTTCATCCATTTTTTGTTCACAGCAAGTCTCCCCAAGATGGGGTGCATGGGCCCCATAATGGGAAGGAACTAACCAGCTGTGCCCCCACTGCACCACCCGCAGGCCTCCAATGGAGGCTTCATGGTGCAATGACCTAGGGTTTGCTCACCATGTGGCCAGAGCAGGGCTTGTCACCAGGTAGGCACCCATGAAGGATACATTCTGCCATGGGGCCTGGGATGGAGTATTAAGAGCTCTACTGCGGACTCTTAAGTCTTCAGTCTTAGAAGAACCCTGGAATGGGGTCAGGTGAAAAGTCTTTCAAATTGGCTGCTCTTAACAACCTTTATTCTAGCAGCTGTTTAGAACCAAGTAAAAGTTCTATAGATGTCTAGAGGGCTTCACCTGGAAAGACAATGGGTTTCCTATTCCGAACACGGCAGTGCAGCAGCCTCAGTCTGAGTGTGTTGGTGGCAAGGAGAGGAGTAAAAGGGAAAGTTGAAGAGGAGAAAGAAGGTGAGGGTAGGCAACCATGAGTAGGAGGAAGAGGGAGAGAGCAAGGGAGGGAAAGAAAGGGACAGAGAAAGGACAGAGTGAAGGGGGAGGGAAGGAGGAGAGAAAGAGGGAGGAAGGAAGGTAGAGAGGGAGACTGGTTCAATTCTAGATGCTACTGACCTCAAATGCTGAGATTCAACTATAGCACCGCAGGTCATGGGGGGCATGTAGTGGTCATGGTATAGCTGGTGTGGGGTTTGGAACCTTGGTAGCTTGGGTTTGAATTCAAATTATAACAGAGAAAGAGCTCCCTATGCAAGTGTGTGTGGTTCTGCCTTTTGGGCTTGGTGGCTTCCCCTTTCTGCTCAAGGAGCAGGAGGGTGAGGTAGTGTCATGCGCACACTAATAAGGTGCACACACAGAATTGTGTCTTTCCACAATGTCAGCTTTATTCGATCATAAAGCAAAGTTAATCACTATTATAAAGCAATTTCAGGGTTCCAAATTCAATGACATTTCACCAAGTGATTAAACTTGGCTTCTTACCCAACACAGAGAGCAGAACATAAGACAAACCATACAACAAACAAGATGACAGAAAGTGTAGAAGCCAGTCTGTGGGCATGCAGTCCTCTGGCCTTGGTCCGGTCCAGGACAGTTCATGGCACTTATTGCTTATTATGTTTAAGCAGTGAAGGATCTCAGTTCTGTTTGAGGATCAATTGGGCAGAGCCTTCAGCAGTAGCTGCCTTTTTGAAGTGGTCCGACATAGAGAGGTCATGTCTGAAGAGTCTGACAGTTTGCTGTAAAAATCCTCTCCTTTTTAAAGGGATTTAATCAGTCTTGCCCCCTCCTCTGTTTCTAATTATTGTCAGTTCTGGGGTGTCAGCTGATGCTGGTCCTAGCAGTACCTCCTAGCTGCAATATCTTTAACTGCATGTGTTATTGCTTGACCCAGGCCCCTGCTTGAGTGAGAGATCCCATTTTGCTCTCTACAGGTGGAATTAGGCATAGCTTTCAGGGGCCTCCCACGGCCTGGAGTCAGCAGCCACCCCAGCCCCTTCCCTTTTCTGACTTCTCATTTCTGGGCCATTCCCAGGTCGGGGAGGGGCAGAAACCCTCCCTGTAGGAGCCTCAAGGGGTCTTTTGGTCCTTCTCATTTGAGGTGGTTGCAAAGAACAAGGACTCTATTTCCCTGGCCAGGCTGTGTGTGCTCATCCAAGACCCTGGGCTGAGGTGACCCAAAATAGGCAACCTCCTGTCACTGCTCATCTCTGTCCCAAAAATCCAGGGGTGGCCTGTGGTGGTTGTTGGCTTCCACACCCAGCCCAAATATCTTTCAGAATTGAAGTTGAGCAAAAATAGTGTGGAAAGGAATAAATAAAATTATTTCTATTTGTGGAAGGCATCCTCCTATCTAGAGAAAAATCCCAAGTACTTCACAAACAAAAATACTAGAGTCAATAAACTAATTCTATAAAGTTGCAGAGGACAAGATAGACAAAAATCAGTTGTGTTTCTCTACACCAACAAAGACCAATTTGAAAAGGAAATTAAGAAAACAATTGCACTTACAATAGCACCCCAAACAATAAAATATCTATAAATGAACTGATTCAAGGAAGCAAAGACTTTTACAGTGAAAACTATACAACATTGCTCTAAGAGATTAGAGAAAACTAAAGAAATAGCAAGACATCCTGTGTTCATGGATTAGATTTTATGGAGTGAAGGCGGCAATACTAACCAACGGGGTCTACAGATTCAAAACAAGTCCTATGAAATGTCTTTCTTCTGCATTTTCTATTGCTGTCAACCCCTTGCAGTACACTTCTCTTCAGGCATTGTGGTTTTCATCGCTTAACGTGAGATTGGGTCTTTTTCACATTTTCCATTTACCTGTTGAACATTCTGAACTGATGGAATACAATTATAAGAAACGCCTTAATGTCCTCCTCTGGTGATTCTCATACCTGTGTCAGCTTTGGGTCATTTTCAGATGATTGAACTGTCTCCTCATTAAGGGTCATTTCCCCTGTTGCTCTGCACACCTCAAAATCTTGGATGGAATGGCCGGTGGGAATGTTACCTTGTTTGGTTGCTGGATATTTTTGTGTTTTCTATAATCCTGAGCTTTGATCAAGGATGCATTTCAGTTACTTGGAAACAGTTTGATCATGTCTGGTGTTACTTTAATGATTTTTCAGTGGTCCTGAGCAGTGCTCAGCAAAGGGCTAATTAGGAGTTCCCAACACTGTGGCAAGACCTCCCTGAGTCCTCCTGCCTCGTGAGTGAGGGGGGTTACTTTTTCCAGTCTATCTGTTGGCAACAGGCTGTATTTCCAGTGCTGAGGTACAGGCTCTGTTCCCTCTAATCCTTTCACAAGATTGCTCCCTGACTTGCTGGAGTTGGCGCCCATGGAGGCACAGAGCAGGACTGTGCTGCACACTTAGGGCCCCCCAACAGCTCTTGCTAATTGACTTTCACAGCTCTGCCCTCCCCACCACATCGTCCTGTGGACTCGCAGCTCAGTGTCCTCAACTCCACATAGTACACTGGGCTCCTCTTCAGTTTTCCCTCCCTGCACCTTACTTGGAAACTCTCTCGAGGCAGCACATATGTTGTGTAGGGCTTGGCTCACCTGTGTGTGTTTCCAAGTGTCTGGAATTGCCGTCCTCTTTTGCCTGATGCCCAGTATCTTGGAAATCTGCATTTTGTATATCTTGTGTGGTTTTGTTTTGTTGTTATAGACAAAAGAGTAAATCCAGTTTCTGTGAGTCCATAATGGTGTGGTTCCCCTAAGTGAAAACCAAAGTTGGAAACCATCAATGTAAATTCTCAATAGAGACTTTTACAGAGTAAAAGCCACAGCCCCAGTGAAAACGTAAAGCCAGAAAACCCTTAAAACATATATTTACAAATCAATGCAGGGTTGTAAGGACAGTTTTTACTTGAGCCTGAGAGCAAGCACAGGGCCCACCACCTTTTGTCCCAGAGCTGATGGTGAAAACCCATCCTTTGTCCATGTGGCCAGAGTTGCCATACCTCTTTAGAGGTGTGTCAATCTCATTAAATCGTATTCTCCTGAAAGTCTTTTAAGGAAGGCCCAACACAAATGCTGTGGCCTGATGGGAAGTCTGGGTTTTGTCTTGAGTTTTCTGGGGATTGTTGTACAGGTAACAGCCAACCCCAACTAACTTCTCTTCTCCGGGAAGAGACACACAACAACCTCACCAAAGTTACACTTTCTTTCCTCCTAAAAGTGAACCCGTTTTCTTTACTGTCAAAAAGTAACTAGAAAACTACAAAAAGAAAAAAGGGGGGAAGAGCTATATATACCCAAAGACTTTATTTTTATTAAAATAAAACAGAACAAAGAAATTCAACAACTTTACAGAACCAAGTTTGATTTCCAAATCCCTACCAAAAAAAAAAAAAAAGCATAAACTCAGCACACTTCTGTCACAAGACACACAACCAAGTTGCCCACCTTTAGGGAAATAACTGGCACAACCAAAACGCAAATGGATAAGCCCAGTCCTGTAAAAACTACCTCCAGGGGCAGTATCTGTCCTGACTGGGTAGCATAGCTTCAATTTCCTCCCACCCCCATAGCCTCACATGCCTGACACTGAACACACACGGTCACTTGCTTCCCTGCACCCCAAAACCCTCTGCACCCACTCCCGTCTCAACCATCCTCACCCCACACAAGTCTTCCTCAGACAACCCAAGCAACAGCTCTGGGACTTCCACAGCCCCAGGAATTCTACCGCCCGGAACCGCCTGATTTACATAAGGTCACGCCCCATTCATGACGCAACAGGCCTCTCTTCCCCCTCCCCTCTTCCCCAGTCGCTCTCCCTACCCCTTCCCCCCAAAACCAGCGCGGGATGATTCAGCGTGGAATTGGGAAGCTCTCCATGACATTTCCAAAGCAGGGTCGTCGACTGCGCCAGGAGGAAAATGAGGCCCGACCTACGCGTGACCCACACTCTAGATGGGCCCTTGAGGGCGGAGACAAAGCCTGACCCGCAACCTCCCACGTGCCCTCCACTCAGCCCTCCGGGGAGACCACTGCACTGAGGGGGTTCGGCGCCTGGAGCCTCCTGGGACCTAACCCTAACTCTGGCCAGGGCTCTGGCCCTAAGGGGGCCCACCATGGATATCTGAAATATCGGATGGGGGCCAGTGACCAACGGGAAAGATCTCCCCGTGGAAGCCACATTTTCGCCATGACATTTCCACCCCGGGATGGAGCTGTAGGAGGGGATCCTGAGACGTGGTTCAGCCTGACCATCCCCCCCCCCCCGCCGCCAAACGTTTGGCTCCTTACTTCCAACCCTAAAACTGACCCGCACCCGCGCATTGGGCCAGCCAGCACCACCACCCCCAAAAATAAATATGCAAAAATGTAAAATCTCCTTACCAAAGACAAGGTTGAAACGAACTTGAATCATTTAAATACAAACTCCGTCCTGGACGTTACTCTAAATTATCTTCTACATAAAGCAAATGAGAAATTGAAAATGAATCACAAACTAAAAGTAAACGAACAAGTGAACAGAAGTAGAGGAGAAGGACCATTTTGGTGCTTACTCACTAAGCATCTCTGACAATGGAGGGTAAAACACTTGAATTAAAAGAACAAGCCAAACAAACACACAGCCAAACAAACACACAGCAAAACAGACACCAAAACGCATCCGACATCTTAAACACCGATTACCATAAGAAAGCGCGAATGCAGTCGGGACAATTCCACATTTAGGAAACTACGCAGGGATCACGAAGCCCAAAATAAAGTGAAAAAGCCTCACTCTGGGAAGTGTCACGTCCTTCATCCCGCTACCTCTTACCAAGAAAATGTACTGTGTTCTCAACCCGCCCCAATGCAGCCTCACAGGCCTCACACTGTACACACACGGTCACTTGCCTCCCCGCACCCCCAAACCCTCTGCACCCACTCCCGTCTCAGCCATTCTCACCCCACACACGTCTTCCTCGGACAAGCCGAGCAACTGCTCGGGCATTTCCACAGCCTGTGGAATTCTACCTCCCGGAAAGGCGCCCACCGCGGCCTCATTTACATAAGGCCACGCCCCGTTCAGAATACAACCACCTCCTCTCACTCCCCGCCCCTCCCCGCACCACCCAGCTCCACACACCCGGTCTCCCTGCCGCCAGCTCCCCTTCCACCGGGATCTCAACTCTGATGCTTCTCCTCCTCCTCCCGCCCCCCCCCCCCCCCGCCCTCCTCCTTCCTCTCCTTGCGGGTCTCCTCCGTCTTCTCCCCTCCACACTGATTTGCTTACAGCTCGTCTTCCCTCTCCCACCAGCTCCCGCCCCGCCCCCTCCGCCAGTCGGGGCGCTCACGCGGCGGCCAGCACCAGGCCGACTGCGCTCGCCTGAGAGAAACACGAGGGAGGACGTCCCCCAGCCGGAGAAGCGCCCACACACCTCGCGCTCTCTCTCTGCTCAGAGCCCGGTTTGAAGGAGACACAATGCGATGACTCCACCTGAGGGGCTCAGCCCCCAAGCCAGTCCCCCCGTCCCCCCCGTGCCTGGACACCCGCGCTGGGGGAACCGAACGTCTGGCAGCTCTGGGCGCGCGAACCCACACCTGCCGGCTGAGAACTGCCGCGGCCTGCTTCCGCACAGGTGCGTTCGCGGGGCGGGGCCGCGGCGCCCCCTCGTGGCCGCCCGGGGGAGGCGCACCAGGATCCCTAGGTTGAGGCGAGGGAGGGTCCACGGAAACCTGCCTTGAGCCCACTTAGACCCTCCCCCGCCCCCAGAAGTCACAGCAGAGGTTAGTGGGGTCCCGGCGCCCCACTCTGCCTCCGCCTTCCCTTCCTCCCCCGCTGCGCGCTTCCCCTTGGAGGAGATTTCCGCCAGCAAAGTCCGCCTTCCGTGGGGAAAAGCCAGGTCTGGAAAACAAAGCAGCACCTACTCGGAAGAGTCTAGTCCTGGGGCAATTTCATGGTCCTGTCCCGCGCGCTCTGGTTTCTGATTTGCCTTTGTCTCCCTTGTGCCTTGACGTGTATTTGACTTTTACTAAATTACTGAAATTAGAAAAAGGCGCCTGGCTGGCTCAGTTAGTTAAGTGTTGGACTTTTGATTTTGGCTCAGGTCATGATCTCACGGTTTTGTAAGTTCGAGCCCAGCATCTGGCTCTATACTGACAGTGTGGAGCCTGCTTGGGATTCTCTGTCTCCATCTCTTACTGCCCCTTCTCCACTCGTGCTGTCTCTGTTTCTCTCAAAAATAAATAAGAATTTTTTTTAAAAAACTTAGAAAAAAAAGATTTGGGGGTAGGGGACATCCAACATTAGTTGTCACCTGAGTTGGTAGTGTGGTGGTTGGTAGAATGATGCCCCCTGCCTAGGAGGTCCCCAGTCTCATCCCAGGACCTGTGAATATGTTACATCATACAGCAAAAGGGACTCCCAGTGTTCATCCTAAGTGCCCTCCTTTATACCCGTCACCCATCTATCCCATCTCCCGCACACCTCCTTCTATCAACCCTGTTTGTTCTCTATTGTTAAGAGTCTCTTGTGGCTTGTTTTTTTTTCTTCTCTTCCCCCGCTTCCCATGTTTCCCTGTTTTGTTTCTTAAATTCCATATATGATTGAAATCATATGGTATTTGTCTTTTTCTTATTGATTTATTTCACTTAGCTCCATCCACTTTGTTACAATTGGCAAGATTTCATTCTTTTTGATGGCTACATTATACACACACACACACACACACACACACACACACACACACCACATCTTCTTTAGCCATTCATCAGTCGATGGACATTTGGGCTCTCTCCATAGTTTGGCTATTGTTAATAATGCTGCCATAAATATTGGGGTGCATATACCCCTTCAAATCTGTAATTTTATATTCTTTGGGTAAATACCTAATAGTTCATAGGTATAGCTCTATTTTTCTGGATCATAGGGTATCTCTATTTTTAACTTTTTGAGGAACCTCCATACTGTTTTCCAGAGCGGCTGCACCAGTTTGCATTCCCAACAGTGCAAGAGGGTTCCACTTTCTCTGCATCCTCATCAACACCTGTTGTTTCTTGTGTTGTTAATTTTAGCCATGCTGACAGGTGTGAGGTGATATCTCATCATGGTTTTGATTTGTATTTCCCTGATAATAAGTGATGTTGAGCATGTTTTCATGTGTCTGTTAGCCTTCTGGATGTCTTCTTTGGAAAAGTGTCTATTCATATGTATGTTTTGCTCATGACTGGACCAAGCACACCCTGGCTGATGGTGTCCTTAACTATAGGAGAGGCTCTCTGCCTTTCGCCCTCCTGCACCAGGCCACACCTGTGACTCCTGGACCCTCCAGCAGGTGTGGAGGAGTGGGGCCCAGGTCTCCTCAGCAGGTGGGATCTGCACAACAAGGGGGCGGGCCCATCCTTCCTGCTGCCTGAAGGCTTCTCCTCTTGAGTGACTCCTGGAAGGCAAGGGTCACAAGACTGGGGTACCTGGCAGAGCCCTCGGGGACTTCACCTAGAGACAAAAATGCAACAGGGTGAGTCCATTGTCAGGCCCTGCTGGTGGCTCCTTGAGCTGCAGTGAGAGCTGGGTGGTCGCAGAGCCAGGTGCTCAGTGACAGCCCGTTAGGAGGATGAGCTGAGGGGAGAGGCTGCCGTCCTGAGGAGCCTCTGGTGCCACTGGGTTAGAGTGAAAGCTTCCCCACCACCTCGGGTGATGATGGCCCTGCTCAGAGCCACTGTCCAGATCCCACACTCCCCCTTTGGGAACCAGTTCACTCCCCATTTCACTTGGAGCAAAATGATGGCTTCTTTGAACTCCCAGGAACAGAAGCGCCTAGCATGAAACATGCACATGTAGAAACAGCCTGTTGTAGGACAGAGAGGTCACGGTGCAGGGAAGTCCCCTGTGAAGTTCATGTCCAGCTCACTTAATGAGGAGAGGGAGGGGTAAGGCAGCTGGGCGCTCAGAGATCCCCTGAGTCTAATGCCACCTCCTACAGATGAGGGGTGGTGGGCTCACAGAGACTGAGGGGCCAGCCAAAGCCACAGGGCCAGTTAGTGACAAGCCTTGGATGAGCACTCAAGCCTTGGTCCCTTTTGCGTGGCCTGGGAGAAGGCAGACGTAGCCATGGACATCACTTGGGCTGGGAGATGACTTTTTTTTCTGACCACAGGGCTCAAACTTCGTATGTGAATGAGGCACAGACATAGGCCTGCTTGACCTGTGAAACCCTTTTCTAACCTGGAAGCTCAGCATCTTCCACCTTAGCAGTGACTATTCGGATCAGGACTGGGTGGCTGGCTGTTATTTGCTCTAATAACTGACACCCGGGAGCCCTGATACAGGGACACCTGGGACCAGATCAGGCTGCAGGTCCAAATGGGGACTGACTGTGGCAAATTTGCAGTTTCACTGCCTCAGAAAAATTTTTGGGAGGTGAGCTCCCACTACACCACTATGCAGGTGTTTGGATTCAGGCCCTGGATGCACAGGAGTGGAGCACCTTATCTAACCAAGACCTCCTGAAGGAACATGAACAGAGCATAGTGGTTTATGCAGGTCTGGGTTGCCAGGGAGCTGGAACAGGGAAAGAGTCTGCAGATTACAGGTCACAGGAGATAGCTTTGGGGGAACAAGGGGTACGCCCATTCACAAGCCCTAGGATGGACAAATGTGCCCATTTCCCCTGTAGGCAGAGCTGGGGGATAGTGGGCTTCTTAATGTGAGGCAGGAATCCTCTTATTGGTGAATCCTCCAATAAGAGACACCTGGAACCTTAACAGGACTGACTGTCACCAATTTACAACTGCTGCCTGAGTGATTTGGGTGGCTGGGCTTCCACCACCCTATAGACCCTGCAGTCATTTGGAGCCAGGCATCAACTCCCCAGGCCTGGAGGTCCCCAGTGTCCAAGACCTGCTGAAGGAGTGTATACTGGGCATTAGGGCTGGCAGGGATCTGGAACAGGCAAGGGTCTATAGAGGCCAGGTCTCAGGATCCAGCTCTTGCAAGGCCAAGAGTGTGCCTGACTGCAAGCTCTACTCTCCACACATGTGCATATTACCTCTGAAGGCTGGGATGGAAGAAATTGTACTGCATTTCCAGCATCAGCCCAGCCAGTTAGCTGGGTCATCCTTTATTAAGGCATACCAGGGAGACTTGATTACTGTAGGTAAGCCCAAGACACCATCAGGCAGCCAGTCCAAGTGGGTACTGACAGTCTCCAGTTTAAAGCTGCCATCTCAGGAAGATTTTTAGGAAAGGAGCACTGTCCACCCTCAATGATATGCAAGTTTTGGGGACCAGCTTCAGCCCAACAGACCTGGAGGGCCCCAAGAGCTAAAGGACAGCTGACAGAATACATGCTACACATGCATGGGTGGCACAGGTCAGGGGAGTCTGGGATCTGAACCAGGGCATCTGTAGGGAGAGGCTAGGTTCCATTAGCGAGTTACTTGGGGGACCTGACCACTGCCTAATTCTAAGTGCTAATCTGCACAAATGTGCATATTCCCCCTGATGACACAATTGGAGGAATATGGACTGCCTTCTCAGGGCAGTGTGAAATGGATTGAGATACCTTCTGGTAACAGCTGATAGCCTTGATTACTGGTAAGCCTGGGACCCCATCAGGCAGCCAGTCCAAGTGGGGGGTAACTGTGTCAGTTTAAAGGTGCCATTTCAGAAAGATTTTCAGGCAGTGGGCACTGCCCACTGTGGGGGTTCTACAGGTTGGAAAGACTGGCCTGAGCCCAACAGGCCTGGAGGGCACAGCAGCCAAACTCTGCTGGCTGACACAGTGCAGACACTCTTGGAGCACACTACTTGTCTCTCCTGGTTTAGTGTCTGAGAGGGCTGACTGAACTCCTATATCCTCTCATATCTTTACTAGCTAGACCTAACTGGCCCCGTCTGCATGTCTCCATACTTACTACCTGTATCATTTTACATATGCTTCTTGGATTTAAGGACCCTTTGGGTCTTCTTTCTCACCTCCTTCTGCTTTTTCTTCCTCCTCACCTGCTTACCTGATTCTGTCCATTCATCATTTGCTCTCTGTCAGCCTACCCACACCCATCTACTCAGTGCTTGCTGTGTGCCAGGCAGTAGGATGGGCACTTAGTATACTGAGGTCTTTAGGAATACTTGTTTACCATTATTTTTTATTTTTATTTATTTGTTTATTTTTCTTTAGGTGAGTCATCTGAACAGGAATAATCTTTTTTTTAATTTATTTATTGTTTAATTTACATCCAAGTTAGTTAGCATGTGGTGCTACAATGATTTCAGGAGTAGATTCCTTAATGCCCCTTACCATTTAGACCATCCCTCCTCCCACAACCCCTCCAGCAAGCATCTGTTTGTTCTCTGTATTTAAGAGTATCTTAGGTTTTGTCACTCTCCCTGTTTTTATATTACTTTTGCTTCCTGTCCCTTATGTTCATCTGTTTTGTATCTTAAATTCCTCATAAGAGTGAAGTCATATATTTGTCTTTCTCTGGATAATTTCGCTTAGCACAATACCCTCCAGTTCCAAGCCATATGATATTTCTCTTTCTCTGTTTCCCTTAGCATAATACCCTCCAGTTCCATCCATGTAGTTGCAAATGGCAAGATTTCATTGTTTTTGATTGCCAAGTAATACTCCATTGTATATATATACATCTTCTTTATTCATTCACCCGTCGATGGACATTTGGGCTCTTTCCATACTTTGGCTATTGTCACTAGCGCTGCTAGCGACATTGGGGTGCATGTGCCCATTCAAACCGGCACACCTGTATCCCTTGGATAAATACCCAGTAGTGCAATTGCTGGGTTGTAGGGTAGTTCTATTTTTAATTTTTTGAGGAACCTCTTTTCCATTTTCCAGAGTGGCTGTACCAGTTTGCATTCCCACCAGCAGCACAAAAGAGATTCTCTTTCTCCACATCCTCACCAACATCTGTTGATGCCTGAGCTGTTAATGTTAACCATTCTGACAGGTGTGAGGTGGTATCTCATTGTGGTTTTGATTTGTATTTCCCTGATGATGAGTGATGTTGAGCATATTTTCATGTGTCAGTTAGCCATCTTGTTTATCGTTATTTTAAAGAGCCAACTTGGGTGTCTAGGCTTTATACTGGTAACTAACACTAGTTGAATTTAAGGTAGAAAATTACTAACAGTTTTGGTTAGTTGAAATTAGTTATTTTGATTGAAGCATGATTTAATCAATGGTGAAGATAGAATGATACTTTGATAGAACTTGTGTGGAGAGAACATCTATTTCTATTTTTGTCAACTGATTTTGAAATAGCAATGGTAATATAGTAACTGGGTTTCTAAATACAAATTTATTGGCAATAAAAGAAGAGATAAAGGAAATAGAAAATTATACTACTCTGTTCATCCCTGCTTTTGCATTATAAGTAATAATCTAATGTTAATAAAATTTAGCATTAAGGGACCATTAGGAAGAAACAAGTATTGCTTGTGACCTGAAAGCTATAGGATACAATTTTAGTGACTGAAAACACATTCTAAGTTTTGGGGCACCTGGGTGGCTCAGTCAGTTAAGTGTCTGACTCTTGGTTTTGGCTGAGGTCATTATCTCTGAGTTCATGAGTTTGAGCCCAGTGCAGGCTCTATGCTGACAGCGTGTACCCTGCTTGGCATTCTCTCTCTATCATTCTCTCTCTACCTTTCCTGTGCTCTCTTTTTCTCTCTCAGAATAAATAAACTTTAAAAATTGTTTAATAAAAATATCCTGTCTTTTTTATATTAGAAGTTATAAATATGTGGCAAATATGACTTCTAATCATTTGAAATGAAAGATGAAACAAAATGGGGTGATTTATGTCAAGGGATTTTAAAATGGAGCCAGGAGGCCATTAAGGAGGTGGGCCTTATTAATGTCCTCAGTGGGTGGACCATGAACCTTTGAACAGAACCAAACTATGAATACTCCAGGGATTCTTCAGAAACACCTGCAACTTGCAAACTTAATGGACTTTTGCTCAGTGATGGTCTTAATTCTGTTTAGCTGAGATTAGTTTTCTGCCAGCAATACCAATCACAATTATTTGTAAAAAACGTATACAAGCATTTCCTTTTGTCTTTAAGAGCCCTTAACTTTTGTTCCCTAAAGGGACACAATTTGGGTTGCTACCTGAATCTGTGCTTCAAATTGCAATTATAAGACCCTAAATAAATGCTTCTGTTTTACTTCAGTTCTGCCTCTTTTCTCAGTTGACAAATGGTAGTTAGTAAAGCAAGATATTATTACATCCAAATTATAAGAATAAATAATGATAGTTATTGAATGCTGTAAGAGGACGCTGACCATTCTGGAGAATTGTTACCCTTTGACATCTCCACTATGGGTGGGGGCAAGGGAAAGTGTATGTCTTCCCCGTTTCCAAGGGACACCATCCTTTGGAGGTGTTGATTAGATAGGAAAGTAGCTGCCATGCTTCTGTGATCCAGTCAGTGTCCACATCCCCTGGACCCACTGGAAGTTTTATTATCTGTTATGCCAAAGCTTCATAAAAGTAGTCCTTTTATTTTCAGGAGGATGGAATATTTTGTTAAGAAAAGTTTTAAAGTTATGCTTAAAAATGCTTAAACACTACTCAGGTGGGTCATATTTTATACTTCAAGAGAAGGGTGCTTTGTTGTAGTACACAGTGATATAAGTGGACATGAATACAAAACAATTTTGTGTCTTTACAAAGAATTACATAGAGGGGAAAGAAAGATGCTTATTAGTAAGTCTGTAGCAGTGCTATGGCAATAGTGCAGGCTGACAGTTCTTCAATCTGCCTCCCTTTTATTTATTATTATTATTATTTTATTTTTAAGTGTTTATTTATTTATTTTGAGAGAGAGACAGCAGGGGAGGAGTAGAGAGATAGGGAGAGAATCCCAAGCAGGCTCTGCCCCAAAGAGGGACTCAATCCCAGGACCCTGGGACCATGACCTGAGGTGAGATCCAGAGTCATGCTTAATCACATAAGCCATCCAGGTTCCCTTGACCTTGATAGTTCTTATCAATGGTTAACTGATGCTAAAGGAGATTTGGATCGGTTGGCCTGCCCTCATCTGATGTAAACACTAAGTGTGAACTTGTGTGTTTGAACACTAAGGTAGTGATTGTGTCTGGTAGGTAGTGACTGGGATTGTGAAAATATAGGAAAAGCAAAGATGTGTTGTACAATGGGTGACCCAAAGATTTAGAATATATGGAGCCTTTCTAATGTTGGCACCAAATATTTCAAGCAAGCTCTGTTAGATTCATTATCTACTATATAAGTTATAGTAAATATTGGATGGATTCTTGTATGGATTATAGGATTTGCATTTTTCCCTGTAGTTTAAACTCCACAATAAAAGTAGTACTATTCATATTCTTATTTTAATATACTTTATTGGTTATATTGGTTTTTGTTATTTTTTTTAAATTTTCCCTGCTAGTATATATGCTTAGTCACATAATTTTTATGAGTTGATGGTATTCCATTTAGAGGTTTGCATTGGTGGTAAACATTTCTTAGGGACCAGAATGCTGAATGGTTTGGAGAACTAGTAGGGTTTTTTTTTTTTTACTTTTTAATGTTTTATTGGCTTTAAAGAAGTGCAGCTTGTTTAAACTCATTAAGAAGCAAATGGACTAAAATAGAATTGTTTCAGGCCCCAAATAAATGAATTTGAATACTCTGTGGAAAATTTTGTAAGCAATGAGTCTCTTCATTATTTAAAAAAAATTTTTTTAATGTGTATTTATTTTTAAGAGAGAGAGAAAGAGACAGAGTGAGAGTGGGGTAGGGGCAGAGAAAGAGAGGGAGACACAGAATCCGAAATAGGCTCCAGGTTCTGAGCTGTCAGCACAGAGCCCGACACGGGGCTCAAACCCACGGACCGTGAGATCATGACATGAGCCAAAGTCAGATGCTTAACCGAATGAGCCACCCAGGTGCCCCATGAGTCTCTTCATCATTAACAACAAGTCTTATCCTTTTAAAGAGTAATAGATGTAGGAGTTAAGATGGCAAAGCAGCTCGGGGACCCTGAATTTGTCTTGTCACTGAAACACAGCTAGATCAGCATCAAACCATTTGGAACACCTAGGAAACTGATCTGAGGATTAATGAAACATTCTGCATAACTTAAGCCACAGAACTTGGCAGGTACATGGTGTGGAGAGGTGAATTGGGGGAGAGAAAAGCCACAGAGCTGTGAGGGTAGGGAGCCCTTTTTGTGGAGGGAGAACAGAGAGAAAGAGAACGGGGCAGGTGGTACATCAAGGTCATGAAAGAAAAGCAGTTCCCCCAAAAGTAGCTAGAAAAAAAGAGAGAAAGAGTGAAAACATTTGCAGGGGACTGGACAAGAAATCTGTTTCCCAAAACCATTGTGGGGGAGAAAGGAGAGGGTTTCAATAGCATCAGTATATAAACAGTAGGGTGCAGAATCTGAAGGTTCACAGCTCAGGTGCTTTGGTGAAACCCCAGGAGCAGGCATCATGGTCTCAGGAGTCCATGTGCGACATTGGAATAAGTGGTTCTCCTGCTTGGAGTGCATTTGGTAGAGGCCATATGGCTTCCCTGGGGGCAAAGGTGTCAGTAAACCCCAGAGAGTAGCCATGTTTGCTGGTATCAGGACAAAGATGCGAGTCCAGTGAGACCTGGCACCAGGTATGTGTTGTGATTGCCATAAACTCTGAACCTTTGCCACTGCACAATTGTGCAAACATTTCTGGGGCAGGCTGGTACCTGGCCATTGCTCAGCAAGACCCTCCCCCAGGGAATCAGCACAGGACCAAGCTGTGGGGGTCCCAGAAGTGTGGGGTTTTGAAGACACACCTATCTGAGATAAAACTCTGGAGAGAGGTACCATCTGGCAGGTGGACAGCTTGGAATGGACGGAGGCCTGAGACAGAGGAGGGGTGCTTGATCACAGGTCTATGAGAGTGCAAAGTTCCTATGCTAGAGACTAGGGAGCTGGGTGGGGGCATTTTCATCCCTGCATACACCCTGCCTGTACACCCACTTGCACTCAAACACAGGGATCCACTCCAGTAAGCTAAGCAGCACCACCAAGTGGAGAACAGAGGCATTACACCAAGCCCTGCCCAACTGCAACCTCCAGGCACATCCTCCAGAAGACCAGCACAAATCCTTCCACCTGCTTCATCGATGGACTATACTGTACTTTAAAGATTCAGTTCTAGGGAAAAGTGGATATAACTTCATTTGGGTTTCATTGTATTTGCTGGTTCCTTCATTTGTTCATTTTCTTTACTTCTGTTTTTGCTTAAATTGTTTTCTTTGTTTTTTTCTTTCTTTCTTCCTTTCTTTTCCCTTTCTTGGATACAGAATGAGCAAATTCTTTTTTATTTTTTTAATTTTTTAAAAACTTTAATTCTATTTTCTTTATTTTATTTTATTCTACTTTACTATTTAATTTTTTTAAACTTCTTTTTCTTTCCTTTCTCTTTTTTCTCTATTCTATCAAGCTTCTTTCAACAAGCAGACTGAACCACACCAAATCCTTTATTTGATTTTATTTGTTTTGTTTGTAATTTTTAAATTTTTATTTCTTCTTTTATTAATTTTTTTCTTCCTCCAAAGTGACAAGATGGAAGAATTCACCCTAAAAGAAAGAACAGGAAGAAATGATGGCCAGGGACTTAATCAACACAGATATATGTAAGATGTCTGAACTAGAATTTAAACCCATGATTATAATAATACTAGCTAGGGTTGAAAAAAGCATGGAAGACACCAGAGAATCCCTTTCTGTGGAGATAAAAGAACGAAAGTCTAGTCAGGCCAAAATTAAAAATGTTATAACTGAGATGCAATATCAAATCAATGCCTTGACAGCAAGGATGGATGAAGCAGAGCAGCAAATCAGTGACATAGAAGATAAAATTATGGAAAATAATGAAGCAGAAAAAAGATGGAAACAAAGGCAAAAGATCATGATACAAGACTTAGAGAACTCAGTGACTTATTAAAAAGGAATAACATTCAAATAATAGGATGATGAAGAGAGAGAAATGGGGCAGAAGGTTTATGTGAGCAAATTATAGCAGAAAGCTTTCTTAATCAAGGGTAGCACACAGACATCAAAATCCAAGAAGCATAGAGAAGACCTATTAAATTCAACAAAAACCTACCTCACCAAGACATATCATAGTCAAATTTACAAATTACATTGACAAGGAATGAATTAAGAAAGCAGCAAGGTGGGGGTGGGGGGTGGGGTAGTCCTTAACCTACAAGGGAAGACAGATCAGGTTCATAGCAGACCTATCCACAGAAAGTCGGCAGGCCAGGAGGGAGTAGCAGGATATATTCAACGTGCTGAATTGGCAAAATATGCAACCAAGAATTCTTTATCCACCAAGGCTGTCATTCAAAATAGGAAGATAAAGACTTTCCCCAACATACAAAAACTGAAGGTGTTTGTTGTGACCACTAAACCAGCCCTGCAAGAAATTCTAAGGGAGACTCTTTGGAGAAAAGACAAAACAAAGCAAAAAAGATCAGAAGCAATAAAGACTAGAAAGGACCAGAGACCATCATCAGAAACACCAACTCTACAGAAAACACAATGGCACTAAATTCATGTGATTCAGTGATTTAAATAATCACCC
Source organism: Panthera pardus (assembly GCF_024362965.1). Taxonomy (NCBI): domain Eukaryota; kingdom Metazoa; phylum Chordata; class Mammalia; order Carnivora; family Felidae; genus Panthera; species Panthera pardus. The sequence continues at coordinate 112,881 of NW_026526682.1, read as the reverse complement.
TGAATGTAAATAGACCAAATGCTCCAATCAAAAGACATCAGGTATCAGAATGGATAAGAAAACAAGATCCATCTATATGCTGCCTACAAGAGACTCATTTCAGACCTAAAGACACCTGCAGATTGAAAGTAAGGGTATGGAGAACCATCTACCATGCTAATGGACATCAAAAGAAAGCCAGAATACCCATACTTATATCAGACAAACTAGATTTTAACACAAAGACTGTAACAAGAGATGAAGAAAGGCATCATATTATAACTAATGTGTCTATCCACCAAGAAGATCTAACTTATGAATATTTATGCTCCCAACTTGAAAGCACCCAAATATATAAATCAATTAATCACAAACATAAGGAAACTCATTGATAGCAATACCATAATAGTAGGGGACTTCAACACCCCACTTACAACAATGGGGAGATCATCTAAGCAGAAAATCAACAAGGAAACAATGGCTTTAAATGACACACTGGACCAGATAGACTTAAAGATATGTTCAGTACATTTCATCCTAAAACAGCATTCTTCTCAAGTGCACATGGAATATTTACCAGAGTAGATCACATACTGGGTCACAAGTCAGCCCTCAACAAGTACAAAAAGATTGAGATCATACCATGTATATTTTCAGACCATAACACTATGAAACTTTAAATCAACCACAAGAAAAAAACTTGGAAAGACCATGAATACTTGGAAATTAAAGAACATCCTACTAAAGAATGAATGGGTTAACCAAGAAATTAAAGAGGAAATTAAAAAAGTACATGGAAGCAAGTGAAAATGAAAACACAACAGTCCAAAACCTCTGGGATGCAGCAAAGACAGTCATTAGACGGAAGTATATAGCAATCCAGGCCTTCCTAAAGAAGGAAGAAAGGTCTCAAATACACAACCTAACCTTTCACCTAAAGGAACTAGGAATAGAACAGCAAATAAAGCCCAAAACCAACAGATGAAGGGAAATCATAAAGATTAGAGCAGAAACCAATGATTAAAAAAAAAAAAAAAAAGATCTACAAAACCAGGAGCTGGTTCTTTGAAAGAATTAACAAAATTGATAAACTTCTAGCCAGATTTATCAAAAAGAAAAATGAAAGGACCCAAATAAAATCATGAATGAAAGAGAGGTCACAACCAACACCACAGAAATACAAACGATAATAAGAGAATATTATGAGCAATTATATATTCTACACACATAGAGTCAGATACATCTCATAAGCACCACTCATATACACACATATATCACACCCACACACCACCATGCACAACACAAAAAGCACAGATACACACCACACCCACACCAATTCATACCACACATACACCACACACACACAACACACCTGCCACACATACACAAATCGCACACTGAAAAACTACAGATACAGCACACACATTCCACACACACAACTCACATATACCACAGAGAAAAACATTGCATTCACAGGCCAAACACACACTACACATACACGCAATACACAATACCACTCACATATTAGAGATATACCTCCCACATCCCACAAATATATGACAAACACTACACATATACCACAAATACACTATATACATACCACACATACAAGATGTATATTACACAAACATACATAACATACACAGAAGAGGTACACAACACAGACACCACACACTAACCACACATACAACATACACAAACACACATGCGACACATAGGTCACAAAACATGCACACATATACCACAAACACAAACAACACATACACCACACACATGATATACAAACCAAACACAACACAAATAGCACACATACACTGCACAGCATACACATCACAATAACCAGACATAAAATACACATATACCACACAATCACCACACATAATGCATCGATATCTCACACTATACATATGACAAGCATATATTACTTAGATATACCGCTCTCTCAACACACACAAACACATAAGCTACACACTTACACCACACATAATATATATACCTCACATACACATCACACACACACACACACACACACACACACTTCAATCAAACCACGTATACACCACACAAAAAACACTTTCGACAAACACCAACCACACATACCAAACACACACCATACATATCACACACACACCACATATACCCCACAAACACCACAAATAACCATACACGAACATCACATATATACCACACACCAAAGATACATCATAAACACACAACACAATACCAAACACACAACACACAAAGAACACACTTGTAACAGACTTATACCACACATACAGCTCAGGCATGTCACATGCAACAAATGTACACCACACACACCTATGTATACACCACAATTTCACCACACTCACACACGTCACACACTGCACATAAATCACACCTACTCCACACATGCACAACACTTATACTATACACATCACACACCAGACACACATCACACACATTAGCACACATATGCCACACATACACAAACCTCCCAGGCATCAAAAAAATCTATAGATACAGCACACGTTTTCCCCATATACACCACAAACATACCAAACACAGACACTCTACACTCACACCATAAGCACACCATACATACACAACATACACACCACACATTAACCACACATATACCACACACACACCACTTAAACATCAAACACACATCATACATACCATATATACCACATACACACACCACACATACACTACAAAATGTGCACATATATGCCACACAAACCACACATATACATGAGAAGACACACAAACCAAACATGCTACTCATAGCACACATATGCCACATGCACAATTCATATGACACACACCACACATGTACCACACACAAACTACAGAAACAATGCACATACAACAATAAGCCACACGTGCATAATTACACCACAAACACACCACGCATATATAAAACCATATGCCAAAATATACTACACATCCTATATATACAACACACTTCAACCACAATTAAACACACACATCACACATACACCCACACATATACCTCACACATACACACCACATATGCCACATACACAAACCACACACACGCAAACACCATAAACTAGAGATGCAGCACACATGCCACACACATATACCACACATGCAGCACACGTGCCATACACATACACATACAGCACACACATACCACACAGAAAAACACTCTACACATGCCATATACACACTAAATATACACAACACCTACAGTACATGAGACATATATGCCACACATACAAAACACACATCACACACCTCATATACCATATAAGCACACCACACAGAAGCTATAAAACTTACAGCCATATACCACCATCACATTCAGATACATGACACATATACCACACATGCCACACACACCACACAGATACCATAGACAGAAACCATAGAACTCCTCACATACATCATACACACTGTACACATACCACAACACACACCACACATACACTGCACACATCACAGACACAACACACATATACACACATATACATATACACAGATAACCCAAATGAACCATACACACAAAACATTTATACCACACAAAAACACACGACCTGTATACCACTCATACCACAAAGATACTACACAACCCACATATACACAACTTAAAGACCATACATATGCTGCAGAAACTCAACACATATATTATGCACACATCACAAATAAAACACAGAAACACAACATGCAGATCACACATATACAACACACACTGCACATACACTACACATACACCACATATACACAGCATCCATACCACTTGTACAGTGCACTTAAACCACACATGAATGTCACTTATACTACACAGACACCATATACATGCCAAACACACACAACACACACATTATACAAACCAAAAACACACACCACACATACAACACACATGTACCACACGTTCACCACTCAAATACTGCACATATATTACACAAAACCCATACATGTATATCACTAACAGCACACATACATGGCACATACCACAGTCACTTCACACAACACATACACCATGCATATATTACCTACATACACACCACACAAACAAAACCCATCCACCACATGGTAATCACACACAACACACCACCAACATACTATGCACACCACACATGCACAAGCACTAACCACACGTATAACACATATACATCAAACTCCACACTCACACATCACATAAACAACACACATACTTTACATACACCACACAGAAACACACATACACCTCACATACACACTGAACATACAGCACAAACACCAAACATACACAACACACATGTAATAAATACACCACCAAAACATACAACATGGATACCCTGCAGATACCACACATATGACACTTGCACAAACACCACATGTGTACCAAAGGAAAGCAACACACATGCACATGCACACACACACACACACACACCATACATAAACCCTATACACACCACACATACCACACACACATACATACAAAACCTTCAACACACACTGCACACATACAACACAGAGAAAACCCACAAACCCCACACAGGCAGCACACTCAGCACACATTCACCAGACACATCACACACTGACCATATACACACTATACGTAACAAACTATGCCACACAAATGCACACTAACCTCAGATATACCAACACACAATAAACATATACAACACATAGACATCAAACATACACTGTACACACACCACACATATGCCAAAACACAGCACAGATACAAAACACAAAACTACCATGCACAACACGCAACTACCACACACACACACACACCACAGATAACACAAACTAACAGAACTATCAAACATGCAGCACATACAACCACACATACAACATACTCATCACACATTTAACACATGCACCCCATACAAAACTCACATATCACAAACCACAGTTGCCACACAAGTGCCACATACACATTCATACCACACATTCACCATATACATCATACATACATTACACACACACCACATATACAATACTCATTCACCATGTTTATACCACAAACATATCCAACATAGATCATATGTGCACCACACACTCACACTTATACTTCCTCACACAAAATGACCACATACAACACAAGTATACCAAAAAACCAACACATTCATACCACAGACACTCCACAAAGGTGCCACAGGCACCAAACATATACACATACAACACATATACACAATACACACACCAACACACTCTACAAACATGCCACACATATACCACACACAAACACATCACATGCATAGCACACACTATACATATATACATGAACATCACACATACACCATACAAAATCACCACACATATACCACACAGGACAGATATACCACACACACACCACACATCACACAAATACCACACCAACACAACACACACACCACATGCACCACACACACATTTATTATTATTATGCACACACACATCACTTTTACACCACATACACACCACACATTTATTCCACACACATACAAACAACACACATACAACACGTGTATACTAACCATACACACCACACAATACACACGCACTGAATATATATCACATACACACAATATGTGTACCACACATACACTACATATGCAACGAACACACGCAATGATAATTCACACTTATACCACATACAGACACAACACGCATGTCACACAAACACCACACATACAACACACAATGCACATGCCACACAAATACCACACAAACACAGTAAACGAGCACATACACACCACGCACATACCACAAACAACACATACACTATACATACAGCACACATAACAACATATATACAATACTTATGCCACACAATAATCACACAACCCACAATAATTATACCACATACACACCATTTACACCACACAGACATCACATATATACTTCACACACCAAATACATCACATATACGTCACATAGAAAACATACATATGTTACACACATACACACTCAACACACTCAAAGACCACACATATACCAAATACACATACTGCTCATACACCACACATACATCACACAACACACATCATACACTCACCACATGTATCCATGGATATGCCACACACCTCATACATTTGCTGCATACATTTCACACACCTCAAATACAGCACACCTATACACCATACACATATATACCACACAAACACACACACCACATATACACCACACAATAACCACATATTTGTAATATTCATACACACTACACATATAACATACATTCATACACATCACATCTACATCACACACACAAACCACATATACACCACAAACATGACAAACCACACACACTCCACAGATATACCACACACTCAACATACATACAATACACACCCCATACATATACCATACACACATACACCACATATACCACACACACATAATATATATATGTATATATGTAATATACATAATATATACATAATACATAATACACATATATATCATACATTAGCACTCATTCCAAACACAAGTACACACCCCACATACACATTAAACACAGATCACACATGTTACAAACACTCCAAACATACACCATATTTCACAAACATATACCACAAACACACACCCACACCACACAAGAACCATACACACAATACATACAACACACAAAATCATACATACCACACATCCAGGAGATAAGTACACCACACACTCCATACATATACCACACACACCTACCACACAAAATATAAGCAGATAACACACACTTCACCCACACAACTCATATACCACCCAAACCAAACATATAACATTCATAGACTACACATATACTACACACACACAGCACATATCTATGACACATACACCACACAACCACCACACATATAATAGCAACCCACAGCACACATCACAACCCACACTCAAGACATACACCACACACACACATAATACACTTGATCTTAGCCAAAAGGCTGAGAAGCAATCACACACACACATAATAAACACAACACATACACCACACACACCACAGAGAATCCACACACACATAACAAAAATATTACATACAAACACATACCACAGATACAGGAAACATCATCACACATACACCATGCTCATGTGCACAAGCCCTACACACAATATACATACACCAAACATAGATCATAGGTATACCACACACAACAGATATATACCACACACTACACATACACTTCACAATAACCACACATATACACACACACAAACCACACATACACCACACACAAACTACACATATACTACAAAACAGACTACCATAAAAATAGCCCCTACACAGACATACACACACACACACATTGGGGAATAAGCTTAGGAATTCCCTGAGCTTACACTGATGGGTTAACAAGGCATAAAGAAATAAAAAGCCATAGGATGTACACACCCAAGTTTGGATAGACAAGATTAGGTAAATAAGATTGGGTAAACAAGGCAAAAGCTCCCAGAATAGGTAAAGTGGGGCAAATGCCCCAGTATAAGACAAAGGTATAGGAATCGGGAATCTCAGGATGAAAACATCCAAGATGAGGTAAACAAGATTAGGTATTCAGGTTGGAAAAACCCCCCAACTTAGTACAAAGCACAAAGCTGCTTTCACTGGAAGGAAGCACCAAATTAGGTGAACAGGTAAATAGGGATGTAGACTGCTATAGGACGTCCCAGAGCAGAGCTAATTAGCAGAAGAAAGGTGCCTTATTGACCCTGAGGTAGCATGCTCTGTCTTTCTTGTCTCCTAGACCAGTTTAGGTAAATGGGTGGTGCCTCACATCTGCTGTACACAACCTTCTGCCCAGTGCCAGGATTTTGTTTTGTATTAACCCAAACCCCTAACCCCGAATATCTTCAAGACCTCCTTTCCCTCACACCCTGAGTTATGTTCACAATTTCATTGTCTCTTTGTGCATGCTCATCACCACGTTTGTGAGCCTTCCAATCCTAATAAAAATGGAGCAAGGACCCTTACTAGGGGCTCTTGTCTTCTCTGGGAACTTTGCCTCCCTCGCATTTTTAATCCTGTGTCCTGCTTTCTTTCTGAACATGAGAGAACTCCAGACCCAGAGTCTAACACACACACACACACACACACACACACACACACACACACACACACACTACCTATTTCACACACACACATACACCACAGAAACACCACTCAAACACTACACATATACCACATTCACACGGATGATACAATTACCAAGTACACTACTCATGCACAACACATGCGACACATACACTACATATGTACCACACACATGCCATAAACAAAATACATATAACATGCACACACAAGCAAAGCATACACCATGCACAAACTATATACAAACTTTCACCACACAGATACCACACAACATCACACATAAAAGACATATTTCAGACACACACCACACACACAAAAGACATGAAACACATATACCATATATACCACATGAACCACAATGTCACTAAACACACATTACACATATACCACACATATAACTCAAAATTACCAATCCTTACCATGACACACCACATATAACTTGTACACACCACATGTATACCATACACAGGACATACAAACCACACATAGCACACATATACCACACAAACATGGACACACTTTCACCACACATACATGACATATATACCACATGTTACTAACATGCACCACATGCAACACACAAAAAATACATAAGCCACGCACTCACCACACACACCATATACACAAGACACACAAGACTTTAAAAACACACAAACATCACATGTACATCACACACACAACATATATACCTCACACAAAACACACATATAACTTCCAAAGAGTTAAGCCTATAGCAATTTTCATTTTCTTCTACACACAGGTTTGCAAATACATATAACTTTTTAAAATAGAAATGAAACATTTATCGAGTACATATTTATTTAGTATCAGCAATGCAGGTTCTCAAGAAAAAGATGAATTGTACTCTCACAAAACAGAACAAAACAATTTTCCATCTCCAGGTTTCCAATCACTTGTAACTTAATGAAAACTGATATCTGTTAAAGGATGCATTATACATAGTGTAGTTTCAAAGATTTAAGCATATGGACGTTTCCATATGCTTCTCAACATTACTAACACTTATACCTTAATGAAAGAAATGGTACTTGAACAATGGTTTATACACAGTGCAGTGTTAATGAGTGAAGCATGTTTGCAAACATTTATGACTTAATAAAAGATGTTACTTGAAAGAAGGTATATACACAGTGTAGTTTCAGAGACTTAAGCATAGAGTTATTCCCATATAATTCTACACATACATTTACAAATACTTGTATCTTAATGAAAGGATATGTTACTTTAAGGATGGTTACAGAGTCTAGTTTCAATGACTGAAGGATATGACTATTCCCATATGCTTCTATATATAATGTTACAAACATGTAATTTAATAAAAGTAAATATTACTTGAAAGAAGTATTATATACAGTGTAGTTTCAATTAATTAAGCATACAGCTATTCCCATATACTTGTCCCATTACTTGTATCGCTGAGCACTTACATCTTAACGAAAGAAGATGTTACCTGGAAAACTGTTCATATACCATTTAGTTTCAATGAGTTAAGAATGCAGCTTTTGCGGTGCCTGGGTGGCTCAGTCAGTTGAGCATCCGACTTTGGCCAAGGTCATGATCCTGGGCTTTGTGGGTTCAAGCCCCACGTTGGGCTTTGTGCTGATGGCTCAGAGCCTGGAGCTTACTGCAGATTCTGTGTCTCCCTCTCTCTCTCCCCTCCCCCACTCCGTCTCTCTGTTTCCCAAAAATAAATAAACATTTAAAAAAATTTTTTAAAAAGAATGCAGCTTTTGCCATGGGCTGCTACACGTAAGTTTCCAAACACTTGTCTCTTAAGGAAAGATGTTAATTTTAAGAAGGTCAATACACAGTGTATATTCAGTGAGTTAAGCATACAGTTATTTCCATTTGGTTTACACAGAGGTTTACAAACACTTTTAATAAAATTAGGCATTACTTGAAAGATGGCTTATACAAGTATTTCAATGAGATAAACACAGGGATATTCCCAAATAGCCTTTGCAAACACAAATATCTTAATGAAAGAAAATGTTACTTGAAGGAAGTTTATGAACAGTGTAGGTTCAATGAATTAAGCATACAGCTAGTCATATATACTTCCACACCTTCTTTCACAAATACATATCTTAATGAAAGAACATGTTACATAAAATAAGGATTATACACCATGTACTCTCAATTAGTCAAGCATAAGGCTATTTTCATTTGCCTTTACACACAAGTTTACATATGCTTATATCATAATGAAAGAAGATATTACTTTTAAGAAGGTTTATACACAGTGTAAGTTCAATGAGTTAAGCAGAATACTATACCTAAATGCTTTTATACATACATACCTTAAACACTTGTATCTTTAAAAAAATTTTTTAATGTTTATTTTTGAGAGTGAGAGACTGAGTGTGAGAGAGGGAGGGGCAAAGATAGAGGGAGACACAGAATACAGAGCAGGCTCCAGGTTCTGAGCTGTCAGCACAGAGCCCAACACAGGGCTTGAACTCACAGACTGTGAGATCGTGACCTGAGCTGAAGTCAGATGTTTAACTGACAATGAGCCACCCAGGTACCACCACTTGTATCTTAATGAAAGAAAATTTACTTGAACAACGGTTTACACACAGTGTAGTACAATTGAGCTAAGCATATGGCTGTTCCCACATGTCCCTACACATATGTTTAAAAACATTTATAATTTAATGGAAGATGTTAGTTGAAGGGCATATTATACACAGTGGAGTTTCAATGAGGTAAACATATGGATGTGCCCATAAGCTTCTATCTATAGGTTTCCAGACACCTGTATCTTAATGAAAGCAGATGCTAGTTGAAGGATGAAATATATACAGTGTAGTTTCAAAAAACATATGGCTATTCCCATATGCTTCTACATATGTTTGCAAACACTTATCAAAATATTACTTGAATGAAGGTTTATACACAGTGTAGTTTCAATGAAAAAAGCATAGGGCTATTCCCATATGCTTCTGCACATACATTTACAAACATTTGTTATCTTAATAAATGGAGAAGTTAGTTGAAAGACGGTTTAAATACAATGCAGTTTCAAAGAGTTAATCATAGAGCCATTCCCTTATGCTTCTACACATACATACACACATATATCTTAATGAAAGATTTTACTTGAAGGACAATTTACACACAGTGTAGTTTCAGTGAATGAAGTATATACCCATTCCCACATGTTCGTACACATACATTTACAAATGCTTATGTTTAATGAAAGAGGATGTGGCTTCAAAAACCCTTTGTACATAATGCAGTGTCAATGCATTAAGATACGGTTTTTCCCATATGCTTCTATACACCACTTTACAAACACTTATACCTTAATGAAAGGAGATGTCACTTGACAGCTTATGCACAGTGTAGTTTCAAAGAGTGATCACAGGGTTCTTCCACACATGTTTTCAAACATGTATCTTAATGAAAGAAGATGTTAATTGAAAGAAGGTTTATACACAGTATAGTTTCTATGAGATAAGCACAGGGCTATTCTATGCTTCTACACATAACCTTAAAGAACTTGTATCTCAATGAAAGAAAATGTTACTTGAGTATGCATTAACACAGTACAGTTCAATGAGTTAGGCATGTGGCTATTCCCATATGCTTATACCCATATGTCTCCAAAAACTTATATCCTAATGAAAGTGCTGTTATTTGGAAAGCTGTTCATGTACACTGTATGTTCAGTAAGTTAAGTATGCAGCTTTCCCATAGGCAGCTCCGTATAAGTTTCCAAGCACTTTTATCTTCATGAAAGAAGCTGTCACTTTTAAGAAGGTTTATACATAGTGTACCTTCAATAAGTGAAAATATGGTTTATATACAGAAAAATTTCGATGAGATAATACAGGACTATACCCATGTGCTTGTATACATACCTTTACAAAACGTATACCTAAGTGAAAGAAGACATTACTTGAACAATGGTTTATACACAGTGTAGTGTCAATAGATGAAGAAGGAATACAGAGAGTCCCATGTGATTATAACATAGGTTTACAAACATTTATACCTTAATGAAAGATATTAGTTGAGGATGCATTATATACAGTGTAGTTTCAATAGGTTAGGCATATGGCTACACCCATAGGATTCTACTCATAAGTTTCTAAAAACTTGTATGTGGGGGCACCTGAGTGGCTCAGTCAGTTAAGCATCCAGCTTTGGCTCAGGTCATGATCTCTCTATTCATGAGTTTGAGCCCCACATTGGGCTCTCTGCTGTCAGCACAGAGCCCGCTTCAGATCCTCTCCCCATCCCTATTCTCTACCCCTTTCCCGCTCACGTGTTTTCTCTCTCCCTCTCAAAATAATAAATAAAAAATTAAAAACTTGTATCTGAATAAAAGATATTAAGTGAAGGATACATTATACACAGTGTAGTGACAATGAGTGAAGCATATTCCTGGTCATATATATATCAATACATGCTTTTATAAACACATACCTTAATGAAGGAACATGTAACTTGAAATAAGGTTTATACACTGTGTATTTTTTTTTTAATTTTTTTTTCAACGTTTTTTATTTATTTTTGGGACAGAGAGAGACAGAGCATGAACGGGGGAGGGGCAGAGAGAGAGGGAGACACAGAATCGGAAACAGGCTCCAGGCTCCGAGCCATCAGCCCAGAGCCTGACGCGGGGCTCGAACTCACGGACCGCGAGATGGTGACCTGGCTGAAGTCGGACGCTTAACCGACTGCGCCATCCAGGCGCCCCTACACTATTTTAATGAGTTAAGCATAGGGCTATTTTTTTATTGTAGTTTCAAGTTTTTATTTAAATTCCAGTTAGCTAAAACATACTGTAATATTAATTTCACGAGTAGAATTTACTGATGAATTTACATTAACACCCAGTGCTCATCACAAGTACCCTTCTTCATATCCATCACCGATTTGACCTATGCCCTCACATATCTCTCCTCCAGCAACCCTCACTTCATTCTCTATAGTTGAGTTGTTTTATGGTTTGTCTTTTTTCCCATGTTCATATGTTTCATTTTGTAAATTCCACATATGAGTGAAATCGTATGGTATTTTTCTTTCTCTAACTGACTTATTTCACTTAGCAAACACTCTAGCTCCAAAAAAGTCATTGCAAATGGCAAGATTTCATTCTTTTTTATGGCTGAATAATATTCTACGGTGTGTGTGTGTGTGCCACATCTTCTTTATCCATTTATCAGTCAATGGACATTTGGGTACTTTCCACAATTTGGCTATTGTTAATGCTGCTAAAGCATATGGCTATTTCCATTTGCTTCTACACTCAAGTTTACATACACTTACATGAAAGAAGATGTTACTTGAAAAAAGGTTTATACCTGATGAAACTTTGAGTTAAGCACAAGGCTATTCAAACATGCTTCTACACATACCTTATGAACAATTGTATCTAAATTAAAGAAGAAGTTAGTTGAAAGATGGTTTACACATAGTGTAGTTTCAATGAGTTAGGCATAAAACTATTCCCATATGCTTCCACACACAACTTTACAAACACTTATATCTTAATGAAAGAATATGTTACTTAAATGACAGTTTTTATATACCATATCGTTTCAGAGAATTCAGAATAGGGGTATTCCCATATGCTTCTACACATAACTTTACATACATTTCTATCTTAATCAAAGATGTTATTTGAATGACAGTTTTTGGACAGTGTCATTTCAATGAGTTAAGCATACAGCTATTCCCATACACTCATTTCCATATATTTCCCAACACTTATATCTGAATGAAAGATGTTAGTTGAAGGATGCATTATAACCAGTGTAGTTTCAAAGAGTAAAGTAAATGTTTCCATATGCTTCCAAACACTTGTATCTGAATGAAAGCAGCTGTCTTCTAAAGGAGTCTTCATACCCAGTGTAAATTGGGTTAAACATATGGCTACTCCCATAAGCTTCCATGCACAACTTTATAAACACCTGTATCATAATGAAAGAAGAGGCTAGTTGAATGACAATTTACAAACAGTGTAGTTTCAGAGTTCAGCATCGGGGTATTCCCATATGCTTCTGCACATAACTTTACATACACTTACATCTTAATGAAAGGAGCTGTTACTTAACGATGGCTTATACAGTTTAGCTGCAATGAGTTAAGCATACTGCTCTTCCTATATACTTGTTCCCATGTGTTTCACAACACATATCTAAATGAAAGCAGATGTTAGTTGAAGGACTCAAAATACTCAGCATAGTGTCGAAGAGTTAAACATATGGCTTATTCCCATATGCTACTGCCCATAATGATACAAACACATATATGTCTCACTGAAAGATGTTACTTGAAAAATGCCTTATACAGAAATTTCATGAATTAAGAAAATTCTATTCCTATATGCCTCTACATATACATTTACAAAATGTTATTTGTAAATGAGAGAAGGTATTATTTCGAGGATCCGTTATATCCAGTTTCATTGAGTTCTGTACAAAGTTACTCCAATATGCTACTATACACTTACAAACACTTGCAATTTAATGAACGAAGAGGGTAATTGAAAAATGCATTACACACACAGTTTCAGAGTTAAGCACATGGCTATTCCCATATGCTTCCTCGCGTACCTTTATAAACACATATATCTTAAAGACAACATGTTACTTAAATGACCGTTTATGCATGGTGTAGTGTCAAAGAGTTAAGCATAAGACTATTTCCATATGCTTGTACTCATATGTTTGCAAAAATGTATATCTCAATGAAACAAGATGTTACTTGGGAAACAGTTCACTCCCACTGTAGGTTCAATCAATTATGCAAGCAGCTTTTTCCATAGGCTGCTACACATTAAGCTTCCCCACACTTGTAGCTTAATGAAAAATGCTACATATAAGAATGTTTATATACAGTGTACTTCCAGTGAGTTAAGCATACAGGTATTGTCCTTAACGTCTACACCATAGTATGCAAACACTTCTATGTTATTGAAAGAAATTGTTACTTGAAAGAGGGACACTTCTCACTGAAAAAAAAGGTGTTAATTGGAATATGAATTCTATACAGTATTCTTTCACAGAGTTAAGTATATGGCACTTTCATTAGGCTTCTAATTTACTAATTTACTAATACTTCTAACTCACTGAAAAGAGTTTAAAGATGCTTTCCACACTGTTTTTTCACACAGTTAAGTATATGTCACTTTTCTTATGCTTCCACACAAGTGTATGGATGAAACATGTTAGTTGAAAGATTCTTTCTGAACAGTGTTTTACCACAAGGTAATGTGTAAGTACTTCCATTATGCTTCCACACATATGAAGTTGTGTTGCAAACAATTCTAACTTACTGAAAGAAGGTGTTAGTTGAAAGATGCTTTCTGTACAGTGTTGTTTCAAGGAATTAAGTATATGGCACTTACCAGAGGCTTCGACACACACTTTTGAAAACATTTCCAACTTACTGAAAGAAGGCATTCATTGGAAGATGTTTTCTACATAGTGTTTCAAAGAGTTAATTACATTGCACTTCCCTTATATTTCCAAACATATATTTGCAAACACTTCTAACTTACTGTGAGATGTTAGTTGACAATGCTTTCTACACAGTGCTCTTTCACAAAGTGGAGAATATGGTACTTTCCTTATAGTTACACACATGTTTTCAAGCCATTCTAACTTAATGATAAAAGGTGCTGGTTGAAAGATGCTTTCTCCTCAGTGTTGTTCCACAGTGTTGAGTATATGGCACTTTCCTTTCATTTCCACACATATATTGCAAACACTTCTAACTTGCTAAAGAAGACATTAGTTGAAAGATCCTAGCTCCACATTATTGTTTCACAAAATTGAGTATATGGCATATTCCATATAGTTCCACACATACTTTTTCAAACACTTCAAATTTAGTGAAAGAAGATATTAGTTTTAAGATGCTTTCTCCACAATGTTGTTTCACAGAGTTGACTACATGGCACTTTCCTTACAGTTCCACACATATACTTTGAAATATTTTTAATTAGGTGAAAGAAGATGTTAGTTGAAAAGGGCTTTCTCCACAGTGCAGTTTCACAGAGTTGAGAATATGGCATTTTACTTGTATACTTCCACACAAGTGTTTTCAAACAGTTCAAATGTAGTGAGAGAAGGTGTTGGTTGAAAGATTCTTTCTCCTCAGTCTTGTTTCAAAGAGTTGAATATATGGTTCCACACTACTTTATTACCAAAGGAAAGATGACCTTTAGGCCCTGAGTGCTTCGTGCTTGGCCTGCTGTGGTATGGAAGGTGAAGGAAAGCCAGCATGACTCACTCACCTGGATGATTGAGGTGCCTTCATTCTTAAAAGCAGACAGTTTGCATATGGGCAGTACGGACAGGAAGGGGTCGCCACAGGAAGAGTGCTGTCCAAGGAGAGGGAATGAACTTGTTCCAGACTCCTGAGCAATAGCCAGTAGAATGCAATAGCTACAACTCAACTACTGCCGCCTCCATCAACTAATGGAACAAGTGGTAGGGACAGACAAACCCAGAAATTTCTGGCTTTTGAATAAAGAATGCAGGGTTCTTGCCAACAATGATCCCAGGTGTAGCCCTGTACAGGGCTCCCTTAGCCTAAGCCCACAGGCCTTTCTTATTCCTGATACAATCAGGTTGATAGATTGTGCTGGGTAATTCATTCTCAACATTATCCAAATCTCATCTCTGATGACGAACTCTGGCACTCTGTGTCTCCATTTATACAACTTTGCCCTTTTTTTGAAGAAGAAGAGTTCTGCATGGAAGAGCCAGTGTCTAAAAGTAATATCTTCTTTCAGCTTGGTAGTCTGGTGGTGTCCCTGGGATGGTGGTATAGGTTTTTCATTGGGCCCTACTCAATTTTGTTTCAAAACTATGTGGCCATCCAAAACACCTAGGGTATCTGAAGGTGCCCAGGGAGAATACTTGTGGGTAGGTTAGGCCAGAGGTTAGGGGAGGATCTTGCCTCCTGTGTGGGACAGGAGGAAGGGAAAATAAATATCTCCTTCCTAGATTTGACCCATGCCCATTTGAAAGGCAGGACATTGACTCACCTTGTAGTCATCCCTATCCCATTGCTGCTTTTCTAAATTGGTCTCCGTTCACACACCAAGACCATGTGGCTGTCACATACACAGCCAGAGTCCAAGGATTGCTGGTGAGTCTCCAGTCAGTACCTGAGCCAATAGAGGGCTCTCAGAGTCAGATGTACCAGAGGAAAGCTGGCCCTCCTCTCCCTGAACCCTCGGTGCTTAGCAGGCTACAGTCATCTTAGGAATGGGTAGCTACATTGACTCCAGTCCCTAACTGATGATAAAAGCCTAATTTGGAAGAACATACAGTCTGTGCATGTGCAGTACACTCCAGGACCTGGTCAGCGCACAAAATTCCTTTGAAGAAGTAGTGTCCCAAGTCCTCGTTCTCACCACTTGATCATCAGATGGAAGCACATACTTCATAGTTCAGAATCACTCCTGCTCCACTCTACTGATACGATGGTCAGAAGCACACATAAAGCCAACGTTTTCCCTATCTTTCTTAAGGTGTGGGCCTCTTGCTCAAAGAGGCAGCCTGTAGAGGAAGCCCACAAAAGGTTCTTCTGATTCCTGAACAAGCCAACTTGCTAATACACTGTGCTAGTCATTTCATTCTCAGCATTATTCAATTCTCATCCTTAATGAAGAACTCTGGCCATCTGTGTATCAATTTTCACCAAATTTGTTTATTACCAACCTAGGTTCCTATTGGGATCCATGCATATTCAATCTTTCAGAGTAATATCTTCTCCTAGTAAATGTCAAAAGTAGTCCAGCCCTTGTGACTGTGGGCCAGGTTGAGCCAAGGGCCCCTGGCATTTTGGTTTCATGACTACATAGACATGCAGAGCCCTAGGACATTGGAAAAGGTCCAGCACAGAACTGTTTGTATGGAGGCTGGTCCTGAGGTATTAGAGGGATCTGCCTTTGTTTCTGGGCCTAGGGAAAATTAAGTTAAACATCTCCTTTCCAGATTGATCACATTCCCACTGAATGGAAATGGTGAAAAAAATGTGATCCAACCTGTAGCCATTCCCATCCCCTTTCTGTATTTCTATGTCTTTGTTCTCCCTTAGGAGCCATGGAGCTGACACTCAGCAAGCACAAAGGGATGGGTGGCAGGTTTTCACACTGTCCCACACTCAGTGACAGCCATCAGCATCTCATATCCCAAAGGAGAATAGCCTTCCTATCTATGAACTTGGTGCTTGGCTGTTTGTGGAATGTGAGGGGTTGTGAAGTGGAGCTAGATTCCCTCATTGCCCTGCCTGATTGAGGTGACTTAATACTGAAAATCAGACAGTTCACACAGGAGCAGTAGGTTCCACAAGCTTGCCAGCACAGAAAGAGCCCTTTACAGGAAGATGGCACCAAGGCCTGTGTCCACACTTTTGAGCAACAGCTGGTGGCACCTCACAGCTACATCTCAGTACTGCTCACTCCATTTCCTGATGGGAAAAGCAAGAAAAACAGACAAAGCCCCAGGGCTTTCCAGGTCCTTCTGAAGGAAGAAGGCAGCCCTCTTGCTGACTGAGTTCTCAAATGGAGACTGTAGAGGGCTCTTTTGCCTAAGCCCTCAGGTGTTCTTCTTTGGAGAGCCAGGTTACCAGGAGCTGGTGCTGGGCACTTCCTTCTCCATATAACCCCCTTCCAATCTCTGAAGATATCTGGACCTCCTTCTACACCTTTAAACATCTTTGATAATTTTTAGAACAAGGTTCTTCCTGGAATCCAATCTAAGTCAGTGTCTCAGAGTCATATCCTCTGCCTTCAACCTGGGAGTCTGGTCCAGTCTTGTGTCTGTGGGAGAGATTTTTCCCACAGAGCTCCCTCTTAATTAATTGGGTTTCAGAAGTATGTGACCATCCTGAGGCCCAGAGCATTTGAAGATGTGCAGCAGAGGATGTTTGAGTGTAAGTTGGACCAGAGATTTGGGGAAGGAGCTGGCCTCCTTCTGACCTGAGGGTAAATGAAGGAAGACATCTTTTTGGGTTGACTTCAATCCCCAAGGACTTAGCACCCAAGAACAGTTGAGTCCTTGAGTCCCCGAGTCCTTGGTGCTTAGCAGGCTATTAGCGCAATTGTGAATAATTGTTGTCTGTACACAAGATTCTTCCCAGATTCTATTCAGAGCCAGTGTCTTAGATTCATAATCTTGCTATTAAGTGGGAATCTTGGAATCTGATGAGTGCATGAGAGGTTTGGGCACAGGGCCCCTTGCGGTTGGGTTTCAGAATTTGTGGACATCACCAGGCCTGGGGCATCTGCAGTAGCCCAGTGGAAGAGATTTGTGTGTAGGTCAATCCAGCAGTTTAGGGAGGAAGCTGGCCTTCTGTCTGGGGTGAGAGGAAATTAAGAAATCTATCTCCTTCCCAGATAGATGCCATTACCATTGGAGATGCAGAACTTTGGACCTTCTTGTACTCATCTCCATCCCATTGCTGCATTTCTAGCTAGGTCTCAGTTCACATTCCAGGACCATGGTGCTGTCACTTTCACAGCCATAGTTGTATGACTGGTGGCTGGTTCCTAGTCAGTTCCTGAGCAAATTGAAGGCTCACAAGGTCTGATGTCCCAGAGGAAAGCTGGCCTTTCTGTCCCTGAGCACACGGTGATGCTTAGCTGGCTAGGGTAGCCAGTTGGCCTTGCTCCACTCACAAACGGAGATGCCTACACTCTAAAGAGCAGCAGGTTTGCATGTGAGAAGGATACCCCAGAGCCTTGTCAGCACAGTAGGTACCTTTGGATGGAATACTGCACCAAGGCATGCTTCCAAACACTTGCCCTTCCTCCGAAGTTTATCCCTGCTACAGCTGTATCACTGCTGCCCTTATGTACTGATGGCAAGGGCAGGACACATATCCAAAGCCATGACTTTCCCTCTGATTCTGAAGGAAGAATCTATGTAGGCTTCTTGCTGACAGGACTCCCAGGTGTCAAAGTCCACAGGTGTTTCTTTTTCCTGTATCAGCCAGCTAGCTAAAGAAGACTGTGCTATTCCTGTCACTCTCTACATTATCTCATTCTTATACCTGATGCATAACTCTGGCCCTCCCTGTATCTATTTTCAGCCCTTTGCTCTATGTTCACTGTAAGCCTTCCTTGGGGTCCATTCATGTAATCGTTCAGAGTCATCATCGGACCTCAACTGGAGATTCTGGTCCATTCCTTGTGACTGTGGCATATGTTGGCCAAAGGAGCCCCTGACTCTTCAGCAGGAGGGTTTTCCCTGTATGATTGTTCATCTCTGCATGAGCCTTGAAGAACTCATATTTCTGGCCCAGTAGACCTGTTTTTGTTTTTGTTTTTCCAGAGACAGAACCTCAGATACCTCAGGTTTTCAAGCACCCAGAAAAGATAAGAAAAACTGTAAAATTGGAAGTTGTTACAATATCCGAATATTGTTCAGGACAAGGTCTATTTATTTTAAATGAGTGCAACCTTAATGATATATGACTAGACAAGGTAACCCTGCTCTAGTACCTCCCTCTGCATTTCTTCCAGGCATATTGCACACTGGCCAGTATCTTGACTCAGTATATCCTCATTATAGGTTATTCGTGGCTTTTTGTGTGTGTGTGACACATCACATCATGCATAACCATTTCATGTGAGGGTACACATGTGAGGGCACTTTAATCCCCCAAACATGGGCTGGGAGAAGTGAACTGTGTAGGAGGCAAACACCAGGTGCTTCCCTAATGGGTTCTACCCTATCTGCCAATCTCTGCCTTCTGCCACTGTCCTTGGGGCTGTTATGGACAGCCACAACTGTCACTGTTGCTACTGCTAGGTATGCTGAAGGAAGACAGTGCTGCACAGGCCAATGCCATGGTTGCCACACCATGACCACAGAGTGGCATTGCTGGGCCATTGAAGCTGCTATGGCACTGCCTGGTGAATAGGGATGTTCATGCCTTGGCACCTGACCCAGAAACCTCCTTGTGGCCATGGTCTGCACTCACCACTGATGCCCATGGTCCCATTGTCCCCTCTGTGTCCCAGCTGGAAGGTAAATCCAAGTCTAAGTGCAAGTGCTGCCATTAGCAGGGGCTGGGCTGCCTTGCATCATACCCACCTCCAACATGCATAGGCTTGTGTGAAAATGTATCCCTGGTCATCGGCTGAGTGAGTGACCTTTCCATGGCTCCTCAGTCTCAATGGGGGCATAGTTAGACATACAGCCATGGGAAGGGAATGGCCATAAGGAGGGCCAAAGTTCAATATTTCTAATGGGAATGGGATCAAGCTGGAAAAGGACTGTGTAACTTCATGTCCCCTCAGCCCAAAAAGGAGGCCAGCTCCCTTCCCAGCCTTCTGGCCCAGCCTAAGTGCAATGTTCTCTTCTGGGCCCTTCCAATGCCATAGGTCTCTGGCTGCCTGTATGGTTTTGACACCAACTTGTCAGGGGTCCTGTGGCCAAACCTATCCTACAGTCACAAGGAATAGGATCCCCAGCTGAACGCTGAGGACATTCATCTGAGAGACTATGTGGAACGAACCCCAGAGAGGACCTAGTTTGAAAATAGAGCAAAGCGGTGAAAATGGATCCATGGAGGGCCAGAGTTCATTAGGAATGAGAATGAGATGATGTAGAGAATGAAGTGACTAGTGCCATCTTCTAGCAAGCTGTGCACTTTTGTGGGCTTTGGTGAAGGGAGCCCCCTACAGGCTACATGTGGGAGCCCTGTCAGCAAGGGGCCTGCATTCTTCCTTCAGATAGAGAGGGAAAGCCCTGGCTTTGGGTGTGTCTCTTGCACTTCCTATTAGTAGACAGGGGCAGCAGTGATTCACCTGCGCCTGTTTGGGTCTCCCGGCTACTGGTCAAGTGGTTAGAACATGGCCTGGGTGCACTATTCCCTTAAAAGTCTCTTTGGGCCCTGACTAGGACCTGGAGCATGATATGCATGCATGAACCATCTGCTCTGCAGGATGAAGGCTCCTCTGTCAGCCAGGGAAGGGAGGCAAGCTGGCTACCCTTCCCCACAATTACCCTAGCTGGCTAAATACAAAGACCCAAGGGAGAGAGGGGCCAGCTTTCCTCTGTTATACTAGAAACTGAGAACTGTAAATTGGCTCAGGAACTATGAACTCCAGACCTATGTTTGAACCTGAGCTGTGTATCACACAGCCCCAAGGATCCTAGAATGTTCTAGTTTAAACAGAGTATATTCTTCTGAGGCTCTTGCTCTGAATGACTCCTAGTTTGAAAAAAAGCAATAATGTCCAGATAGACACCTGAAGGACGAAAGTTCTTCGTTAGAGAAGAGAATGGGCTAATTTTAAATTAAGTGCCTACTCTTATTGTCTGGCAGGCTGGCTCTCTGGAGAGTTAAGAGGGCTGTTAAGGAAATCAGTTAATAGCCTGAGGGCTGTTGTCCAAGGAAACCTCCAGTGGCTACACCTGAAAGTGAAATCTGCAGAGGCGGTCTGTATTCTTCCTCAGAAAGAGAGGGAAAACTGGTTTTGGCTGTTTTTCCTGACTTTCCCACCAGGAAATAGATGCAGCAGTGGTTCAGAGGCAAGGTGTTCCTGCTCCCAGCTGGTGATCAAGTGTTTGGAACCTGGACCTGATGCAGTAGCTCTTGAAAGGGCCTTTCTGGGTCCTGAAGCAGAGTGTGCTAATGGGAACCATCTGTGATACAGAATGAAGGCATCTCAATCAGCTAAGGGAGCAAAGCCAGCTGGCTACCCTTCACTGCACTTATCAGAGCTGGCCAAGCACCAAGCACTCTGGGACAAGAAGTGCATCCTTAGAAAAAGTTACTGTTTGCTCTCACAGAACACAGGACCAGAGTGGAAGTTTAGCACCAATCTTTGGTCTCTGCTTGTGAGAGTGAACCAGTCATCCCTGAATGTGACCCAAGACTTAGTAAATGCCAAATTTGTGGGAATGGCTACAAGGGAGGCCAAGGCTCTACATACAGATGGCAATTGGATAATGCTGCAGGGCACATCTATCTACCTTCATTTCTTCTTACTGCGTGTGTAAGGCCATTCCCTCCCTAAACCTCTGGGACAGCCTACACACATCCTTACATACACAGCTTGGCACCTTCACATGCCCTAGGCCTCTCATTGTGCACAGAGTTCTAGTGGGAAATTACAAGAGGTCCTGTTGCTAATCTATGACAGAGTCACCAGGACTCAGCCAGAGCCCCCAGGTTAAAGTGGAGGATATTGCTCTGAGACACTGACTCTGAATGGACTCCACTGAGATCCTAGTTTGCAAAAAAAAAGAGCAAAAGGATGGAAATAAATACACAGAGGGCCAAATTGCTTCATTACAAATGAGAGTGGGATGAAGCTGAGAAGGAAGTGCCTGGCACAATCTCCTGCGAAGCTGTTGTCTGTAGTAAGAAACACCTGTGGGATGGTGCAAAGGAAATCTTCATTGTTTACACTTGGGTGCCCAGTTGGCATGAGACCTGAATTTTTCCTTCATAAAGAGAGGGAAAACTTCTGACCTTGGCTCCTTTTAATACCCTACCCCTCAGGGGATAGAAAGAGCAGTGATTCAGTGGTAGCAGGTCAGTGTTCACAATTGGTGTTTCAGTTTTTGTAACCAAGTCATGGTGCAGTATTCCTTGTAAAGGCTTTTTCTGTGCTGAATAGTCCTGGAGTATACTGTCCATGCTTGATCCATCTGCCTTAGAGAATGAAGACATGTCAATCAGCCACAGGAGGGAGATAAGCTGGCTACACACCAGAGACATTACCAGTGCCAGTCAAGAAACAGGCACTCATGGATAGGAGGGTCATCCTTCATTTGGGAAAAAGTCTGCAAAAGGTCTACATATTTCCTTCTGAAAGGGGAAAATCTTCTGGCTTTGGGTTTTTTCCTGCCCTTCCCATCATAGGATCAATGCCACCGTGATTCAGAGGTAGTGAGTCCATAACCCAGGCTATTGCTCAAGAGTTTGAAACTGCTCCTGTGGTGCATTATTGCATTAGAATGGCCACTTTCCACACTGACTAGGTCCTGGAACATACATTGTCTGTGTGGATTGTATGTTTTTCAGAATGAAGTCATTTAAATTGTCTGGTGAGAAAGGAAACCTGTCTCACCATCATTGCTCTTACACCAGCCAGCCAAGCACTAAGTGCTCTCTGATAGCAGGGCAATCTTTCCTTTGGGTTGTCAGAAACTAATGACTCTTGGTTAGCACAGAACCAGAGTGAGAACTAACAACCAGTCCCTGGGAGCTCACTGTGTGACTGACAACCTCACTGCCTTGGCCTGCAAACCAAGTCGAAGTTAGAAATAGCAATGGAATGGGACGGTCTTTATGGACAGCCAAAGTTTTCATTTTAGATGAGAATGGAGTAAAGCTGAGAGTGAAATGTCTCACTTGATCTGTCCTTGCACAGAAATGAGGCCAGCTCCCTCCCAACACCTCTGGCTCTACCAACACACAAATATTCTTTGCTGGGTACTTTCCACTGATCTAATCTAATGTCAATATAGATCTGGAAGGCAAGTTGCCAGGGCTCCTATGGCCCAACCTATTCTGTTGTCACATGAACTCATCCACAATCCTTAATTAAAATAGGAGGGAATTGGTCTGAACAATTGGCCCTGATTGGCCCATAGGAGATTCTAGTGTTTTTTTTTTTAATTTTTTAATGTTTGCTTATTTTTGAGAGAGAGAGAGACAGAACATGAGTAGGGGAGGGGCAGAGAGAAGGAGATACAGAATCCAAAGCAGGCTCCAGGCTCTGTGCTGTCAGTACAGAGCCCAGGGCAGGGCCAAAACTCATGAACTGTGAGATCATGGCTTGAAATGAAGTCGGACACTCAAATGTTTGAGCCACCCAGGGGCCCGGGAGATTCTAGTTTTAAAAATAGTAAAATGATGGAAATAGATATACAGAAGGACAATGTTCTTTACTAGAGATGAGAATGGGACAAATCAGAAGATGAAATGCCTAGAACAACCTCTCAGCAAGCTGAATTTCTCATAAATAAGAATCACATATGAGCTAAGGCAAAGGGAAACCTCCATGGTTTACTGTGGGAGCCCTATTGCCAAGATAACTGTATTTTACTTCCAAAAGAGAGAGAAAGCTTCTGGAGTTCACTGTTTTCCTTTCCCATCCTGTAAGTGTTTAGAGGCTGCAGTGATTCAGGGATAGCAGGTTTATGCTCCAGGATAATACTCAAATGTTTGGAACTGGGCTGTGGTGCAGCAGTTCTTGAGTGGTCTCTTTCTAGGCTAACCAGGTCCTTGAGAATACCGCACAGAAGAAAACCAACTGCTTTTAGAGTGAAAGAATCTTTAGTGGCCAGGGAGAAAGACAAGTTGGCTAACCATCATTTCTTATATCAGCCAGCCAAACACCAATACTCCCAGGAAGGCAATTTTTCCTTTGGGATATCAGAAAATGATTGCTCTTGGTTAACACAGACCAGAGTCGGAGCTCATTAGAAAGGGCTAGGTGTTCACTATGGGAGGGACAGCATCATTGTGTTTGCCTAGGACCCAATACTTAGTTATCAATACAGCAAGGGAATTGGGACAGGTACAAACAGGGCCAAAGTTTTTCATTTCAGCTTACAATGGGATAAATTTTCATTTATCCTATGTGTGTAGCTTCATGTTCCTCTTGTCCCATAAGTGAGGATAGCTCCCTCCCAATATCTCTGACCCTGAATACACATTAGCACTCCTGTTGGGCACCTTGAAATGCCCTGGGCTTACCTTTGTCAACATAGGACTGAAAGGCCATTTTTGAGGGACTCTGTGGCCGAATGTATCCAAGACTGACAAGAACTTGTGCAGACTCTCTAGTTAAGAGCAGAGAAAATGGCGCTGAGACTCCATCCCTGAAAAGACAACAGAAATAACTTAGCTTGAGAAAGAGAAACAGGATGAAGAAGTATACAAAGAAGGCCAAAGTTCTTTATTACAGAAGGGAATGGGATATAGCAAAACATGATGGTGGTCTCAGGAGTAAGACCAATTTGTGGGCTAGGACAAAGGGAAACCTAGGTACACCTGGGACCCCTACGGATGAGAAGCTTCCATTGCTTTTTCTGGCATTGATTTTTTCCCTGTCCTTTGAGGCAGTAATTATTCCAAGTTAGCAGGTTCTGACTTGTGACTCAGGTTTTTGGGAAATGGCTCTCTGGTGCACTAGTCCTTGAATGGGCTGTTTCTGCACATAGCAGGTCCTGAAAAATACTGCAAATGGTTGAAGTGTCTGCTCCTCAGAATGAAGGCATCTGTAGCAGCCAGTGGTTGGAGTTCTGCCTCTAACCATCACCATGCCATCTACAGCCTTTTTAAGCACCAAGTCATCAATGACAGGTCATCAATTAATCCTTTTGTATATTAGAAACTCATTGCTTTCAGTTAGCATGGGAGCAGAGTGGGAGCTCTCCACCAATCTCTGATTTTTTACTGAGTTATTGGCAGGTCCACTATGCCTGGTGGCAACCAAGATACAATTAGAAAAACAGAAAATGGAAATAGACACATGAAGGGTCAAAATTCTTCATTTCCTATGAGAGTGGGATCAAGCTGAGAATAAAGTGACTAGTATAATCTTTTTGAAGCTGGCTGTCTTCAGAATAAGAAGCACCTCTATATTGGAGAGAGGGGGAAATATCACTGGTTCTACCTGAAAGCCCAGTCCAGAGGTAGCTTTCATCTGAAAGTCAAATGAGAATGGGATAAACTGATTCTGGGAGCGGAAGATGGCAGCGTATGAGGACGCTGGGCTCACCACGTCCTGTGGATCACTTGGATTCCACCCACACCTGCATAAATAACGAAGAAAACCACCAGAAGACTAGCAGAACAGATTCTCTGGAGCCAAGCATAGACGAGAGGCCCACAGAAGAGTGTAGGAAGGGCAGAGAGGTGGTGCGCGCTACACGGACTGGTGGAAGGGAGCCAGGGCGGAGGGACAGCCCACCGGCAAAGCAGAGCCCCCGAGTCTGGCTTACAAAAGCGGAGGGGCAAGACAGAGTGTGTTCTGACAGCAAGCGGAACTTAATATCCGGAAGGTTATAAGTTAACAGCTCTGCTCAGAGAGCGAGAGAGCTAGAGGACAATGGGAAGGAGAGTTGTTGAGCTCCGGATGACAGAGCGTAACATGGCAGGGAACAAAGGCGCTCGCCAGCGCCATCTCCCTCGCCCATTCCCAGCCAAAATCCCAAAGGGAACCAGTTCCTATCAGGGAACTTGCTTGCACCGTGCAGATACCCAATGCTGTGCTTCTGCAGATCCATCCCTCCAGTGGCAGGTCTGACTCCCTCCCGGTGCCACAGGGCCCCTCCCAAAGCGGATCACCAAAGGAAAAGAGAGCTGAGCCTGCCCCTCCCGCCCCTGTGCACCTTGCCGATCCACCCCAGCTAATACGCCAGATCCCCAGCACCACAAGCCTGGCAATGTGCAAGTAGCCCAGACGGGCCACGCCACCCCAAAGTGAATCCTGCCCCTAGAAGAAGGGAAGAGAAGGTACACACCAGTCTGAATGTGGCCCCAGCGGTGGGCTGGGGGCAGACATCATGTCTGACTGCGGCCCCGCCCACCAACGCAAGTTATTCAAGACAGCACAGGGGAAGTGCCCCGCATTTCCGAACCACTCCAGGGACTATCCAAAATGACGAAATGGAAGAATTCCCCTCAAAAAATCCTCCAGGAAATAACGACAGCTAACGAACTGATCAAAAATGATTTAAACAATATAACAGAAAGTGAATTTAGAATAATAGTCATAAAATTAATCGCTGGGCTTGAAAACACTACAAAGGACAGCAGAGAACCTATTGCTACAGAGATCAAGGGACTAAGGAACAGCCAGGAAGAGCTAAAAAATGCTATTGAATGAGCTGCAAAATAAAATGGAGATGACCACAGCTCGGATTGAAGAGGCAGAGGAGAGAATAGGTGAACTAGAAGATAAAATTGTGGAAAAAGAAGCTGAGAAAAAGAGAGATAAAAAATCCAGGAGTATGAGGGGAAAATTAGAGAAATAAGTGATGCACTAAAGAGAAATGGTCTACGCATAATTGGTATTCCAGAGGAGGAAGAGAGAAGGAAAAGTGCTGAAGGTGTACTTGAAGAAATAATAGCTGAGAACTTCCCGGATCTGGGGAAGGAAAAAGGCATTGAAATCCAAGAGGGACAGAGAACTCCCTTCAGACGGAACTTGAATCGATCATCTGCATGACATATCATAGTGAAACTGGCAAAATACAAGGATAAAGAGATAATTCTGAAAGTAGCTAGGGATAAACGTGCTCTAACATATAAAGGGAGACCGATAAGAGTCGTGACGGATCTCTCTACTGAAACTTGGCAGGCCAGAAAGGAATGGCAGGAGATCTTCAATGTGATGAACAGAAAAAATATGCAGCCAAGAATCCTCTATCCGGCAAATCTGTCATTTAGAATAGGAGAGATAAAGGCCTTCCCAAACACACAAACACTGAAGGAATTCATCACCACTAAATCAGCCCTACGAGACATCCTAAGGGGGATCCTGTGAGACAAAGTACCAGAGACATCGCTACAAGCATGAAACCTACGGACATCACAATGACTCTAAACCCATATCTTTCTATAATAACACTGAATGTAAATGGACTAAATTCTCCAACCAAAAGACATAGGGTATCAGAATGGACAAAAAAACAAGACCCATCTATTTTCTGTCTACAAGAGACTCATTTTAGACCTGAGGACACTTTCAGATTGAAAGTGAGGGGATGGAGAACTATCATGCTACTGGAAGTCAAAAGAAAGCTGGAGTAGCCATACTTATATCAGACAAACTAGACTTTAAATTAAAGGCTGTAACAAGAGATGAAAAAGGGCATTCTATAATAATTACAGGGTCTATCCATCAAGAAGAACTAACAATTATTAATGTCTCTGCACCAAATAAGGGAACCACCAAATATATAAAACAATTACTCACAAACATAAGCAACCTTATTGACAAGAATGTGGTAATTGCAGGGGACTTTAACACCCCACTCACAGCAATGGATAGATCATCTAGACACATGGTCCATAAAGAAACAAGGGCCCTGAATGATACATTGGATCAGATGGACTTGACAGATATATTTAGAACTCTGCATCCCAAAGCAACAGAATATACTTTCTTCTCGAGTGCACATGGAACATTCTCCAAGATAGATCACATACTGGGTCACAAAACAGCCCTTCATAAGTATACAAGAATTGAGATCATACCATGCATACTTTCAGACCAC
Source organism: Panthera pardus (assembly GCF_024362965.1). Lineage (NCBI taxonomy): Eukaryota > Metazoa > Chordata > Mammalia > Carnivora > Felidae > Panthera > Panthera pardus. The sequence goes on along the minus strand of NW_026526682.1, from coordinate 83,661 downwards.
AATGGTATGAACCTTGAAATCAACCACAAGAAAAAGTCTGGAAAACTTCCAAAAGCATGGAGGTCTAATTAGAAATCAGTTGTGAGGGTAGAAAACAACCTTCAGGTATGCTCACTGGGAATTAATTAGTGCTCTCTGTGTGACTTTTTTTGTTTTGTTTTTTACTGCTGACTGTGGCCCTGAAGGCCCCATATCCATCAGCTTTTGCCTTAGAGTGAGCATGTCTCCCAATATCTCCTGCCCCTACGGACAAACGATCCTCTTGTGCTGAACACATTCAAGTCCCCCATACCTCCTGTTCCCAAGGTAGATCTGGCAGACACCCCAGGAGCACCTGTTCCACATGCTATTCAAAGTTTATGGGAACTTGGCGTGATTCCACAATTAAAATTGGAGAAAAAGCCTGACAAACTCTGGCACTGAATGTCTTCCCGTGAACACACGGTTAGGATAAGTGTAAGGGAGTTGAAAATGATACATTGAGGGCTAAATTTCTTCATCACAGTTGAGAACAGAATGAAGCTGTAGATAGTGTTACGAGCACAATTCCCTGGGCATGTTTGGTGTCTAAGGGGTAATAAAGACCTGTGACTTGCAGAGAAGGGGATCATCCACCAGCTTTGCTAACCATGGAGTCCTGTGAACAAAATCATGCACACCAATCTCAGTAAGGTCAGGAATGTGTCAAGCTATATCACCAGATTTGAAGCCCTTCTCATCTGTGGTTAGAGGCGGTTGTGACTCCAAGGTAGGATCTTGCTCCTGGGAAGTCTGCAGGATCTGGCCTGGTATTTTAGTCTTTGAGTATTTTGTTCCATCACCTGCTCCATGAATGGACTTAACATCATGAACCCTGTCTCATGTGGTAGGTAGCTCAGGCTTTCCTGAAAGGGGTAGACACAGGTCTATATCCCATGCCAACAGAAACCTGCCAAACAGAGTTCTTACCAACAGAAGGGCAAGCTCTACTTTCAATATCAGATTAATTGCTCTGTGAGAGCATATGGTATAAGTGGTGGCAGAATTACTGGACGCTGTCTGAATGACAGCCCTGTAGTTCCTGAATTTGACTCTGGGCCCTTACTCCAGAAATGAGACCAGATCCTTTCCAACATCATCTTCCCCTGTATTCCTGCAAACCTCTTGTGCTGAACAGTTTCAAATGCCCTGTGTCTCCTTTTGCCAAAGTAGGTCTTGCAGAAGGGTTCCATGAACTCCTGTTACCCAGGCTCTCCTACAACACTTGGAACTAGTCACAACTCCATAATTAAAATAACAGAAAATGCTCCTAGATTATCTCTGCTAATTCCCCATAATGAAGTCCTTATTAATAAAAAGGCAAAGGAGGGGCACCTGAGTGGTTCAGTTGGTTGGGCATCCGACTTCAGCTCACACGTGATCTCATGGTTTGTGAGGTTGGGCCCCGCATCAGGCTCTGTGCTGACATCTTGGAGCCTGAAGCCTGCTTCAGATTCTGTGTCTCCTCTATCTCTGCCCCTCCCTGGCTGACACTCTGTCTCTCTCTCCCTCGAAATAAACATTAAAAAATTAAAATAAATAAAAAGGCAAGAGAATCTGAATGGATGTACTAAGCGCCAAATTTCTTCATCTCAGATTAAAATGGTATAAAGCTTTGAATAAACTCACTAGGAATTTTTCCTGGACAGGGTTGGTGTCATTGGAGTAAGAAACTTCGGTGGGCCAGGTCTAAGGGGGATATCCATTAGCTACACTTGGGAGCCCTGTGTGCAAAAATCCTGCATCCTGACATCAGACAAAGCAGGAAGTCATCAGGCTATCACTGTTTTCCATTTCTTCTCTTCAATGATAGAGCAATGGTGATTTCGGGGCTCTTTTCTTGCTCCTGGCTAACACCCAAGTCTGTGGAAATGGGCTTTGGTCTTTTAGTTATTGAGTTTATTTTTTCTATCCTCTTGTTTCTTCAAAGTATGGACTTTGCATGGGCAAACCATTAGTATAGCTCAGGATATAGGAAGCTCAGGTAGCCCAGGAGGTGGGTAGAGAGCAGGGAGTGACCAAACTGGGACAACGCAATCCTGCCAAGCACTGAGATCTCAGTAACAGAAGGACAAATTTTCTACCCCAACATCAAAACTAATTGCTGTGTGGCAGCACACCACCAGAGTGTGAACTCACCTAGAATTTCTTGTCACTGAGGATAGACCAGATGCTCCTGACTCTGACCCCTGATCTCAGTCTCTTCTTGCCCCTGAAGAGAAGTATGTTCTTTCTGGCACCACCTGCATTGAAGTGCATTTTTTTTATATTCTCGACTCTGTTTGAAATCTAACCTAATTGCTTTGCAGTAAGATACCTTTCTTTGGATTGTATTAAACACAGACACATCACTCTTTGTTTTTATGTCTTCAGCTATGTGGACATGGTAATAACACCTTTTACTAAAGTAGGAACCCTTCCAGAGGTTGAGCTTTGAGTAATTCTGTGTCATCTCCAAACAGGTAACTGATTTCTGACACAGAGACATAAATTCACTTGAAAGACAGTATGTCATTTGTGGTTCCTGGATTTGTCAAATATACTATCATCTAGGAATGATGAGTTTTTATATTTTGAAACACTTCTGACTGGAAAATGTCATAAAGAAACATTGAAACTTCGTGATAACACATCCTTCTTTCATTTTTTTCTTCATTTATTCTAGATATTTTAGTGGCAAATATTTGATTTTATTCTACTGCTGAAATGTAAGCATAAAGACAAAATAAAAACAAGCATTCTTGGGATGGGTGAGTCAGTAAATCGTTAGGCATTTTTTCTTTTTTTTTTTTAAGGGATTTTTTTGAATATGTTCAACCATAATGCCTCCAGCTTTGCTTTTTTTTCAGGATTGCTTTCGTTATTCAGGGTTTTGTGATCCCATACAAATTTTAAGATTGTTTTACATCTGTGAAGATTCCGGTGGGTTTTGATAGGGAATGAGTCTCGTTCTTGGTTGTCTATCTCTCTCATTTTTTCCCTTTATTTGTTTCTTAAATTTCTTATATTATTGAAATTACACAGTATTTGTCTTTCTCTGACTGACTTATTTCACTTACTGTTTATACCTTATAGCTCCATCCATGACCTTGAAAATGGAAAGATTTCATTTCTTCTTATGCCTGAATAGTATTAATTGTGTGTATATATCACATCTTCATCCATTCATCTAATGATGGATACTTGAGCTATATCCATATCTTGGTTATTGCAAATAATGTTGCTATAAACGTACAGGTGCATGTGTCCTTTTGAATTAGTGTTCTTTTATTCCTTGGGTAAATACCCAGTAGCGCTACTGCTGGATCATAAGGTAGTGTGTTTTTAACTTTTTGAAGAATCTCCATATTGTTTTCCACAGTAGCTGCACCACTTTTATTCCCAAGATAAAGGAACTCCTTTATCTCCACATCCTTGCCAACACCCAATGCTTCTTTTGTTTTTAGCCATTCTGACAGGTGTGAGGTGGCCTCTCATTGTGGGTTTCATTTACATTTCCCTAATGATACATGATGATAAGCATCTTCTCATGTATCTGTTGGACATCTGTATGTCTTCTTTGAAGAAATGTCTGTTCACGTCTTCTGCCCAATTTTTAATGGGATTATTTGTTTTGCGGGTCTTATATCACTTCTTTATATATTTGGATATTAGCCATTTATCAGATATGTCATTTGCAAATATCTTCTCCCATTCCATAAGTTTCTTTTTAGTGGTGTTGTTTCCTTCACCGTGCAGAAGCTTTTTATTTTGATATAGTCCCAATCGTTTATTTGCGCTTTAGTTTCTTTTGCCTTAGGAGACATATCTTCAAAGCAGTTGCTGTGGCTGAAGTCAAAGAAGTTACTACCTGTGTTCTCTTCTAGGATTTTTATGGTTTCAGGTCTCACATTTATGTCTTTAGTCCATTTTGTGTGTATTTTTGTGTATTGTGTAAGTGGTTTACTTTCATTCTTTTGCATGATACTGTCCAGTTTTCCTAACACCATTTGTTTAAGAGACTGTTTTTCCACATTGTGTATTCTTTCTTGCTTAGTTGAAGATTAATTGGCCACATTATTTATTGTGTTCACTTCTCGGTTTTCTATTCTGTTTTTTTAATCTGTGTGTCTATTTTTGTGCCCATACCATACTGTTTTGATCACTAAAGTTTGAAATACAACTTGAAGTCTGGAATTGTGATGCATCCAGCTTTGCTTTTCTCTTTCAGGATTGCCTTGGCCATTTTGTGTCTTATAGTTCCATAGTATATTACTTTGGGAAGCATAGACATTATAACCATAATTTTTATTGTGACCCATGGGCATAGAATGTCTTTACATTTCTTTCTGTCATCTTGAATTTCTTTCATCAGTGTTTTATAATTTTCAAGATATAGGTCTTTCACCTGTTTGGTTAGGTTTATTCCTAGATATGCTGTTATACTGATAACAATTGCTACTCCATTCTCTCACTCAGGTCTAAAATGGGTCTCTTGTAGGCAGCATATGGATGAGTCTTGTTTTTTTATCCATTCTGCTTCCCTATGTTTTTGATTGGATCATTTAGCTTATTTACATCTGAAGTAATTATTGATAGGCACATATTTATTGCCATTTTATTACTTGTTACATCATTTAACCGAACCCATTCCTTCCACAGGGTTTAGATATATGTAATATATTTTATATCCTTTTTTTGAGTTCCTTGACTATTTTTTTTTTTTACAGAAAAATTCATTTAATCACTTATGTGTTTCCTACCTCTATACTGACACTTTTGGTATCTCCATTCCACTGAAAGTGTCCCTTTTAATATTTCTTGAAGATCTGATTTAGTGATCATGAACTCTTTAGTTTTTGGTAGTCTGGGAAAGTCTTCTATTTTGAACGATACTTGTGCTGGATATACTTGACTACAGAACCCGACCTTAAGGCTGACGCTTACACTGACACATGCACTCAACTGTGCCCTTCTTGTAAGCATTAGCACTGCCAGCAAATAGGCTTTTACCATTTCCCTTGCACTAGCTCTAACCCAAAGCATAGGCATTACCCAAAGTAGGGCAAAGGGCCCTTCTATGGCCTGAATGCTAGTTCTGAGGAAACAATGGATTTGGGACACATGACTAATGCAAAATTACTCAGCCAGGAACAAAGAAGGATACAATGCCATTTTCAATGAATTAGATCCAGCCAAAATTTATGATTATGAATGAAAACCTAACTGTAAACCACAAAATCAACCTACTCTTGAATCCATAACAAAAGTCTGATGCGAACCTTAAATTTAGACCACAATTTAGCCTTTCATGAAGGGTTCTGCACTGCTGAGGGATATATCCCTACCACCTATTTGGCCATAACCCTGACCCTAGTCACTGTTACTACCCAGGCCCATTCCAAGGTAGAAAAAAAAGGGAATTTGGGGCACAAGACAAATGCAAGATTACTCAACCAGGAAAGGAAAATAAAGCTGTGCCACTTGCAATGGCTAGGATGAAGCCCAAAGGTAGGACTGTGGGCAAACACCTACCACTAACCCACACCATCACCCTAACCTTAAGTAGGATCAATAGGCCTGACCCCCACCCTAACCCTAGCCCTCAACTCAGCCCTTTGAGGAGTGCTCTTCACTCCTGGTGGATAGATCGCTACCATCTCCTGGCCTCTAATAGCTAACTCTAGCCATGGCTCTGGCCCTACCCAAGCCCAAATCTCAGGTCAGAGGTAACAACACACTGGGAGCATATGTCTGACCTAGGATTACTCAGTCACAAACCAAGAAGGAAATCGTTCCATTTGCAACAACCAGGATGGAGCAGAGAGTTTGATTCTAGGAGAATTTTTACACTAACTCACACCATCAGCATAGCCCTGAACTCGAATCCTAAGCCTGACCATCTCCCTAAAACTGACACCCAACTCAGCCTTCAAGGGATGGCTTGGAGTTGCTGGCAGATAGGCCTCAATCATCTCCCCAGCCCTAAATCTAACCCTGAGCCATGGCTCTGGCCGTACCTGGTTCCAGATTCCAGATTTGAGGAAAAAAAGGAATTGGGACACAGAACTGATGCAAGAGGTTACTCAGCGGGGTGCCTAGTAGGAATTGATGCCATTTTCCATGACCAGGATGGGACAAGAGAGTAGGATTGGGAGCAAAACCCAAAACAACCCACACCAACAGTCTAGTGCATGAATCTGACTCTTAAGCCTCGCCTTCACCCTGCCTATCACCTTATCTCCGGGTAAGGCTTTGCCTTGCTGGCAGATAAGCACCTGCCATTTCCTGGGTACTAACCATAACCCTAACATTGGCCTGGGGTTCTGACCTGACCTGAATCCTATGTCTGAGAAAACAACCAATTTGGGACACATGACCATGGCAAGATTATTCATTCATCTAGGAACAGAGAAGAAATCACTGCCCCTTACCACAACTGTGGTAGAGCTAAAGAGTATGATTTGGACTGAAAATCTAACCAGACTGGCCCCAATCATACCATCCTTACACCTGAGCCCTGTCTGACCCAGATCTTAAACCTCCCCATAAAATGAGCCCTCAGGGAGGGGGTACAGTGCCCTGCCAGCAGATAGGCCCCTACCAATTCCTGGGCCTTAACCCAAACCCCTGGCCATGGATGTGGCCTTCCCTAGGTCCACATTCCAAGTCTGAAGAAACAAGGGATTTGAGACACTAGACTGATTCAATTTGACTTAGCCAGGGACACAGTGGGAAACTGTGCCATTCATTGGCCACAACCAGGATGGAGATAGTATGACTCTGCAGAAATGTGGCCCTAACCCACAACATGTCTGGCCCCAGAAGCTGAAACCTAAGCCCAACCCTTACCTGTCACCCTCAACTGAGCCTTCCAGGAAGGGCTGAGCACTGCTGATGAATAGGCCCGTGCCATCTCCTGGGCCCCAACCCTAATCCTAATCAGGGCTCTGTACCTGCCCAAGCCCAAATCCCAGGACTAAGGAAACAACGGATTTGGAACCATGACTGATGCAAAGTTGCTTGGCTAGGCTCATAAGAAGAAATGGTGCTATCTGCAAAGCCTGAGGTGGAGACAGAGAATATGATGCTGAGTGAAAACCTGACCATAACCCACACCAACAGCTTATCCCTGAAGTCAGCTGTGAGGCTGACCCTCACACTGGCACCTGCCCTCAAATGGGTCTTTCATGTAGGTCTTCACACTGCAGGCAAATAGGCTTTTACCGTTTTCTTCACCACAACCCTAAGCTTAGCGCTGGCCCCGGCTCTACTTCGACCTGAGTGCTAGTTTGGAGGACACAACTAACACATGACTGATGCAAGATGACTCTGCCAGGAACAAAGAAGGATAGGGTGTCATTTGCAACAATCAAGATGAAGCCAGAGTAAGATTCTGAGCAAAAACTTAATCATAGAGCACAATATGAGCCCAGCCCTTGCACAAGAAATCAAAGTCTGAAGCACACCCTAACATTCGCCCTCAACTCGGCCTTCCATGGAAGGTTCTGCACTGCTGGTAGACCAACCCCTACCATATGCCTTGCCCTAACCCTAACTCTTGTCATGATTCTGTCCTTACTCAGGCCTGAATCCCAGATATGACCAAAAAAGAATTTGGGACACAAGGCTGACAAAAGATTACTCAGCCAGGAAGGGAAAAGTAAGTGGTACAGTTTTCAATGACCAGGATGAAACTCAAGCATAGGATTCTGGGCAAACAACTATTCCTAGGCCTCACCATCACCCTAGCCCTGAACACAATCACTTAGTCCTGATACTCATTGTAACCTTAGTCTTCAACTCAGTCCTTTTGAGAGTGTTCTGTGCTGATGAACAGGCCACTACCATTTCCAAGTGCCTAATGCTATGGCTCTGGCACTATCCAGTCCTCTCAGGTCAGTGGTAACAACACGTTGGGGGCACATGCCTGATGCAGAATTACTCAGCCACAAACCGAGAAGGAAAGTGTGCCATTTTCAAGAACCAGGATGGAGCCAGAGTGTTTGATCCTGGGGGAGAATCTTACCCTAAACCACACCATCAGCATAGCCCCTGAACACAAATCCTAAGCACAAACTTCCCCCTAAAACGCCCTCATCTGAGCCCTCAGGGGAGGGTTCTTCACTTCTGGCAAGCCATGGTTCTGGCCCTACTTTTTTCCAGATTCCAGATCTGAGGAAGGGGATTTGGGACACAAGACAGATGCAAGATTACTTGACCAGGTGCCCAATAGGAATAGACGTTATTTGCCATGACCAAGATGGAGGGAGAGAGTAAGATTCAGAGTGAAACCCTACCCCTAACCCACACGAACAGCTTAGCCTCTGAATCTGACCCTTAAGCCTGACCTTCACCCTGCCCATCGTCCTCTGGGTAGGAAACATAAAAGAAGAATGAAATTTTTGTAAAAAAAAAAAAAAAAGAACTCATAAAAGAAGTATATGAAATATAATAACATATCCCTAAAACTTGTGGAGAAAATCACCGAAGAAAATCAGCAAAATATGAAAGAGAGAATGTCAAGAAAGGATCAGAGAAATTCTTCAGAAAAAAATTACAAAACAAGTAATAAAATGAGAATGAATATGGATGTATCAAAAATTACTTTGAATGTAAATGGGCAAATAATTCAATCAAACACAAGGATGTAGAATGGATAAAAACAGGACCCATCTACATGCTGCCTACAAGAGACACAATTTAGACCTAAAGACACCTGTAGATGAAAAGTGAGAGGAGAGAATAGCATTTGTCATGCAAATGGTTGTCAAAAGAACGCTGGAGTAGCAATTAGTATATCGGATAAAATCAGTCTTTAAAACAAAGACTATAACAAGAGACAAAAATGACACTTTCTCATAATAAATGGAAGGATCCAACAAACAGATATAATTGTAAATATTTATGCATCCAACTTAGGAGAATCAAAATACATGAAACAGTTAACCAATGAAGGAATTAATTGATAAAACTAGTAGGGGACTTGAACACCCCACTTACAGTAATAAAATACAGAAAAAAAAACAGATAAAAATAAAATAAAAAAAATAAAATAAAAAATAAAATAAATAAAATAAAAAATAAAAAAAATAAAATAAAAAACAGAAAAATACATATTCTTTATAAGTGCACATCACATCACATGTTAGGTCACAAAATAGATCTCAACAAATACAAAAAACTGGTCATTCCTTGCGCCTTTTCTGACCCACAATGCTATGAAACTAAATTCAACCACAGAAAAGAATCTGGAAAGATGACAAACACATGGAGGTTAAATAAAATGCTACTAAACAATGAATACGTCATGAGAAAAAAAAAGAAAATTTAAAAATGCATGGAAAAAAGAGAATGAAAATATAATGGTCCAAAACTTCTGGGATGCAGCAAAACCAGTACTAAGAGGGAAGTTATACTCATACAGGCTTTACCTCAAGGTGAAAGAGAAATCACAAATAAACATCCTAACCTTGCACCTAAAGAAGCTAGAAAAAGAACAAACCTAGATACAGCAGAAGGAAGGAAATAAATATTAGAGTAGATATAAATGATATATAAATTTTAAAAAGGAAATAAAAACTAAAGAAGATAGAAATGAAACCAGATTCTGGCTCTTTGAAAAAAATCAAAGAAATTGGCAAACTTCTAGTCAGACTTACCGAAAAAAAAGGGAAAAGAAATAATGAAAGAAAGAAAAAGAAAAAGAACTAAAATACATACAATCACAAATGAGAAAGGAGGAATAACAACCAATTGCACAGAAATACAATCAAAAGAGGATATTATGAAAAAAATACATGCCAAAAAATTGCCAACATACACATATAAACAACCAAAACTGAAACAGGAGGAAATAGAAAAGTAAGACTGACAATCAGTAAAGAATCAAGTCATTAATTAAAAACTCTCACAAGTAAAATCCAGAACCAGATGGTTTTCCAGGCAAACTCTACCAAACCATTAAATGAGACTTACTACCTATGCCTTTTAAACTAGTCCTAAAAACAGAAAAGGATGAAAACTGAATCGATTCTTTGACGACAGGATTACCCTAAAAAAAGAGGTGAAGACTCCACTAAAAAAGAGAAGTACAGGCCACTATCCCTGATGAACATACATGCAAAAATTCTCAATACAATAATAGCAAACGTAATTAAACAATGCGTTAAAAATCAACCAAAGGGGCCCCTGGGTAGCAGAGTCATAAACATCCATCTTCAGCTCAGATTACAATCTCACACTTCGTGGTTTCAACCCCCGCATTGGGCTCTGTGCTGACAGCTTGGAGCCTGGAGCCTGCTTTGGATTGTGTCTCCGTCTCTCTCTCTGCTCCTCTCCCACTCATGCTGTGTCTTTTTCTCTATCAAAAATAAACATTAAAACAATCATTCGCCATGATCAACTAGGATTTATTCCTGGTCACAAGTGTGGTTTAATATTTGTGAGTAAATCATAGTGATACATGGGTCCATTATATACGTGATGGATCAAGGGGTATACTTGTCATAATGAGAGCAGGGTGATGTATGAAATTCTACACTGATAACTAATATAATTTGCATATTAACTAACTAGAATTAAGGGGTGAAAAATGAAAAAACCTTCTAAAAAGAAAATTAAATGAGGTCATTTACTCGGTGAACTACAAGAGAACAGAGTTATGGCACTGTTGTCATGCCTGCAGTGGGTTAAGTAAGCTACCTTGGAGGAAGTTATAGTGTCCTCTAAGGCATACAGCACAGAGACTCCTCCACATGTGGCCAATTCCTGCTATCTTTCATTGCAGAAATAGCAATCATTGTGCAGGAATTGAAGAAGGATCAGGATGACAATATTTTACAGATAAAGGAGAGTTAAAAATTGAAAGTCAGTGGGAAATATTCTGTGCATGCCATCCTGGGCCTTTACTTGTGAATTCTCTTGACCCACCTCAAATACAGGATCACTTTGCATGAATTCCTTGAATCACCATCCATTCTTGCTCTGTAACCCGCACTATATCTTTATTAGTGACCATGATAAAACATGAGCTGTGCCCATATGGAGATCACTTCCAATGAGGAAGACAGAAGTGAAAGGGAGAGGGTCCATGTTGCTAGCAGGGATATATATATTATATATAAGCAAGCTACAGGCTCTGAGCTGTCAGCACAGAGCTAGACGGAGGGCTCAAACCCATGAACCATGAGATCATGACCCGAGCTGAAGTTGGACACTTAACCAACTAAGCCACATCAGTTGCCTCGGAAAAATATATTTTTATATTGGACAAAAGTTGTGTGATAATGTCACCTGTGTACTTATTCCTAGAACAAAGACTTAAGCTGGAGTGGACCAGGGATGTGTCTTGCAATTTGTCTCACCAAATTATAGCGTGTTGGCAGAAATATTTTAGGCCTCTTTAATTTTTCCAAGGGCTTCTCTAATTCTGTGGCACTTCTCGGGAAAACTCCACTGTGCCATTTTCCTTATTGACTTTCCCTTCTTTGTTTATGAAACAGCTCAAACAACCCAGGTTAAATTTCCCAGCAGCTTTCTGTATTACTTGGAAAGACAAAATAAGGATAATGATGAAAATAAAAATCCTGACATTCAAAGACAATCACAGCCTAAACATCCAGTGCTCTTTTTCTACATATGAGCATTTTTTTCTACATAACTTTTTCTACATATGAGCAGTTTTTTTCCACAGAGTGGAATCACAATGTGAATTTGGTTACTTGGTTGGGTAAACTGTTTTGTTTTTGTTTTGTTTTTATTTTAACTGAGTAAACCCTACTCCGTATCTTTAAATATCGAATTATATTGGTGTTAAATTTTTCTTTTATTCTACTCATCATAGGAAAAAAAGTCACCTGTTGACAGTGTCCTAAATAGTACACAGAAAGAACAAGTAACCATGGAAGGAGGAGTGCTTTCCAGCATTTTCCTTAAAAAATCATAACAGAGTGTCTGCCCCAGTTTGCATTCCAACCCACGGTGCAAGAGTGTTCCCCTTTCTCCATATCTCACTAACAACTGTTTTTTCTTGTGTGATTAATTTTAGCCATTCTAACAGGTGTGAGGTTTTGCTTTACAATCCCTAATGAAAAGTGATGTTGAACATCTTTCCATGTGTCTGTTAGCCATCTGGAAGTCTTCTTTGAGAAAGTGTCTATTCATACCTTCTGCCCATTTCATAACTGGGCTGTTTGTTTTTTGTGTGTTTTTTGATAAGTCGCTTCTAGATTTTGGATTCTAACCCTTTATCAGATATGTCATTTGCAAATATCTTCTCCCATTCTATAGTCTGATTTGAATTTTGTTGTTTCCTTCACTGTGCAGAAGCTTTTTATCTTGATGAGAATAATACCCAGGCATCAAAAAGCATGGATTCTTGCCATTTGTAACTGCATGGATGGAATTAGAATGTATTATGCTAAGGGAAATGAGTCCATTTGAAAAGACAAATATCATACCATTTCACTTCTAGGTAGAATTTAACATATGGGAAGGTGTGGAAGAAAAGAGATGGAGACTCTTAAGGATAGAGAAAAAACTCTGGGTTAATGGATGGAAATGGGTGAGAGATGGGCTAGATGAGAGTTGGGTATCAAGGAGGGCGCTTGATATAAGCACTGGATGTTATATGTAAGTGACGAATCACTGAATTCTACTTCTGAAACCAACATGCTAACTACATTTAAGAAAAGAAAAAAAAAATTAACAGCCCACTCACTTGTTCATGGTCCATTAAAGAGTTTTGACAACAGGGTGAGATATTCTGTCTGACACCATCATTTTACATGGCTGTATCATGGTCCTGCTGCCAGAGGAAAGGGTTCCTCTCTGTCTGAGGAGCTGTTCCATTCAGGGCTCTTAGTGTCAAAGTGAGAAGACACATGCTTACATGAATTCTTTATGCAAATCTCTAATCACTGTCTTTGGTTTCTAGAAGCAGGCCCTTCCGCACCAAAATCAAGGTAATGGCAGCTGAAATAATGACAACAGTCATCCTCCAGTAAGAGAGTTGAGGCCCCTCTTACTACTAAAAAATGAGTGCCCTTATCTCTAGTGCACAATAAGGGGTCTAGTTTTAGGGCTTTGTTGAAATATTTTTGCTGGTTTGGTGGATGAGAAATTACACCAAATCCCTTGTCCTATATTGACTTTTCTAATGACGAGTGAGGCTGGATGCTCAAAACTTACAGCCATTTCCAAAATGTAATCACTGTTCTCAGTTCTCGGGTGAACCAGCTGAAAACACACCACTGGAATTCGCCAGGGGACACACAGTGATCCATGGCCAGCCAGTAAACTTTACTCCTTGTGAAACCACTAAGCTGTTAATGACTGCCTCCTAACCAGTGGAGCACAGTTGGAGTGATGGCAGGTCAGTTTCAAGATTTCATGAAATAAATTCTGTCAGTGTCTTCTTTGTTCTGTGTCCCATCTCTATGTCCTCTCTACTCCTTTTTCTCTCTCCAATGTTTCCTTCTCTCTCTCTCCCCCCCCCTCCTCTTCTCTCCCTGTCTCTCTTCTACCCATGGAAATGGGGGATCAAACACTTAAGGCTTTAAGACCCTTATAGAGGAGAGAAAGATACAAGTTCCCTGATCAAAAGTTTGGAATAGGCTCTCAGTTCAAACTGAATTCTGACATTACCCATGTGAGTGAGCTTGGGAATATCACCCTGTTGAATCTCCTTTGAGACCACAGCCCTGACTTCATAGAGACTTTGAGGCAGTGTTACACAGCTATGCTGTGCCTGGATTCCTCTGCCACAAAAATTGTGAACTATTAAATATTTGTAGTTTTAAAAGTCAAGGTATTTAAATAATGCTGTCACAGAAGAATGAACAAGTAACAGTTTACTAGGTCCCAGCATCGGGTTTATGCTTTGGATCCTCCCTGCCTCTCCCCTCCCAGGAACCCACAGCCACATGTTCCACCTTTCTAATGTTTCTAATGGACAAATTCAATTCTGTCTCCTGGTCTCTGCACCAGGAGTATCTTCTCCTAGACATATGACGGACACATGCAGTGTGGTTTCCTCTTATGCTGGCCCCAGCAAATGTCACCTCTGTGAGGCCTCTCATACTCTCCAGTGACTCCCCAGCCTGTCCCCACAGCACACTTGCTCTTTTCACTATTATAGTTCTTGCCTTTTCTTCATATGTCTTGTCTTTCATACCATTGTCCATCTCCTCTCCAGACTGTGAAGACCTGGCAGGCAGGGACCACTTTGTCATTGTAAGCCTTGCACTTAGATTCACCAGATCCCCAAGCACAAGGTAAGTGCTTGGAGCAGTTATTTAATGAAGAAATAGGACTGTAGAGCCCTCACTCTAGATTTTGACCAGCTTACTCTGTGGAGATAACTGCTAGCAAATGGAGATTCCTGTTGTATCTAAGGTAGGGGAAATTCAGAATGACCTCCACATGACCCTTCCCTGATCCAGTTCCTCCAGCAAAACTCAGTGGGTACCATTGACACAGGAGGCTGCACTGGAACACCAGGGAACAGGTGTCCAGCACTAACACTGGAGCCACAGGCATGAAGATCCCCAAGCAAAGTCAACATCTTTGTGCAGCTGACATGAAGGCAGTGGTCCTCTAAAGTCCCAGGGTAAAGCTCTGGAATACAGTCTCCAGGTTTGGACAAGGGATCTCAGGCTTCTGATATTCTCATTTGTCTCCATCCCCAATGTATACTCTTGATTCATGAGTCATCCTCATGTCAGCCAGGACAATGTAGCCCCCCTCCCCCGCCCATTTCCAAATGAAGACCTGGGGGTCCAACAAGGACTAGTATTGTGCTGTGACTCTAGACTCAGTGTACAGTGCTCTTACATGTCCTCCTCTATCCCAAGTCCTCACCAACCCAAAGACTTCCAGCAAGTATTTCTCTAGTAAATCAGAACACAGTGAGTCACTAATGGAGAACCAAGGCAAATTGACCCTTCATGATTATATGGAACTTTGGAGAAACAAAACACTCTACAGAACACTGAAGCCTATTCTTCTGTAGCTATTGTCTCACCTAACAGTTAGCTCATCATATTTCCAGTCTCCCACAGACATGGACTTCAGTACCCTAGTCCTTTCCTCTGGAAGCTGGGCCAAGGATGGCCCTGTGTCGAGCAAAACCTATGAAAATTAGTCCTCCAATGGTAAAGTTATGCTTGGTGAAGGGTGAGATTTGGGCACCTGCAGTAGAAATCAAAGTAACATGGCACAAACAGAATACAGATGTGTTTCTTTTTCATATAAATGAACCCTGGATGTGTCTAGTCTAGAACTGATTATGGATTGCCCACCATGGGAGATCACATATTATTGATCTCCTTGCTGTAACATTTCTGTATATTTCCTTTCTTAAAATTTAAAAATCTTAGTGCATTATAGTGTGCCTAGAACATACAGAAATTTACATAAAAATGAATTGGACCAGCGGGAAAGTGGGTGATGGGCATTGAGGGCAACTGTTGGGATGAGCACTGGGTGTTGTATGGAAAACAATTTGACAATAAATTTCACATTAAAAAATAAATTTGACCTGAACAAAATTCCATTAATTATAAAATAAGTTCAGATAAATTAGAACTGGAATGTTGAGCTACACTTTTTAAAATTGATCAAGCGATTGAAATTACTTATTATTTTACCCTGACCAGCACTTTACCCACAAATCTCCTATGTTTGTATATTTCTGATTTCAATGTTAAGTACGGCACCAAAACAAAATTTGTGTGAGCTAAGTTCTCCAAGATAAAATGTCTGAATCAGGATAGAAGGGTCAAAATAGAGTTGTAAAAATAGCAAGACATCTGCTCATTATTTTCCTATTTTGTCCCCAAATACTTATTTAATTCTCATTTAACATACAGTGCAATATTGTTTTCAGGATCAGTGATTTCTCACTTATAGAAAACACCCAAGACTCATCATAACAAGTGCCCTCCTCAATACCACGCATCTAGCCCATTCCCCACCTACCCAGAAAAAGAAATCGAATCGATTCCATTGACATTTGCCCCAACGATACTTTCTAAGATACATAGAAATCAATCTAACCAAAGAAGTATAAGATGTGTACTTTGAAAACTTATGAAGGAAATGGAAGAGGAAACAAAGAAACGGGAAAAATTTCCATGTCCATGGTTTGGAAGTAAAAACATGTTTAAAATGTCTATAATACCCAAAGCAATCTACACATTTAAGGCCAACCCTAAAATACCATCAGCATGTTTCACACAGGTAAAACATACCTAAAATTTGTATGGAATCACAAAAGACCCAGAGGCGCCAAATTAACCCTGAAAAGAAAAGGAAAGCTGGAGGTATCATTGTTGAACATATTCCAAAGAGCACTTAAGAAAAGAAAAAGAAAAAGAAAAAAATTCTAATGATTTATTGTGACTGACTCAGCCCAAGAATGCTTGTTTTTATTTTGTCTTTATGCTTATACTTCAACAGTAATATCATAAAACCAAGTGTTTGACACTAAAATATTTACAATAAATGAAGAAAATAATGAAAGCCGGATGTGCTGTCATGAAGTTTCAATGTTTCTTTATGGCATTTCCTAATCAGAAGTGTTTCAAAATATTCAAACACTCTTTTCTAGGTGATAGTAGAATTTGACAAAGTTCAGAAGCCACAAATGACAGACTGCCTTTTAAGTGAATTTAGGTATTTCTTTATTTGTGTCAGGTATCAGTTACTTGTTTGCAGATGACACAGATTTACTCAAAGCTCAACCTCTGGAAGGCTTCCCACTTTAGTCAAATATGTTATTATAATGTCCATGTAGCCGAAGACAAAAACAAAATGTGTTCCTGTGTGTTTAATGCAATCCAAAGACAGTTATCACACAGCAAAGCAGTCAGGTTAGATGTTAAATGGAGTAGAGAATATAAAACCCAAATTCACTTCAATGCAGGTGGTGCCAGAAAGAGCCCACTTCTCTTCAGGGGCAAGAAGAGACTGAGATCAGGGGTCAGAGTCAGGGGCAACTGGTCTGTCCTCAGTGACAAGAAATGCTAGGCAAACTCCCACTCTGGTGGTGTGCTACCACACAGCAATTCATTTTTGATGTTGGGGAAGAAAGGTTTTCTTTCTGTTACAGAGAACTCAGTGCTTGGCAGGAATGTGTTGGCCCAGATGGTCACTCCCTGCTCTCTACCCAACTCCTGGAATTCCTGAACTTCATTCTGAGACACCAAAGGTTTGTCCATGCTATGCCCATGCCTTGAAGATGTAAGGATAGAAAAAATAAACTCCATAACTAAAAGGCCAGAGCCCATTTTCACAGATTTGGATGTGAGCCAGGAGCCATACAAGAGCCCCCAAATCACCATTGTTATATTACTGAAGGAAAGGATGGGAAAATAGAGCTCTTTTGCGCACAAAGCTCCTAATTGTAGCTCAAGGATGTTCCCCTTAGATCTGGCCCATTCATGCTGGTGAGGACACAACCTTTGCCGAGGGAAAAGTGCTAGTGACTTCAAGTGAAGCTTTATACCATTTTCATGTGAGATGCAGACATTTGTCCCTCAGTGCATCCCTTCAGATTCCCTTGCTCTTTCAATAATGAGGACTTCATTAATGGACATTCACAGACATAATCTGGGGACATTTTCTGATTTTGATCATGGAGTTTTGACTAGTTCTCAGTAATGTGTGATGGCTTGGGCAACAGGAGTCCATGGAATTCTGCAAGCTCTACCTTGGCAAAAAGAGGCATAAGGCACTTGAAACTGTTCAGCAAAGCAGGTTTGCATGTGCACAGGGGCAAGTGATATTGGGAAGGATCCGATCTTTCTGAAGCAAAAGCCTAGTGTCAAATACAGGAGCTACAGGCTATAATTCCGACAGCATTCAGTAATTCTCGGGGACCCTGCACTCACACAGTGTGTCATCATATAGCAATTAACTTCTGATATCAAAAAGGAAAATTGACCTCCTGCCAGTAAGAACTCTGTGTTTGGCAGGATTCTGTTGGCACGGGACCATTGCCCTACCCTCTGTCCACCCCTTTCAAGAAAGCCTAAGCTACCTACCTACTGAAACACTAGGGTTAATGCATGTAAAGTCCATTCACGTTAGGGCACAAAAGTACTCAAAGACTAAAATATCAGAGCTGAATCTGCAGACTTGGCAGTCGCAAGATCTTGCCTCACTATGTCAACAGAAAGCAAGGGCTTGAAAGCTGGTGAGAGCTTGACACATTCCTTACCTTATTGAAGTTGGGGTGCATGCCTTTTGCCCACAGAACTCCCTGGTATAGCTAGTGGATGCACCATTTCTCTGCAGGCCACAGGTCTTTCTACCTCCTTGGACACCAAACTTGCCCAAGGAATTGTGCTGGTGACATCTATAGCTTCAATCTATTCTCATCTGAGATGAACATTAGCTCTCAGTGTATCCTTTTCAATTCTCTTACTCTTATCCTGTGTGTTCACTGGGAGACATTCAGTGCCAGAGTGTGGCAGCATTTTTCTCCAATTTTAAATGTGGAGTCATGGCAAGTTCCCATACATTTGGAATCACTTGAGGAACAGGGGCCCTTGGGGTGTCTGCCAGATATACCTTGGGAACAGGAGGTGTTGGGGACTTGAATGCGTTAAGCACAAAAGGATTGCTTGTGGGTAGGGGCAGGTGACATTGGGAGACAGTTGGCTTCACTTCTGTGGCACGTGCTGATGGAGATGTAGCCTTTAGGGCCACAGTAAGAAGTAAAAAATAAAATAAAAATCACACTGATAAGACTTCTTAACTCATAGTGAGCATACATTAAGGTTGTTTCCTACCTCTTCAACAACTAATTTCCGATATCAAGGGAGTAATATGGCCCTCCTAAAACTTGGGGCACTGAAGTCTTATGTTTGTGTAGTGACTACTACTGGGCTCTGTGCCCCTGCCATAGACTGCCTGAACTTACTGCTTTAAGAGCCTCTCTAAGGGTAGCCACATGCTCAGTCCATTTCTACAGGATGTTAATGTGAAAGAAATTACTCAAAACCCAAAAAATCAGAACCCAGTCCCACAGACTTGGGTACCAGTCCATATGGAGACTCTGCCCTCCAAATCATAGTGCTTTCACCCCCTGGCAAGAAAAGTTGCAAAGTTGGCAAGTGCCCCAAGCCCTCTTACACTGAGGTCAATTGTAGAGTTTTTATGCTACTTTAGGATTCCCAGATGTAGCTAAAATATGTTCCATTTCTCTATAGCCCACAGTTTTTCCAAAGTCATAGGACACCAAGCTTCCCTGGGGATTTGTGCCAGTCACTTCATTCACAGATCTATTCCATTATCATCTGAGACAAAGAATTTGGACCCAAATGCATCCCTTCTGACTCCCTTGCTCTTTTTCTAAAAAACTTTTCCTGTCAGGCATTGAGAGTCTGAGCCTGGAAATAATTTTCTCTGATTTTAATTGTGGAGTCCTTCCAAGTTCTGCTAAATCCAGGATTACATGGGCAACGGGATCTCTTTGGGCTCACCTGTGAGACCTATCTTGGCAACAGAAGGCAAAAAGCCTTGGAAAGGGGAATGTGTTACTGGGAGAGAGCCACATCCAGCAAGGGGAGATGGAGATCAGAGGTCAGAGTCAGAAACCATGTGACTGTTACAGAGTGCCCAGCATTCATAACGAGCTAACGCATGGTGATTACTAAGGACATATTGCCCTCAAGCTTCTGTTGGCTTGTGCGGGGTTGGTTACTCTGATCCCCTGGCCCCTGTTAAGTTCCTGCATTCTGAGAATGTTAAGGAACCAGTCTGGAACACTGGAGGAAAAACCAAGTGGCCTCGGAGATCTTGGTGGATCAGAGATTTATTTAACACAGACGTGCTCAGAGACCATTGTCTCCAAAGATCTGAGCAAGTGGGGAGGGTAATTTATAGTCATCAGCTTCCATATCTGTGGGGAATTTCTCACACATAACAAAGGAATAAGAACACAGAGGAGGGGTCTCTAAGCTAGAGACCAGAGTTAACCCCATCGGCCATCTTTGGTGTACTTTATTCACTTCAACAAGATCAAAGTTTGAACATGAGCATTGTTCTTACCCAGATGGTCAGGGCAGAGAGTGCATTCAAGGATTCTAGGACCAGAACCCAATTCCACAGACATGGCTGCCAGTCAGCATAGGGAAGCCAACATTCAGATAGATGATGAGTGCCTCTACCCACTGAATAGAAGAGGAAGACAAGAGCCCGAAGCTCTCTTGCCCCATCATGGTTTGGATGCAATGTCCTTGTGACTGGTGTTTCCTTTCATCCCTGCCCCACAGGTGTTTCCTTCTTACCCTCAGGACACCAAGTTGCCTAGGAAATGGTGCTAATGTCAAATGTCCCAGCTTCATTCAATTTTCACCCGAGGTGAAAAACTTTGGTCCTCAGTGTGTTTCTTTGGATTTATTATTATTAATTATTGCTGTTATTGTTATTAATAGTGTGAAAACCTGTATATAATATGGGCTTGGGGAAGGTAAAGTCAAGTGGCAAGTTTACAAGGAGACTTCCATATGCTAAGGACTCACAGATTAGTGGAGGCCTAACTATTGTCAAGGTAAATTTGTCTTGTTTTTCCCTCTGGCAAAACATTAACATTAAGACAGTAGGGAGATCCTGGAGAAACATTTTACTCTGAGAGCCTCAAGGATTTGTCAATGGGCAGCAGGTGACAAGGAAATTACATTTTAATATTTTTTTTATTTTTTGAGAGAGAGGGGAAGAGAGAGACAGAAAGAGGGAGAAATAGCGCGAGAGAGAATATACACTGAGAGAGGAGCAGAGAAAGGGAGACACAGAATCTGAAGCTGAATCCAGGCCCTGAGCTATCAGCACAGAGACCCTACAGGCCTAGAACACAAAAACTGTGAGATCAGGGCCTCAAAGTCTGAGGCTTGAGACTCAGCCACCCATCACCCCAGGAAATTCAGTTTTTTATGCCATTTCCTTCTTGCCTTTGTTCCTCCCATCACTATGGATGGCAGGTGATGTTGGAGCTCCAGGAAACAGAGTCTATAGGTTTCTGGAGATAACGCCTCTGCCTTTTACTTGTAATTTACTAAGATATTATAAATTGATGGAGGCTCTATAAGTTTACCCATTTGTTTTATGTTCTTTTTTTGTCCTTCTGCAGCCAGGAGCGCCTGAGGAATGTCAAACATATCTCTCCTGGGGGTGGGGAAGATAATTTTTTTGGCTCTCAGCTTTCCTTCTGCTCCCTCATGAAGAAGATGGATATTTCCCATTTACCCAGCCCATGTGTGTTTGTTCCTTCAGAAAACAGCTTGCCAGGAGATTGTGCTATTCTCTTTACTCCCAGAAGTATCCTATTCTCATCTGATGGAGATATTTGGCTTTCTATGTATCCATTCCCACCCCCTTGTTCTTCTTTTAAGTAAGTCCCCACTGTGAGGAATTCAAGGACAGACCTAAAAGCAATGTCCCTTCATTTTAATTAGGGAGCCTGACAGTTATCCTGACTCTGGCATAAGTTGGGCAAAAAGCCCCTTGGGACTTGCCTTTTAGAAATATTTTGACAAAAAAATACATAGGGTACTTGAAGCTTGCCAGAAAAAATGTTGGTGTAAAGGCAAAACCAGAGAATTGGGAGGAAGCATCCTCACTTGTGGGGAGAAGAGCAACAGAGTTAGTCATTTTCTTCTCAGTTTTATCCCATTACCTGCAGAAATGAAGGCCTTTGACCCATCATGTATCCATTGTGATCTCTTAGCTGTTTTTCTAAGGAGGTTTTGAGTCACACTGAGTTGAAACAGGGCTTGTTCTCACAGAGTGAATGTCCAGGTATTGGTAGCCAGCTCTCACTCTATTCTAGGCTATGCCAGCCTAGAGAAGTCAGTGTATGATAACCCCAAAGAAGGACTATCTACCCGTTACTGAGATTGTGGGGCTTGACACCGAGGGGAGTAGGCACAGTGATGGTTACCCAGTGTGCCTCACTCCCCTCGCTGCTTGAGGTAACTTCACATGGAAAAGAAAATTCTTCTCAGATGGGCATTTAGCTTCCAGAACCGGCCAGTGCATTGAGTGTTCAAGGCTTCTACAGAGCCAGATTTCAAACATTTCAAAACTCATTACACCAAAAACCACTGGTGACTCTCCACTGCAAGTCAGGGTAAGAAATCCACTCAGTGCCAGAAGCTTCTCATCCCTTTCTGAAATCCCAAAGGAAGAATTCTTGCAAAACTGGTTGCCACGGTAGCCAATGGAGGATTTCTTTGGCCCAGTCAAGAGGTGTTTCTCATTCCCAAGACAGCCAGCTTGCCCAAAGTGTGTGCTTGTCACTTCATTCTCAGATTTATCACATTCTCATCTGATAAGGAGCAATTTGACACTCCTTGTATCCATTTCCATAATTTTTCCCTTTTTTAAACTCGGTCTTCATTGTGAAACATTTCCCAGCCAGCTTCCAGAAGAGATCTCTTCAGCTTTTAACTGGATAGTCTTGTTGAGCTCATCTTATTCAGGTGTAGGTTGAGCAGAAGGGCCCCTTGAGACTTTCCTTTCGTAACTATGTTGACAAGGGGAAATCTAAGGCATTGGAAGGTTCCCAGAACAGAACTTCTGCCCATAGGCCAAGTTCAGAGGAGCTGGGAGGGAGCTGGCCTCCCTTGTGGGACGAGAAGAACTTAAGCTGCTCATTTCATTCTCAGCTTTATGCTCTCATCTCCAGTGAAGAACATGGGCCATTGATATCTCCATTACCATCCTCTGGCACTTCTTCTACCTAGGCATTCACCGTGGGGATTCAGGCCCCCTCATTATGTGCCTTTCAGAAGTATGTAGACAATGGGAGGCATAGGGCCCTTGAAGGTGTCCAGCAGAGTGTCCATGTGTAGGCAATGCCAGGGTTTGGGAGGGAGCTTGCCTTTTGCTTGAAGGAGAAAACATGTTAGACATTTCCTTCCCAGCTTTATCCTAATCTTGTCTGTAATGTAGAAGATTGGCCTTCCTTATAGCCTTTCCCATCTATATTATTCTGTTTATTAACTAGGTCCTGGGTCACAACCAGGTAGAAATGGTCTGTCAGCCACATAACCAACATCCAGGATTTGTGATGCAATACCACTCTGGTATGTGCTATGTGAGAGCAGTCAGTTCCTTTAACCCAAAGAAGAATGACGCTCCTGTCCATGAGCACCTGTGGCTTGACTGGCCCAGGTAATCTCTGTGATGGGTAGCCAGCTTGCCTTTCTCCCTTGGCTGAATGAAATGTCTTCATCCTCGGGGCGCCTGGGTGGCGCAGTCGGTTAAGCTTCCGACTTCAGACAGGTCACGATCTCGCGATCCGTGAGTTCGAGCCCCGTGTCAGACTCGGCTGATGGCTAAGAGCCTGGAGACTGTTTCCGATTCTGCTTCTCCCTCTCTGTCCCTCCCACGTTCATGCTCTGTCTCTCTGTGTCCCAAAAATAAAAATAAAATAAATAGAAAAAAAAAAAAGAAAGCTCTTCATCCTCTAAGGCAGATGGATTAGGCATGCCCAGCAGACTGCAGGAAAATTCAGCCCACAGAAGCCTTTACAAGGAATACTGCACCAGGGCTTGGTTATAATAACCCAGAAAATAATGTGACCCTTCCCTGCTACGACTGAATCACTGACCTTTCTGTGCCCTGAGAGGTCGGGCATACAAAGGAGCCAAAGTCAGGAGCCTTCCTTCTCTTTCAGAAAGAAAAGTGTAGGCCTCATGCCAACTGAGCACCCAGGTGTAATTATTGGATATTTCCCTTTGCCTCTGCCCATGGGTGTTTCTCTCTAAAGACAAGAGTTAGCTCCTCAGGAGATTGTGCTAGGTGTGTGTATCTCAGTCTCATTCTGCTCTCCTTTGTAATGAAGCACTTTGGCCCTCTGTAGATTGATTTCCATTCTTTTGCACTTTTTTCTTCAACCCAGGGTCTCGTTGGCCTCCATTCACAGTCAGTGTTTCAGAACAATGTCCTCCACTTTAACCCGGGGTCTCTGGCTGAGTACTGATGACTCAGGCATAGGTTGGCAATGGGACCTCTTGTAACTACCCATCAGAAGTCTTTTCAGAATGAGAGGGCCAGCGCACATGAAGTTGCCAAGCAGGGTATGTATGGACGTCTGCAGGCAGTCCCAGATATTTGGGGAGGGACAAGCCTGACACATGCAGCAAGGACAAATGAGGTAGATGTACATGCCCAGGATTTTCCCATTCCCATCTGTAATGTAGAGCCTTGGCTTCCCTTGATGACATTCCCACCAACTGGCCATTTTCTAAGTCTTGGGACACATTCAGGGATGATTGGGCTTTCACTCACTTCACACAAGCAGAACGCAAAGATTGGTTCTAAAATCTCAGTCGGCTCCTGTGCTCCTGAGATCAAACAATAACTTCAAATCCAAGGAAGGATGACCTTCTTGTCCCTGAGTGCTTGGTGCTCGGCCAGTAAGTGCAGTGAAGGGTCGACCTCCCTCCATCGTGTCTCACAGATGGTTCCCATAGGCACAGTATGCTTCAGGACCTGGTCAGCACAGAAAGGGCCCTTTAAAAAAGAATTGCATCAGGTCCAGGTTCCAAACACTTGACCACCATCTGGGAGCAGGAACCCTTTGCCTCTGCATCAATGGTGCATCTATTTCCAGATGGGAAGGACAGGAAACACCACCAAACCCAGTTTCCCTTCTGTTTCTGAAGTAAGAACGCAGACCTCCTGCAGAATTGCCCTCTCAGGTGTAGCCAATGGAGGTTTCCTTTGACCACAGCCCTCACGTGTTTCTTACTCCACACACACACAGTCAGCCTGCCAGGAGATAGGAGTAGGCACTGAATTCTAACTTTAGCCTATTCTCTTCTGTAAGGAAGAAATTTGGTCCTCGGGGTGCTTATTTGCATTTTATTGCTCTATTTCTCAAACTAGGATCTACCTGAGAGCGATTCAACACTAGAGCCTCAGAAGAATGCACTCTGTTTCAAGTAGCACAGTGCAGGATCCTTGGGCCTGTGTCAGGTACACAGCCCAAGTCCAAACGTTGGTGTGGAGTTCCCCATCAGTTCCTGAGCCAACTGACAGCTCTCAGTGTCAGGTATGCCAGAGAAAAGCAGGCCCTTCTGTCCCTGGGGGCTTGGGGCTTAGTCAGCTAGAGTCAATGCTGGGATGGGTAGCCAACTGGCCTCCCTCCCCTGGATGACACAGTGACTTCATCCTACAGATTACTTGGTTCATGCATGTGCACTCTGGGGCAGGCCCTGAATCATGCCCAAAGGGACTTTGAAAGTGAATATTGGACTCAGACCAGGTTCTAACCACTTGACCATCAGCCAGGAGCCCCACACAGCTACAGTTGAACCACTGCCGCCTCTGTCCTCTAATGGGGAAGGACAAGAAACAGACCCAGGTCCAGAGCGTTCCCTCCCTTGGTGAAGGAAGAATGCAGGCCCCTTGCTCACAAGGCTCCTGGGTGTAGCCTGTAAAGGGCTCCTTTCACCATAGTCCACAGGTGTTGCTTATTCCTGAGACAACCAGCTTTCTAGGAGATGGAACACGAGTCACGTCATTTTCCACATCATCCCATTCTCATTCCTAGTGAAGAACTCTGGCCCTCTGTGAATCTATTCTCACCCCTTTGCTCTATTTTCAAAGTAGTTCCTCTCTGGAGTCCATTCCATATAATCTCTGAGAGGAATATCCTTGGTGTTCAGCTGGGGATCCTAGTCCCATCCTTGTGACTGTGCGATAGGTTTGGTCACAGTGCCCCTGGCACGTTGGTGTCAAAACCATGCAGGAATTCAGAGGCCTAAGGCATTGGAAAGGCCCAGGTTAGAACATTTGCACTTAGCCTGGGCCAGAGGACTGGGAAGGGAGCTGGCCTCTTTTCGTGACTGAGGGAAAATGAGGTAACACAGCCCCTTTCCAGAGTGGTCCCATTCCTGTTGTTAATATTGAACTTTGTCCCTCCTTATGGCCACTCCCTTCCCATGGCTCTATGTCTAAATATGTCCCCATTTAGGTTTAGTAACCATGGAACTGCCACTCACCAAACCCAGGTCCAGGGATAGATATGCACACCAGCTTGTACATGTTGGAAGTGGGTCCAAAGCAAGGGATCCCAGCCCCTGTTAATGACAGCACTTGCCCTGACTCAAACTTGGATTGACCATCCTTCTGGGCCACAGAGGGGTCAGTGGGACCACAGACATCGGGGGTGGGTGCAGGTCACCACCACAAGGAGGTTTCTGGGTCAGGTGCCAAGACATGAACAACCCTGTCCATCAAGGCAGTGGCCTAACAACCTCAGTGGCCCAGGAAAGCCATTCTGTGCTCATCGTGTGGCAACCATTCCACGGCCTCTGCAGTGCTGTTTCTCCTTCGACGTACTCAACAGTAGCAACTGTGACAGTTCTGGGTGTCAGGACTAGGTTCACAACAGCCCCAAGACCGTGGCAGAAGGCTGGGACCGGCACATAGAGTGGAACCCGTTACAGAAGCTAATGGATGTTTGCCTCCTTACCAGCTCACCTCTCCCAGACTATGTATGGAAGATTATGATGTATGGAAGTGTGACCCCCTATGAAATGGATAAGCATGATATGATGCGGTGAAGAAAGCCAGAGATAACCTATATTGAGGATGATTTGAATCAAGATGCTGGCCAGTGTGCAATACGCCTGGAAGAAATGCAGAGGGCGGCACTAGTGCAGGGTTGCCTTGTCTATTCATATATCATTAGGATTACAAGCATTTGAAACAAATACTTCTTGCCCTGGGCATCATTCAAATACTGTAAAAAATTCCCATTTTATAGTTATTCTTGTCTTTTCAAGGTGCATGAAACCCGAGAGGCTCTGAGGGTCTTCTGTGGCAAAGGAAAAACAAAACCACAGGCCTACTTGGCCAGAAATCTGAGTTCTGTGAGACTCCTGCAGAGATGAACCATCATACAGGGAAAACGATGCTGCTGAAGAGCCAGGGCCCCTTAGGCCAATCATCTGCCACAGTCACAATGACTAGACTAGAATCCCAGGTCAGGGCCCAGGATATGCCTGTAAGAGTTAAAATAGAGCAAAGGGGTGAACATGGGTAGAGGGAGGGCCAGAGTTCTGTATCAGGGATAATGAAGTAACGTGACTGGAAGAGTCTTCCACAGCTCACTGACTCAGGAAGGAGAAACACCTGTGGGCTTTGGCAAATGGTGGCATCCACAATTTCCAACTGTAGGCCTCAACAGCAAGAAGCCTGCCCAGATTCTTCCTTCAGGATCAGAGAGAAGGACCTGGCTCTGGGTATGTGTCCTGCCCTTGCCATCAGTACATAGTGGTAGCAATGATACAGCTGTAGGAGGGCTGTGCTGCCCGATGATGGAAGTGTATGGAAGCGGATCTGGTTGCAGGATTCCATCCAAAGGTACTTTCTGTGCTGAGAAGATCCTGGACCATCCTGCCCACATGAAAACCTGCTGTTCTTCAAAATGAAGGGAACTCTATTAGAGAGGGAAGGGAGGCCACGTGGATACCCTTGCTCATGCCTACACTAGCCAGCCAAACAACACCTTGAGTTCAGGGAGAGAAGGGCCAGGTTTCATCCGGGATAATAGACCCATATACCTTCAATTTCCTCAGGAGCTGACTGGGAAAGTGGCACCATTCATACAGCCATGGCTCCTGGAACTTGAGCGGAGACCAAGCTAGGAAAGCAGCCTTGGGATGTGCATGAGTACAAGCAGTGCCATGTTCTGCATCTCCAAGGGCCTGGCATCCATCAACAAAAAAGATATAGTTCTTAATCAACTCTCTAACCAGACAGGAGGCCAGCTCCATTACTAAAACCTCTGGCTTAGCCTACACATGAGCATTCTCCACCAGTCACCTACAGATGCTCTAGGCCTGGTGATGTCCACAAATTCTAAAACCCAATCGCAGGATGCATGTGGCCAAACCTATTTCACACTCGCCAGGAATGCACCAGACTCCCAGCTTAAAAGGAAAGTATATGACTCTGAGGCAAGGCTTCTGAAAAAATTCCAGAGAGACTCTTGTTTCCAAATAGAGGAAATTATTTGCTATCTCTATACAAGCCTACTAAGCAACAAGAGCTCAGGGACATGAGAATCAATTGTCCTCTCGGACATCAGACACTCAGAACCCTCCACTGGCCCAGGAACTGACTGGAAACTCCCTTACAAAGCTTGTAACTCAGCTGTGTATGGGAGAGTCACATGGTCCCAGTGTGTGAAGTGAGAAACCAAATTAGAAAATCACCAATGCGAGAGGAATGGCTACAACGTGAGTCAAAGCTATCCATTCAAATGGGCATGAGGGAAATCCAGGTAGGAGACCTCTAATTTTCCTTCCTTTTGTCCCACAAGGGAGGAGGAATCCACCACTAACCTCTGGCTTATCCTACCCACAAGCATTCTCCTTCGGCACCTTCACACATCTTAGGTTTGGAGAAGGCCACATCATTCTGAAACCAAATTGAGAAGGACCCAATGAAATTTCTCTGTTACCAATCATAAGGACACCACGAAAACTGCAACCTGAAAAACGGCTATTACTCTAAGACTTTGTTTGGAATAGTCTCCACGCAAACCCACTTTCATCAAGAGGGCTAAGGGGTGGCAGTGGAGACACCCACTGCCAGAGTTGTTCATCATGCCTGAGATTTGGAAAATGTTGAGAATGAAGTACCCAGCGCAGTCTCCTATCAACTGGGTTGTATGTGGAATAAGAAAAACCTGTGGGACTAGCCATGGGAACCCCCTGAACTACACCTGAGAGCCCTGTCAGCAAGAAACCTGCATTCTTTCCTTGGGAGCCAATGATTTCTGGATTTTTGTATCCCTGCTATGTTTCCCATTAGTTGAGGGAGGTAGAAGTGCTTGAGCTGTAGCTATTGGGTTATGAGGGCTCTTGCTCAGGACTTTGCAACAAGAACTTGGTTTCCTAATTCCTGGCAAGGGCTCTTCCAATGCTGATTCCTCCCCTTTCATACTGCTTGTGTGGAAACTGCTTCTCAAAATGAAGGCAAGTCACTCATCAGGTCAGTGGGGCAAGCTGGTTCCCCTTCACCCACCATAGCACAGCAGGCCAAGCACCAAACACCTAGGGATGAAAGTCCTTCTTTTCTTTGGTAGAACAGGGCCTGATAGCTCTCACTGAGCACAGGAGGAGAGTGAGAGTTTGCAGCCAACCCAGGGGTGCCAGCTGAATGAGTGATGGCTCCATGTCCAGAAAAGGAGAAAAAAAATGGTCAGAAATATAGCAAGGGGAAGGCACTCCGCGCCAGATCGGGCAATTCTCAACATTTCAGAAGAGGTTTTGCTTCACTTGCCCTTGGCCCAGAAACCAGCTCCCTGCCCAAATCTCTGGCCCAGCCTACACACCAAACATTCTCTACAGTGCCACTTCAAATGCCCTGGGCAATATCCACATAGTTTTGAAAGCCAATGAATTAATGAAGAAGGAGCCCTGTGGCAAAACCTCTCCTCCAGTCACATGGACTGGACCGTACTCCCAGGTAGAAGACAGAGGATAAGACTCTTGAGACCCTGACTCTGAACTGATTCTGAGAAGTACATTGTTTCTACAAGACAGCAAATATGTGTCAAGGTGGATAAGGAGGGCCAGAGTTCTGCAGACATTACATGGGGAATTGTATGGAGAAGGGAGTGCTCAGCACCAGCTCCTGGCAATCTGGCCCAGAAAAGAAACACCAGAGAGTTTAGGCAAAGGCGCCCTGTAGTGTCTCCATCTGGGAGCCCTGTCAATTAAATGTCTGTCTTCTTCATTCAAAGGGACCTAGAGAACCCTGGGACTTGGTCTGCTTTTCTTACTTTTCCCATCATTGAATGGAGTATGAAGTGAAAGTGCTGTAGCCGGGAGCTTCCCTCATCTGTGGCCCCAAAGAGTGGAAAGGAGGCATTGGTGCTTATCACCTTCTGAAGCCAACAGCTCCTGTGTGACCTGTCTTCTTTTCAGAAGGAAAACACTTCAGTCAGGCAGAGCAAGGAAGTGATTTTTCTCCACATCCTCCACCCCTTGCAACAAACAACGAAGCACCAAGATCAGGAGTAGGTGGACTATTCTGCTTTGGGATATCTTAAGCTCATACTTGTTATTGAGCACGGGACCCAGTGGGAAGCCAAAGCACATCCCTGGATACCTGCTGAGTGTCATCTCCATGGCTCCTAAGGTTGAATGAAGAGGCAGTCAGAAACACAAGAATGGCTTAGCCAGGACCAAAGTGTGTGCAATATTTTCATCCAAAGGGAGTCGAATAGCATGGAAGGGAGATGGCTACCTTCAATTCCCCTAAGCCCAGCAAGGAGGCCAGCTCCCTCTAATACGTCTGACCCGTCTTCCCATGAACTGCTCTTAACAGGTCCCCTTATGATGCTCATGATTCTTGATGTCCATGGAGCCTAAACCAAAACGCCTGGGCTCCTTTGGCTCCAACACTCCCAAAATCATAAGGGATGGTCACTATTGGACATGTCCAAGATGGAGAGGTACTCTGAAAGACTGAATCTGTATAGATATTAAGACGAACCATGTTGGATGACAAAGCAATGTCATGAATCTGGAAACAAAGAGGGACAGAGTTCGTCATGTTTAGAAGAACCTGACTGGCACAATTGATCAGAAACTTGGTTGCTCAATACTCAGAAGAATATTTGTAGGCATTCGCTACAGGATGTTTACTGGGGCCCTAAGAACCAACGGCCACGTTCAAAGTGAAGAAAGAGGGGATCATTGGTTTCTCATGTGCTTCTGCCCATCGTATCCATCAATAGGGGGAACATCACTATATGACATTTTTCAGTATAGGCATCCCATAATTGTTCAACACCTTTCTAAGAAAAAGGAGATGTTAGTTGAAAGACGCTTTCTCCACAGTGTGGTTTCCCACGGTTGACTAGACAACACCTACCTGATACGTCCGCATACGTTTTCAAACTCTTCTAACTTAGTCAAACAACATGTTCGTTGAGAGATGGTTTCTCTGCAGTATGCTTTCAGAGTTTCGAAATCATGCCACTTTCCACATCGTTCCCCGCATAGGTTTTCAAACACTTTTAACTTGTTGATGCAACATGTTAGTTGAAAGATGGTTGCCCCCAAAGTGCAGTTTCACAGGGTTGAGTTTATGGCACTTTCGGCATAGGCCCCGCGGGGGCGGGAGGGTCGGGGGGTGGGGTGGGGGGGGGGGGGTTGCGACACTTCCACCTTAGTGAAACATGATGCTCATTGAAAGATGAGTTCTCCACAGGATTCTTTCCCAGTGGCTGGTGCGCGTCACCCTCCGTATGTTTCTCCGCATAGGTTTTCAAACACTTCTCACTGAGGGATACAAGATGTTAGTTGAAAGAAGGTTTCCCCAACGTGCCGCCTGACAGAGTGGAACTCATGGAACTTTCTGCATCGTCCCCGCATACGATTTCAAACACTCCGAACTCAGTGAGACGGGATGTTAGTCGAAAGTTGGTTTCCCCGAAGTGCACTTCTTGCTGAAGCCTCACACAGGTTTTCAGGCACTTCTAACTTCCTGAGTCAAGGCGACACTTGAACGATGGTTTCACTTCAATTTTGTTTTGTAATGTGGTGTCTAAAGAACTTTTTCTTAGGACTCACAGAGTTTTTCTATCCTTTCTAACTTAAAGAAACAAGTTGACAGTTGAATGTTACCTCTCAGTTTTGTTTCACTGAATTGAGCGTACGAACGATTCTCTTAGGCTCCACATGGTTTTTCAAACACTCCTTTGTGAAACCAGATGTTACTTGAACGTCGGCTTCCTCACATTGTTGTTTCAGAGTTTTGAGTGTATGGCACTACGCTTGTACTCTTGCGGGTGTCTTTTGATAGACTTGTAATTTTTTGAAACCAGATTTTAAGAGAAATATTGTTTCTCCACAGTGTCTCTTGGCAGAGTATATCGCTCTTTTGTTTTAGTTCCCGCATGCTTTTCAAACACTTCTTTGTAAGATACTTTCCGTTCAAGCTCAAGATAGGTTTTCTAACATTTTTAACTTGTGATCGCAGATGATATTTGAACGAATGTTTCACCATAGTGTTGTTTTACAGAGTTGAGCCTATGACACTTTCTGGGTAGTACCCGCTTAGGATTTCAATGGCTTCTCACTTAATGAATCAAGGTGTTAATTGTAAGACGGTTACATCACAATGTTGTTTCAGAGTATATGGCCCTTTCCATCTATGCCCTGCAATGGGTTTTAAACTCTTCTATATTTTTCAAACCAGACAGTAGCTCAAAGATTGTTTATGTTTTTTTTCACACAGTTTAGTGTATGGCAGTTTTCTCATAGTTCCCTGCAGGGGTTTTAAAACACTAGTGACTTAGTGAAACATGATGTTAGTTAAAACATGGATTTCCCTCAATGTTGTTTGACAGCCTTTAGTATATGGCCCTATCTTCCTAGGCCCCACAAGTGTTTCAAACAAGTTTAACTTAACGAAATGAGATATTAGTTGAAATATGGTTTCCCCATAGTGTTGTTTCACAGAGCTGTGTATATGGAACTATTCTCATAGGCCCCACATGGTTTTACAAACAGTTCTAAGTGAAATCAGATTTTAGTTGACAAACCGATTCATCACAGTGTTGTTTCACAAAGTTGAGTATGTCTCACTATCCCCATTGTTCCCACCCGGGTTTTCAAACACTTCTAACTTAGTGAAACCGGTTTTTAGTTGAAATACGTTTTCCCCACAGTGTTGTTTCACAAAGTTAGGTATAAGGTACTATGCCCGTAGGCCTTCGGGAGTTCTTTCGTACAATTGTAACTTATTGAAACCAGATGCGAGGAGAAAGATTGTTTCCCCAGAGTGTTGTTTCACAGAGGTGAGTATATGGCAGTTTCATTGTAGGCCCCGCATGGTTTTCAAACACATCTAATTTAGTGAAATAAGGTATTAATTGAAGGACAGCTTCCCCAGTGTGTTGCTTGACAGAGTGAGTGCAAGATACTTTCCATGTAGGCTCCGCATAAGTTTTCAAATACTCCTAACCAGTGAACCCAGATATATTTGAAAGATGGTTTCACCACAGTGTTGTTTTACATATTTGAGTCTTTGTCACTTTCTGCATAGAAATTTCATAGGTTTT
Source organism: Panthera pardus (assembly GCF_024362965.1). Lineage (NCBI taxonomy): Eukaryota > Metazoa > Chordata > Mammalia > Carnivora > Felidae > Panthera > Panthera pardus. The sequence goes on along the minus strand of NW_026526682.1, from coordinate 50,561 downwards.
CCAACACTCCTAAGTGAAATTAGAAGATAGTTGAAACATGTATTCCCCACAGTGCTGTTTAAAGGAGTTGACTACCTCGCACTTTTGACGCAGATTCTACATGGGTCTTCAAACACCATTTTTGGGAAACAAGATGTTAGTTGAAAGATGGTTTCCCCACAGTGTTGGGTCACAAAGTTGAGTGTATGGCACTTTGTAGTCTCTGGATGCTTTTCACACACTTGTAACAATGAAACATTTTAGTTGGAATATGGTTTCCCCTCAGTCTTCTATCACAGGGTTAATACATTGTGCTTTTCTCACGGGTCCCGCAAAGTTTTCAATTTTAACTCAATGAAACCAAATATTAGTTGAAAGATTGTTTCACCACTCTGTTTTCACAGAGGTCAGTATATGGCACTTTCTGTGTAGGCCCTGAATGGGTTTACTAACATCTCTAATATTGTGAAATGAGCTGTTAGTGGAAAGATGGGATCCCCATGGTATTTCCTAAAGTTAGGGATATGGCTCTTTTGTTGTATGACTGAATGGTTTTCAAATACTTGTAACTTAGTAAAACAAGAGGTTAATTAAAATATAGTTTTCTTAAAGTTCTGCCTGATAGATTTGAGTATAATGAACTTTCTGCATAGGCTCCACGTGGGTTTTCAAATGCTTCTTAGGGAAACCAGATGTTATTTGAAAGATGGTTTCCCCACAGTGTTATTTCATGGACTTGAGTATATGGCACTTTCCGTGTAGGCTCCACTTAGGTTTGCAAACGTTTGTAACTCTGTGCAATGAGAAGTTAGTTGAGAGTGGGTTTCACCACAGTGTTGTTTCATTGAGTGTATGGCACTATCCACCTAGGACCCGCATGTGTTTTCAAACAGTTGTAACTGAGTAAACCAGATATTAGTTGAAAGATCATTTCACCACACTTATGTTTATTTACACAGTTGGGTATATGGCACATTGCTGTTAGACCTTTCATAGGATTTCAAACACTTTGAACTTAGAGAAACAAGATGTGAGTTGAAAGATGCTTGCTCCATGGTATATTTTCACAGAGTCGGGAATTTGTCACTTTCCTCATCACTCTTAGTAAAGTTTTTCAAACCTTTCTACATTGGTGAAACAAGATGATGGTTTCCCCAAAAGCTGCTTGACCAAGTTTTATATATGGCATTTTCCGCATAAGCCCCCATTGTTTTTGAAACACTTCCCACAAGTGAACCCAGATGTTATTTGAAAGACGGTTTCACCACAGTGTTGTTTTACAGATTTGAGCATGTGGCACTTTCTGTGTAGAAGCTGCATAGGTTTTCAAACACTTCTCAGTAAACAAGGTGTTAATTGAAAGATGGCTACCTCACAGTGTTTCAGATTTGAGGATATTTTCCCTTCCACCTAGGCCCTGCATGGGTTTTCAAGCACTTCTCAATTTCTGAAATAAGATAAATGTTATTTGCAAGACGTTTTCACCATAGAGTGATTTCACATATGGCCCTAACTCTGTAGGCCCCACATAGGTTTTCAGTTTTCACTTCCTGAAACCAGATTTTAGGCGGAAGACTATTTCCCCACATTTTTCTTTGGCAGATTTGAGTTTATGGCACTTTTTTGTGTAAAACCAGCATAGGTTTTCAAACTCTTCTCAGTGAAACAAGGTGTTAATTGAATGATGGTTACCTCACAGTGTTGTTTCAGAGTTGAGGATATATGGCTCCTTCTACCTAGGCCCTGCATGGGTTTTCAAACACCTCTCAATTTTTGAAATCTGACAGTAGTTCAAAGATGGTCTCACCAGGTTTTTGTTTCACAGAGTTGAGTGTATGGAACTGCCCACATAGTTCCCCCAATAAGTTTTAAAGCACTATATTAACTAATGAAGCACAATGTTAGTTCAAAGATGGATAACCCAGTGCTGTCTGACAGAGTTGGGTGTATGGCACTTTATGCATAGGCCCTACATTGCTTTTGAAACAAGTCTAACTTCCTAGAATGAGATTTTAGTTGAAAGATGGCTTCCTCATAGTGTTGTTTCACAGAGCTGAGTATGTGGCACTATCCTCATATGCTCCGCATGGTATTTCAAACACTTCTAACTTAGTGAAACCAGTTTTAAGTTGAAAGACGGTTTCCCCACTGTGTTGTTTCACAGAGTTGAATATAGATCCCCATTCCTCCCAGACCCTGCATGGATTTTCAAACACTTCTCATTTTCTGAAATCAGATAGATGTTACTTGAAAGACGATTTCACCACAGTGTGGTTTCACAGAGTTGAGTTTATGGACCTTACCCTGTAGGCTTCCCATAGATTTTCAAGCAGTTCTCATTTCCTGAAACCAAATGTTAGGTGAAAGACTCTTTGCCACCATTTTGTTTCACAGAGTTGGGTATATGGGACTTTTCATGTAGGTTCTGCATAGATTTTAAAACTATTCTAACTTTGTGAAATGAGACATTAGTTGAAAGATGCTATCACCACACTATTGTTTCACAGAGTTGCGTTCAAGCATTTCTGCATAAGCCCTGCGTGGGTTTTCAAACACTTCTTATTGAAACAAAATTTTAGTGAAAATGTGGCTTACCCACAGTGTTCAATACACTTTAGTGTATCGCACTTTTGGTTCAGTCCCCACATGGGTTTTCAAAAAATTTATAGTAAAACCGAATGTTTGATAAAAGCCATCATCACACTGGTGTTTCGCAGCGTTGAGTAATTGGCAGTATCTATGTGGCTCCGCAAGCGTTTTCACACTTGCAACTTAGTTGAACCAGATGTTATTTGAAAAGTGGTTTGTTTACAATATTTGGCAAAGTGAGTAAAGGGCGACTTTGTTTATATTTATATGTTTAGGGTTTCAACACTTCTAACTTTGTGAAACAAGTTTTTACCTGAAAGATTTTTCTGCAGTCATTTTACACAGCATTGAGTATATGGCACTTTCCGTAAGTAAGCCATTTTTCAGCTAACATCCCGTTTCACTGAAAGAGAAGTGTTTGAAATCTTATGAGGAAAATGATACATACTCGACGCTGAAACATTACTGTGGAGAAACCATCTTTCAACTAACATCAGGTTTCACTGTTAGAAGAAAACCTATGAATAAAGTGTCATATGCTCTGAAAAATAACACTGTGGAAAACATCTTTCAACCAAAATCCTCTTCCACTGCATTAGCAGTGTTTGAAAACCACTGTGGGGCTTACATTGAAAGTGCCATGTACTCAACCCTGTGAAACAACTGTGTGGTGAAACCGTCTATCAACTAATATCTGGAAGTTAGAAGGGTTTGAAGACCCATGAGGGGCGAATACCGAAAGCTCCATATGCACAGCTGTATGAAACACTGTGGGGAAATATCTTTCAGCTAACATCTTGTTTCACTAAGATAAAAATGTTTGAGACTTATGCAGAGCTTATGAGGAAAGCACCATACATTCAACTGTGTGAAAGAGCAGTCTGCTGAAACCATCTTTCAAGTAACTTCTCGTTTCACATAGCTAGAAGAATTTGAAAACCTTTGCGGGGCCTACAGGGAAGTTGCCGTATACTCAACTCTATGAAACAGCACTGTGGGGAAACAATTTTTTACCTAACATCTGGTTTCACTAAGGAAGAGTTGTTTGAAAACCAAGTCGGGACCTATGCAGAAAGTGCTTTATACCGAAATCTGTGAAACAACACTATGGAGGACCATCTTTCATCAGCCGGTTTCACTAATTTAGAAGTGATGGAAAACTTATGTAACTATGAGAGAAGTGCCATATACTTAACTCTGTGAAACAACAATGAAGTGAAACCATTTACCTACTGCCATTGGATTTCAGTAATTTAGAAGAGTTTACAAACTCATGAGGGACCTAGTGGGAAGTTCTGTATACTCAACTCTTTGAAACATCGTGGGATAACCATCTTTCAATTAATTTGTTTCACTAGGAATGGTTTCAAAACTTATGCTGGGAGCTATGTGGAAAGTGACATACACTCGATTGTGAAAAAATTACTGTGCAGAAACCATCTTTCAGCTACCATCTCGTTTCCTAAATTATGAGTTGGGAAAACAATGCAACGCCTATGTCAACAGTGCCTTATACTCAACTGTTTCAAAATGCACTTTGCGGAAACAATCTTTCCATTAACAAGTTTCACTTAGAACTGTTTGAAAACTCACGTGGGGGACGATGTGGAGAGTAATATGTACAAGACACTGTGATAGAATCCTGTGGAGATTCTTTCAACTAACATCTTGTTTAACTGAGAAGTGTTAGAAAACCTATGCAGGGCCTATGAGTAAACTGTGGGAAAAAAAAAAAAAACTGTGGTGAAGCCATCTTTCAACTGACATCAGTTTTCTCTAAATTAGAAGTGTTTGAAAACCCAGGCAGGCTTTGCAGGGAAAGTGCCATATACTTAACTCACCGAAACAACACTGTGGAGAGAGATCTGTCAACTAACATCATGTTTCCCTGAGAAAGAAAGGTTGAAATCTTAGACTTAGAGGTATAATGAAAGAGCCATATACTCATCTTTGTGAAAAATTGTAGAGAAACCATCTTTCAACTAACGACGGGATCAATGAAGTTGGAAGTGTCTGAAAATCCATGCAGGCCCTACAAAGAAAGTGCCATATACACAATGTAACAGTGTGGGGAAACATCTTTCAAATAGCATCTTGTTTCACTAAGTTATAAGTGTTGGAAAATCCACACAGGGCTTATGAGGAAATTGCTACATACTTACCTCTGAAAAAGTGTGGTGAGAGGATCTTTAACTAACAAGTCATTTCACAAAGAGTTTGAAAACCTATGTGGGGCCTACAGAGAAAGGGGTCATATACTCAACTCAGTGAAGCAACACTCAGGAAAACAATCTTTCACATAAAGTTTCACTAAATTACAAGGGTTTGAATACACATGCGAGGCCTATGCAGATAGTGCCACACACTCAACTGTAACAACATGTGGGGATACCGTCGTTCAAATATGCCAAGGTTTCACCTAATTAAGTTTTTGAAAACCTATGTCAGGTCTACACGGAAATTGCCATATGCTAACTATGAAAAAAGTGTGGGAAAATATTTCAACATCTGGTTTTGCTAAGTGAAAATTGTTTGAAAACTATGCGGGTCTATGTGGAAAGCACCATATTATAGTCAACCTTGTGATAGAACACATGTAGGGACTCCATCTTCCAACTAATTCCTTGCTTCCCCATGTTGAAGGTGTTTGAAACCCATGCGGGGCTTACGTCGATAATGCCAGACTGAACTCTGTGAAACAACCCTGTCAGGAAACAATCTTTCTCCTAACATCTGGTTTCACCGTTACAAGTGATTGAAAACACATGAAAGGCCTATGTGGAGAGTGCCATGCATTCAACACTGAAAAAACACTGTGGGGAAACGGCCTTTCAGCTACTATCTGGTTTCTCTAAGTTAGAATTGTTTGAAAACGTAAGAGAAGCCTAACTGGTAATACTCAACTGTGAGAAACAATGGTGTGGTGAAATGATCTTTCAAATAACATCTATTCGGAGTCTGTGCAGAAAGTGCCATATTCTCAACTCTGTGACACAACAGTGTTGGTAAGTCATTTTACAACTAACATGTTTCACTAAGTTAGAATGTGTTTGAAAATCAATGGGGCTTATGTAGAAAGTGCCATATACTCAATTATGTGAAAAAGACTTTATGGTGAAATGGTCTTTCAACAAATATCTTGTTTCACTAAGAGAAAACTGAAAACTATGTGGCGCCTACAAGATAAGTGTCATATAGTCAACAGTGTGAAAGGACACTCTGGGTAAACCACCTTTTAACTAACATCTAGTTTCCATAAGTTAGAATTGTTTGAAAAACTTTACAGGGACTATGCGTGAAGTTCCGTATACTCTGAGCTTTAGGGATGCCATCTTTCCAATATCCACTTCCACTAACTTGGAAGTGTTTGAAACCCATTGAGGCCTACACGGAAAATGCCATACACTCAAATCTGTGAAACCATCCATCTTTCAACTAACATCTTAATTCACTGAGAACTGTGGAGAAACCAACCATCTTTCAACTAACATCTTAATTCACTGAGAACAGTTTGAAAACCTGTAGGGGTTTATGAGGAAAGTGCCATACACTCAAATCTTTCAATCATGTTTGGGGAAACCATCTTTCAATTATCTCGTTTCACCATGTTAAAAGTTTGGAAAAATTTTGGGAATGATGACAAAAGTGACATATACTTGATTCTGAGAAAACATACTGTGGAGAAACATATTTCAACTAACGTCTGTTTTTTTTTTTAAGTTATAAGTATTTGAAAACCTCTGTGGGGCCTATGAGGAAAGTGCCGTATACACAACTCTGTCAAAATGCCCTTTGGGTAAACCATTTTTCAAGATCTTGTATCACTAGGTTAGAATTGCAGAAAGTGACGTGGAACTTGTCATTTACTTGACCTGTGAGACAGTACTGTAGGGAAACCGTATTTCAACTAACATCTTGTTTCACTGAGAACTGTTTGAAAACCTATGCGGGGCCTACAAGGTCAGTGCCATATACTCAACTCAGTGAAAGAACACTGAGGGAAAACAATCTTTTAACTAGAATCTTGTTTCACTGAGTTAGAATTGTTTGAAAACCCATGCGGGGGCTATGCAGAAATTGCCTATACTTAACTCTGTCAAACTACACCTCGGGGAAACCATCTTTCAATCAACATGCACACAACGAATGAACTACACAAAAACCCACACGTATATCACACATTCCACAGTACACACACAACACAAAAATAGTTATGAAAATACACCACACACAACCACACGTACCTTACACTCAAGACACTTATAACACACACGCACATCCTGCAGACACACACCTTGCACACCGCATTAGCCACATTCATACTAGATACACACCTACATCACACGTACATACATGACACACACCACATATACACCACACACTCACCACGCATATGCCACAAACATATCCAACACAGATCACACATGCCTCACACACCCACGTTTATAACCCTCCCACATTACCACACTGAACACATATACAGCACACAATTTCCAAACAACATCTCGTACATCACACACAGTTCACATACATGCCACACACATTAAACGTACACCACAGAGAAGGCAAGTGCCACCTCCTCTACACATAAGCTACGCAGACACCACACACACTGCACAAATTTGACAAATATACTACGCAGCTACACCACTCCTACAATGAACACACAGCAACAGATAGTACACATACGTCACATGATACACTAATACATAAACACACCTCACCCATTCACCACATACACACTACATACATGTAACACAGGTATCTTCCACACAGAGTTTACTACACGTAATACACATACCACACACATGCATACACACTCAAAACACATATTCCACACAAAACACTCCATCTATACACCACATCCATGCCAAACATATATGACACAAACACATTTATACTACACAGACACCACATATACAATAAACCCACCATGGTAATCCATACCTGTATGACATAGAGACACCACACACCACACATACAAACTCCAGCTGTTATGCCATACCACAAAACCACACATGCACCAGATAGAAAACACACCCGCCATACAAAGACCACACACGAATATACATTACATGTGGAGCATACACACATGACATATATGGTACAATCACGGCATATATACCACGCTTACAGCACACAGAAAGACACAAACACCAACTACAAACCACCGACACGCCATAAACACACAAGGCTCACCACAAAAGTGCGATACATCGCGCATACAACACACGTACCATCCATAGAGAACAGGATCATGCACTCAACCACAACCACTCCAATCCTATACCACACACACCCCACATGTACCCCTCAAAACACCTACCAGGTGTCACCCACGCCTGGTGGCTTACTGCCTGAAATGACACTGCTCAAGTGTCTTTCATGTAGCCTTTCACATACATCTCATAAGGCAGATTGTTGAAACATTATTAGTGTGTGTTGGGAGAACAAGCATGGCAGCTCTGCAGTTTCATTCCTGGAACATAGCTGGATCACTAGCAAATCATTCTAAATACCCCAGAAGGCCACCTGAGGACTGAGAGAACAAATTCCACATCTACAAGGAGAGAAGAAGCCACATCCAAGAAGTTAGGAAGTGCAGAGAGGGGGTGTTGGGGGAGAAATATATCAAGGGAGCTTCAGGGGCAAAGACGCCCTCATTGAGGAGAGAGGGAGAGGGAGAGGAGCACACAGGGGAACACGCAAGGTGACCCTTTCCCCAAAGGCACATGAAAAGAGGCTCATTACTCATCATCAGGGAAATACAAATCAATACTCTAATAAGATATCACTACCTGTCTCTAAGTAGGGCTAAATTTTGCAACATGAGGAAAAACTCGTTTTGGCAAGGATGGGGAGACAGGGAAACCCTCTGACACTGTGGGTGAGAATGCAAACAGGTGCAGCCACTCTGGAAAACAGTACAATGTTTCATCAAATGTGCTGCCCTGGGGCACCTGGGTGGCAAGGTCAGTTAGGGAACTGACTATTGATATCCACTCAAGCTGAGATCTCACAATCATGGGACGGAGCCCTTGTTGGGCTCTGCACTGGCAGCATGGAGTGCACTTGCGACTCTCTCTTCATCGTTCTCTGCCCCTTCCCATCTCTCTTTCCCTCTCAAAGAAATTAACTTACAAAATTGCCTAACCTAAAACCTACAGTTGCCCTATAATCCAGCAATTGCCCTAAGAAGTATTTACCCAAAGGGTACAAAAGAATTCAAAGGGATACAGGCACCCCAAGGTTTTTAGCAGCACAGTAAAAAATATCCAGTTATGGAAAGGACTCAAATATCCATTGGCTGAGGAATGAATGGAGAGGAGTTATGTGTATATATGTATATACACATGAGGTGATGAAGTATGTGTATATATGCATATAATGGAATATTATGCAGCCGTGAAAGAGAATGAAATTTTCCTTTGCAATGATATGGATGGAGCTCGAGAATATGCTAGGTGAAAATAATTCTGTAAGAGAAAGGCTTATACTGTATGATTTCACTCCGATGTAGAATGTAAGAAAAAAAAACAAATAATCATGGTGGAAAAAAGAGTGGCAAAACAAGAAACATACTCTTAACTCTAGAGAACAAGATGATACTTGCCAGAGGAGAGATGGGTGTGGGGATTGGTTATACAGGAGATGGGAAAGAAAGTACACTTTGTGATATGCAACGGGGATTTGTGGAAAGTTGAAACAACTGAATTCTAGACCTGAAAGTATTCCACTGTATGTTACCTAACTGAAAATTAAATAAAACCTTTAAAAATCATTCTGTATTAGCCACAGGTAAAGGTCCCATGGTGAAGTGCCCAAAGCATTACTGTGCTTCGAGTGATATTCTTGTCCCACATAGACATATAGAGTAACACTTTCCTCACCACCCCTCTGTATCGACACTTGTGCTTTACTGCTGAAAAGTCCCTTGCTGAAAGAGGGTTTTAGAAAGATTTTTTGGGATATGTAGCAAAGCTATTCTTAAACCCTGGGCCTGTATCATTATCCCTGATACAGAACTCTGGCTTTTCTATCCATGTTCACCCCTTTGCTCTTTTTTAACTCTTACAGACATATACTGGGCCCTGACCTGGGATTCTTGTCTAGTCATTGTGACTGTGGCAGATGTTTGGCTTAAGGGCCCCTGGTTCTTCAGCAGCATCGTTTTCCCTGTGTGATGGTTCATCTCTGCAGGAGTCTCACAGATCTCAGATTTCTGGCCAAGTAGGCCTGTGGTTTTGTTTTTTCACCACAGAAGACCTTCAGAGCCTCTTGGGTTTCAAGCATCTTGAAAAGACAAGAATAAGTATAAAATGGGAATTTCTTACAGCATTTGAATGATGCTCAGGGCAAGAAGTATTTATTTCAAACCCATGCAACCCTAATGATATATGAATAGACAAGGCAAACTTGCTCTAGTACCACCCTCTGCATTTCTTCCAGGCATATTGCACACTGGCCAGCATCTTGACTCAGATCATCCTCAATATAAGTTATCTCTGGCTTTCTTCACCACATCATATCATGCCTATCCATTTCACATGAGGGCACACATGCGAGAGCACTTTAATCTTCCCATCGTGGGCTGGGATAAGTGAACTGGTAAACACCAGATGGAAGGTAAAGCCAACGCCCAGATGGAAGGTAAATCCAACACTAAGTGCAGTGCTGTCATTAGTAGTGGTTGGGCTGCCTTTATTGGGACCCACCTCCAACATGCACGGGCTGGTGTGACAAGCCATCCCTCGGCGTGAGTTGACTGACAGCTCTATGGCACTTAAGTCTAAACAGGGAAATAGACAAAGAGCCATGGGAAAGGAGTGTCCACAAGGAGGGCCAAAGTTCCAAATATCCAATGGGAATGGGAACAATTTGGAAAGGGGCTGTGTAAATTCATGTTCCCTCAGCCAAGAAAGGTGTCTATCTCCCTTCCCAGACTATTTGCAAGTGTTCTAGCCTGGGCCCTTCCAATGCCCTAGACCTCCATAACCATGCCTGCATGGTTATGACATCAACTTGCCAGGGTCCTGTGGCCAAACCTATTACACAGTCACAAGGTTGAGACGAGGGTGTCCAGCTGAACACCAACGATATTCCTCTGAGAGACTACATGGAATGGATCTCAGAGAGGAACAAGTGTGAAATTAGAGCAATAGGGTGAAAATAGATCCACAGAGGGCCAGAGTTCCTCACTAGGAATGAGAATGGGATCATGTGGAGAATGAAGTGACCAATGCCATCTCCTCGCAAGCTGGTTCTCTCAGGAATAAGCGGGACATGTGGACTTTGGTGAAGAGAATACTTGACAGGCTACACCCAGGAGTCCTATCGGCAAAATGTCGGCATTATTCCTTCAGAAAAAGAGGAAAAGCTTTGGATTTGGGTCTGTTTCTTGCCCGTTACCATCAGAGGAAATGGGCAGCAGTGATAAAGCAGTGGCTGTTTGGAGCTCCTGGCTGACGGTCAAGGGGTTAGAACCCGGCCTGGATCTGATACTCACTTCAAAGTCCCTATGGGCACTAATCACGGCCTGAATCAGACTGAACATACATGAACCATCTACTCTGCAGGACGAAGGCACCTCTGTCAGCCAGGAGAGGGAGGCCAGCTGGCTTCACATCCTTGAAATTACTCTAAGCATCAAGCATCCAGGGACAGAGGGGCCTGCTTTCCTCTGGGATACCAGACACTGAGAGCTGTCAAATGGCTCAGGAACTGACTGGGAACTCACCACCAGTGTTTGAACCTGGGCTCTATACCTGACACAGACCCTTGGATCCTGGAAGGTTCAAGTGTACACAGGGTACATTCTTCTGAGTCTCTTTCTCTGAAAGGCTCCCAGGTAGAACCTGGTTTGAAAAAAAGAGCCACACAATGCAAATAGGCAACCTGAGGACCAAAGGTCTTCATTACGGAAGAAAATGGGCTAAAGTTAGAATTAAGTGCCCACTTCTATCTTCTGTGAGGCTGGCTGGCTGGGGAGTAAGAAAGACCTGAGGGCTAGTGTAAAAGAAAAACTCCATTGGCTACACCGAAGAGTAAAATTCTGCAGGAGCTCTGCTTTGTTCATTAACAAACAGGAAAAGCTGGAAATTGTGGTTTTTCCTGTCCTTCCCAACAGGAAAGAGAAGCACCATTGATTTTGAGGTAAGGAGTTTCTCCATCTAGCTGGTGATAAAGTGTTTGGAGCCTGGACCTGATGCAGTGTTCCTGAAAGGGCCCTTTTGGTTCTATGTTCTGAAGCATAGTGTGCATGTAAAAATCCTGTATGACACAGAACGAAGGCATGTCTATCTTTCACTGCACTTACCAGAGCTTACCAAGAACCAAGCACTCAGGGACAAGAAGGCCATCCTTCCTTTGATTTGAAGTTACTGTTTGCTCTCACATAGCAAAGGACCAACGTGGGAGTTTAGCACCAGTCTTTGGTCTCTGCTTGTGCAAAGTGAGTGGAAACGCAGTTTTCCCTGAATGTGACCAAGGATTTATATAATAGCAAATTGGTGGGAATGGCTACAAAGGAAACCAGGGCATACATTACATATGGGAATGGGGTAATGCTGGGCATGTATATCTACCTTCATTTCTCTTTCCTGCATGTGTAAGACCAGTCCCTCCCCAAACCTTTGGGATCTTCTACACACATCCACCCACACCCAACTTGGCACCTTCATATGCCCTAGGCCTCTCAGTGTGAACAGAGTTCTCATGGGAATTTACAAGAGGTCCTGTTGCCAATCTATGCCAGAATCACCAGGACACAGCCAGAGTCCCCAGTTTAAAGTAAAGGATTTTGCTCAGAGACATTGATTCTGAATGGACTCCAGCAAGATCCTAGTTTGAAAAAAAAGAGCAAAAGGAGGGAAATAAATCGACAGAGGGCAAAGTACTTCATTACAAAGGAGAGCAGAATGAAGCTGACAAAGATGTGCACAACACAATCTCTGGAGAAGCTGTTGTCTATAGTAAGAAACACCTGTGGGTAGGGGCAAAGGGAAACACCCATTGCATGCTCCTGGGTGCCCAGGTGGCAAAAGGTTTGCACCTTTCTTTCAGAAAGAGAAGGAAGGCTCCTGACCTTGGCTCCTTTGTATTCCCCAAACCTCAGGGAGGTGATTCATTGGTAACAGTTAGTGCTCCTGAGGGTGCTGTAGGTTGTTTTTTAACCAATTCATGGTGCAGTATTCCCTGTGAGGGCTTTTTTAAGCTAAATTTTCCGGCAGTCTACTATGCATGCCGCATCCATCAGCCTTAGAGAATGAAGACAATTCAATAAACCAGGGGATGGAGGCAAGGTGGCTACCCATCACAGAGATTACCTGGGCCAGTCAAGCAACAGGCGCTCATGGACAAGAGGGTCATTCTTTGGGATGAAGGAACTGATTGCTGTGACATTCTGCAGGACCAGAGTGGCAATGCATCACATATCCTGGATGTTGGTTGTGTGGCTGAAAGACCAATTCCACCCGGTTGTGACCCATGACCTATTTGTGAAAAAAGAAATTTGCTGGGAAGGGCTATAAGGAAGGCCAAGCTTCTACATTACAGAGGAGATTAGGATAAGGCTGGGAATGAAAGGTCTAGCCTGGTTTCTCCTTCAAGCAGAAGAAAGGCCAGCTCCCTCCCAAACCCTGGCATTGCCTACACAGGGACACTCTGCTGGGCACCTTCAAGGGCCCTATGCCTTCCATTGTCCACACGCTTCTGAAAGGCACACAGTGAAGGGTGATGCATGCCAAGTATGCTAGAGACATCAGGACTTGGCCAGATTCCACAACTGAAAGGAAAGGCTACTTCTCTGAGACACTGGCTGTGAATGACACCAAGAGAGAAAAGACTGCAAACAGAAAAAAAAGTATTCATTGAAATGGAAATATGGAAGGTCAAGGTGCTTCATTATTGATGAGAATGGGACACAGAGTGCAATGAAGTGTCTAGGATGACAATTTCTTGTCAATGTCTTAAGGAGTAAGAAACACCTGTCGCCAGAGACAAACTAAACCTCTAAAGGGAAACTTCCTGAACGCCCAGTCTGCAAGCGGTCTGCATATTTCCTTCTGAAAGGGAGGGAAAGCTTCTGGCCTTGGCTGTGTTTCCTGTCCTTCCTTACAGAGGATAGAGGCAGCAGAGATTCAGGGGTAGTGGGTCCATATGTCAGGCTGTTGCTCAAGTGTTTAGAACCATTCCTGTGGTGCATTAAGTTTTGAAGAGCCACTGTCTGCACTGACTAGGCCCTGGAACATAACTTGTATGCATGGATTATGTGCTCTTCAGAATTTGAAGCCAGGCACTAAATGCTCTCTGACCACAGGGCAATCTTTCCCGTGGGTTGTCAGAAACTAATTACTCTTGGTTAGCACAGAAGCAGTGTGAGAACTCACCACCAATCTCTTAGGAGCACACTGTGTGGTTGACAGCCTCACTGACCCACCCAGCCTGCAAACCAAGTCCTAATTAGCAAATAGCAATGGGATAGGAATGGCTTTCTGAATGGCCAAAGTTTCATTTTCGGTGAGAATGAAAGAAAGCTGAGAAGGTAATGTCTCCCTCAATTTGCCCTTGCCCCAGAAGTGAGGTGAGTTGCCTTCCAACACCTTGGGCTACACACAAATATTCTGTGCTGAGTGCTGTCCACTGACTTACATGGAATGTTGTCAATATAGATCTTGAAGGCACAGTGCAGGGCTCCTATGGCCCAACCTATTCTGCTGTCTCAAGAACTCATGCGAATCCCCAATTAAAATCAGAGGGATTTACTCTGAACCATGGGCTCCAATTTGTCCATGGCAGATTCTAGTTTCAAAAAGAGTAAAAGGGGGCGCCTAGGTGACTCATTTGCTTAATCCTCTGGCTCTTGGTTTGGGCTCAGGTCATGATCTTGCAGTTCATCGTTATTAGAGTCCCATGTCGGGTTTTGTGCTGACAGCTCAGAGACTGGAGCCTGCTTAAGATTCTCTCTCTCTCACAGCCTTTCCCCCTGGTCGTTCTCTCTCTCTCTCTCTCTCTCTCTCTCTCAAAATTAAACAAATATTTAAAAAAATTAAAAAGAGGAAAAGTATGGGGCTTTTGAGTGTCTCAGTTGGTTAAGCATCGGATTATCACTAAGGTCATGATCTCATGGTTTGCAAGCTTGACCCCCACATCAGGTTCTCTCCTGTCAGCACGTAGCCTGCTTGGGGCCATCTATCCCTCCGTCTCTACCCCTCACCACATGCACACACTCTTTCATCCTCCCTCTCTCTCAAGAATAAAAATTAACACACAAAAAGGAGGAAAAGGGTCAGTGTTCCTATGAGAGATGATAATGGGCTAAGTCTGCGGATGAAATGACTAGTACAATCTCCTGGCAAGCTGACTGTCTCAGCAATAAGAAACACATATGCGCTAGGGTAAAGGGAAGCTTCCACTGTTTACAGTGGGAGCCCTCATGGCAAGAGGCCTGTATCCTTACTTGAGAAAGAGAAGGAAAGCTTTGGGATTTGACTGTTTTCCCTTCCTATCCTATCAGTGGATAGAGGCAGCAGTGATTCAAGGGGAGTGGGTTTGTGCTTAAGTGTTTAAAACTGGGCTGTGGTTCTTGAATGGTGTCTCTCAGAGCTAAGCACGTCCTTGAGAATACTGTGCATGGGTGAACCAACGGAGCTTCACAGTGAAAGCATCTTTTACAGCCACGGACTGGGACAAGTTGGATAACCATCATGTCTTTGATCAAGCATCCAAACACCAAGTACTCCCAGGAAAGCAATCTTTCCTTTGGGATATCAGAAACTGATTGCTCTTGGTTAGCACAGACCAGAGTCAGAGCTCATTGGGAATGGCTGGGCACTCACTATGTGGCGGACAGCCTCATTAGCCTTGCCTGGGGACCAAGACGTATTTATCAATACAGCCAGGGAGTTGGGATGGCTACACACAGGCCCAATGGTTTTCATTTCAGCTGAGAATGGGAAACAGCTGGGAATGAATGGTCTAGCTCCATGTTCCTCTTGTTCCAGAAGGGAGGATAAGCTCCTTCCTGATATCTCTCACCCTGACTATATGCAAACATTCCTGGTGGACACCTGGAAATGCCCTGGGCTTATCTTTGTCAACAGGGTACTGAGACTGAGACTTTGAGGGACCCTGTGGTACAGCCTATCCCAGAGTGACAAGAACTTGGCCAGACTCCCTAGTTCAAAGAAGAGGAAAGGGCTCTGAGACACTGCCTGAATGGACAACAGGGAGAACTGAGCTTGAAAAAGGGCAACACGGTGGAGGAGAATACACGGAAAGCCGACTTTATTAACAGAAGAGAATTGGATATAGCAAAAAAGTGAAGAGACTAGCACAGTCTCCTGAGAAGATGGTTGTCTCGGGAGTAATGGTACTGTGTGGGCTAGGACAAAGGGAAACCCCCTGCATTGTTCCTTTAGAAGGAGAGGGAAAGTATCTGCCATTGGATTTTTTTTTTCCCTCTGAGGCAGTCATGCTACACAGTTAGCAGTTTCTGGCTTGGGGCTAACCTTCAAGTATGTGCAAAGTGGCTCTGTTGCACTGGTCCTTGAATGGGCTGTTTCTGCACATTCTGCATGTCCTGAAGAATACTGCAAATGGGTGAACTGTCTGATCTTCAGATGAAGGCATCTGTAGCAGCCAGTGTTTGGAGTGCTGCTGCCAACTCCTGGCCTTCAAGCACCCAGTCATGAGTGACCGGGGATCCTTTTGTGTATCAGAAACTGAATGCTTTCAGTTATCGGGGGATAAGCGTGGGTACTTTCCACCAATCTGTGGTTTTTCCCTGAGTTATTGACAGGCTCACTATGTCTAGTGGAAACCAAGATATAGTTAGACAAAGCACAAGGTATGAGGCTCCTGGGTGGCTCAGTTGGTTAGGTGGCTGACTTGAATTCAGCTCAGGTCATGATCTCATGGTTGTTAGGTCAAGACCTGCATCAGGCTTTGTGCTTACACCATGGAGACTGCATCAGATCCTGATCTCCCACTTTCTGCCCCTACTCCACTCATGCTCTCTCTTTCTGTGTGTGTGTGTGTGCGTGTGTGTGTCTCACTCAAAAATGAGAAATGGTTAAAAGCGAGTTTTCAAGAAAGAAAGAAAACCAATGACGTAATGGGAATGGACTCATGGATGGCCAAAGTGCTTCCTTTCCTCTGAGAAAGGGATCAGGCAGAGAAGAGAGTGACTGGTATAATCTATTTGAAGCTGCTTTCTTTATAATAGAAACTACCTCTGCACTGGGGAAAGGGAAAAACACCACTGGTTTTACCTGGAAGCTAGTCCAGAGGAAAACTTGATCTGGAATTCAAATAAATATAGAATACAACTGAAATTGTACTGTGTGGCTCAGTGTTTTCTTGTGGCAGAAGGAGGACTGGTTTCCTCCTAGCTCCTCTGGGCCTGTCTACAGGAAAACATTCCATGCTGGGCACCTCAAATATGCTAGGTTTCCTGATGGATGCCTGGTTCACATGTGGTGCGAGGCCTCATAGCCCAAGGTATCCCAGAGTCCAGAGAACTTGACCCAAGCCCTCAGTTAAAGTGAGCCTCAATTGGTTTTAAAATCCAAGACCCCAAATGCCTACCAGAGAAAACCTAGTTTGGAAACTAGACCAAAATGGACATGGATACACAGAGGTCCAAAGTTCTTTCTTACAGAGAAGAATAGGATAATGCACAGGAAGAAAGTGACTAGCATAATCTCAAGTGTAAGACACACCAATGGTTTGAGCACAGGGAAATGTCCATTGACTACACCTGACGCCCTTACTGCGAAATTGTTCATCCAGAAGGTTGGTAAGCCAAGAATTCTTCTGGCCATTGCCTTTTCTCCTGCCCTTTCCGTCAAGTATGGATGCCATAATCCTTCAGTGAGTCAAGGTCGGTCTCCCTGGGGACCTTCCAGTGTTTGGAACCAGGCTTTGGTGCAGGAGACTTTGCCCGGGCTCTTTCTGTACTGACCCATGTCTGGCAGCAAACTGCCCATCTGTGCGCCTTCTGCTTTTCAGAATGCAGGCAGCTCAATGAGCCCGGTGAGGGAGCCCATCAGGGAAAACATCGCCGTGCCACCTGCAGCCTGTCAAGCACCACACTTTCAGTTAATGGAGAGCAATTTTCCCTTTGGGATGTCAGAAACTGCTTTCGGTTAGCATTGGCAGTGACGCGAAGCTCTCCATTAATCTCTGACTGCTTTTTATGTGAGCGATGACCCCATTTTTCTGAGTGTGACCCAAATCCTCCTTACCAAATCCTCAAGGGTATGGGAACTTATGGAGGGCCAGTCTGTGTAATCAACTCAGTCTGTGTGACTTTTTTTTCTTCTTACTGTGGCCCTGAAGCCCACATCTCCATCAGCTTTTACCACAGGAGTGAGGCCAACTGTCTCCAAATATCACCTGTCCCTACCCACAAGCAATCCTCCTGTGCTGAACACATTCAAGTCCCCAGTACCTCCTGTTCCCCAGGTAGATCTGGCAGACACCCCAGGGGCACCCGTTCCTAAAGCTATTCCAAACGTATGGGAACTTGGCCTGACTCCACAATTCAAATGGGGGAAAACTGCTGCCAGACTCTGTCACTGAATGTCTCCCCGTGAACCCTCGGTTAGGACAAGTGTAGGGGAAGTGAAAAGGATACACTGAGGGCTAAATTTCTTCATCTCAGATGAAAACACAACGAAGCTGTAGATAATGTTACAAGCACAATCCCCTGGGCAAAGTTTTGTGTCCAAGGAGTAAGAAAGACCTGTGGCCTGAAGAGAAGTCGAACATACACTAACCATACCAGGGAGTGGTGGAGGCAAAAGTCATATACCCCAACTTCAATAAGGTCTGCGATGTTTCAAGCCATCACCAGCTTTCAATCGCTGCCTCTCTGTAGAAAGACACTCTTGTGACTCACAAGGTAGGATCTTGCTCCTAGCAAGTCTGCAGATTTGGGTTCTGGTACTACAGTCTTTATTTTTGTGCCCTAAGCTGCTCGGTGAATGGACTTGACATGCACGAACCCTGAGTGTCTCAGGAGGTAGGTAGTTCAGGATTTCCTGAAAGGGGTGGACAGAGAGCAGGGCAATGGTCCCGTGTCAACAGAATCCTGCCAAACACAGAGTTCTTCCTGGCAGGAGGTCAAACTTTCCTTTCCGATATCAGAAATTAGCTGCGATGTGATTACACACGATGTGAGTGCAGGCTCCCTGGGAATTGCTGGACGCCATCTGAGGGACAGCCTTGTAGGTCCTGAATTTGACACTTGGCCCTTGCTCCAGAAATGATATTGGATCCTTCCCAACATCACCCACCCCTGTGCACATGCAAACCCCTTTTCCTGAACAGTTTGGCCAGTCTGTCTTGCACAAGAGTTCCATGGACTCCTGTTGCCCAGCGTATTCCAGATTACCGGGGACTGGTTAAAGCTCCATGATTAAAATCAGAAAATGCTCCCAGATTATGTCTGTGAATGTCCCCTAATGAAATCGTCACTTGTAAGGGTTAAATCGTAGTGTAGGGCTAACCTGTAGCTTAAGAAATAACTGCTTTGTTTTGCTTCTGTAAATTACACTTCATCAATCAAGGGCGCCAGAGGCAGGGTCAAGGAGGGCAACTGGTTGCGGCTTCGCGGCAGAATGTCTGAAATAATCACACCCATCCGGGAACTGTTTCCACCCCCATCTGGGAACTGTTTCTTTGTTCTGTTCCCAGGTGATGATAAAACGACGTGGTTGGCTATAAAAACTCTGTACGTACCCCAACTGTTCGGGGCCGCACTCTGGTCAAGAGTGTCAGTCCCGATTGGTCGGCCTTGCTTCTCATTGGAATAAACTTTGCTGTAATTATCACTGGTGCCCGTAGCACTCTGTTTCAGGAGTCGAGAGGATGCAACACATTAATGAAAGAGCAAGGGAATCTGAAAGGATGCACCGAGGGCCAAATGTCCTCCTCTCAGAGGACAATGGTAGAAAGCTTCACATGAGGTCACTAGCACTCTTCCCGAGGCAAGGTTGGTGTCATTCACCAACATAAGTGGGTCAGGTCTAAGGGGAACATCCTTGAGCTACACTTAGGAGCCCTGTGTGCAAAAGGGCTGTCACTCTTTTCCATTCCTTTCCTTCAGTGCTAGAACAGTGGTGGTTTGGGGCTCTTGTCTGCCTTCTGGCTCACACTTACATCTCTGGAAATGGGCTGTGGTCTTTTAGTTATTGAGTTTACTTTTTTTATCCTTACCACCCCACGGTATTGACTTTTCACGGACAAACCGTTAGTATCTCAGAATGAAGTAAGTTCCGGCATTCTAGGAGGTTGGTAGAGAACAGAGAGTGACCATCTGGGGTAACACAATCCTGCCATGCTCTGAGTTCTCAGGAACAGAACAACCTTTCTTCCCCACTATCAAAAACTATTTGCTGTTTGGTTGCACACCACCTTAGTGGGAGCCTGCCTAGAGTTTCTTGTCACGGTCTGAGGACAGACCAGTCACTCTTGACTCTGACCCCTGATCTCAGTCTCGTCTTGCCCGTGAAGTGAGGTGGGCTCTTTCCAGTACCACCTGTATTGCATGCGTTTGGGTTTTCTCTATTTCACATCTATCCTGATGGCTTTGCAGTGGAATACCTTTCTTTGGATTGCATTAAACACACAAGGACACATCATTCTTTGTTTTATGTCATATAACATATAGGACTAAAGTGGGAAGCCTTCCAGATGTTGGGCTTTGAGTAATTCTGTATGATCTCCAAACAGGAAACTGATAATGTGACACAAGTGTAGATATATCTAAGTTTATATGAAAGGCAGACTGCCATTTTTGGCTGCTGAATTTTGTCAAATTCTACTAACTCTCACCTGGGAATGGTGAGTTTGAATATTTTGAAAGACTTCTGATTAGAAAATGTCACAAAGAAACATTGAAGCCTCATGGTATCACATTCTGCTCTCATTTTTTAAAATTTTTTCTAAATATTCGCGTGGCAAACAGTTGATTATGATATTACTGATGAGCTATAAGCATAAAGACAAAATAAAAACAAGCGTACTTAGAATCACGAGTTGGTCCCAAGAAATATTAGGCTTTTGTTTTTCATTCTCTTTTTTCTTTTTAGTGCTCTTTGGAATATGTTCCAAAGTGAAGCTTCGAGCTTTTCTTTTCTTTTTCAAGATTGTTTTGGCTATTTGGGTTCTTTTGTGATTCCAAACAAATTTTAGGATTGTTTGTTGTACCTATGTGAAAGATGTGGGTGGTATTTTGATAGGGATTGCATTAATTCTGTAGATGGCTTTGGGTAGTAAAAACATTTTAACAATGTTTGTACTTCCAAACCATGATCATGGAATGTTTCTCATTTTTTTGTATCTTGTTCCATTTTCTTCATAAGTTTTCAGAGGGCCCATCTTATACCTCTCTAGTCAGGATGATTTCTAAGTATCTTATAAAGTATGTTTGGTGCAACTCTGCATGGGATTGACTCATTGATTTCTTTTTCTGGGGGGGTGGGGGATGGGACAGATTGATGATGAGTATTAAGGTGGGCACTTATGATGATGAGCACTCAGTGTTGTTTCTAAGTGACGAATCACTGGATTCTAATCCTGAAACCAATATTGATTTTATTGCATGTTAACTAACAAGAATTAAATAAAAATTTGGCATAAAACTGGGGAAAATGAGCAGATGATTTGATCTTGCTATTTTTACACCCCCCTTTTGACCCTGCTATCCTGACTCATATTTTGTCTTGGAGAATTTAGCTCCCGCACACAATTTTGTTTTGGTGCTGTGCTTAATAAACATTGAAATCAGACATATATGAACATGGGTGTCTTGGGATAAAGAGTTTCCAGGGAAAAATAATAAAACACTTCACTTCCTTGATCAGCTTTAAAAAGTATAGCTCAAAATACCAGTTCTAGTTTATCTGGATTTATGAATGATTTTTTTTTTTTTTCAGGACCAATTGAGTGTTATGTAAATGCCTGGGTGTTCTAGCCACACCATAATGCATTAAGTATAGATTCTGCTCTTTTAAATTTTAAAAAAGGAATTCCTATTCTGACATGTTAGAGCAGGGAGATCAATGATATGTGGTCTCCCATGGTGGGCCAGCCATAATCATAAACTACCCACATCCGGGGTTCATTTATTTGAAGAAGAATCTCATATGTATTCTGTTTGTGCCACTGTTACTTTGACATCTACTGCAGGTGCCCAAGTCTCACCCTTAGGCAAAGCAAGAACTTTACCATTGGAGCACTGGGTCACTTTGGAAAAGATCTATGTCCTTCTGAAGGACCGATCTCGTATGCCTAGCAGCAGAGGCAGGTGTGGAAGTAGACTCTATGATTCTGAGATACAGTGCTTCTGTCTGGTCGATATCTAGGCCTTCTGGGAACAGTGGGTGGTAGTAGGGTGGGGTGGTTGCTCAAGACCCACTTCTTGACAGAGCCTTTGCTGCATGACCATGCCTCTTAAGGCAGGGAGCACACTCATACACTCTTGGATTAGTGATGTCCTGTGTACTTGCTGGTGGACACAGACCGGATTTTTCCTAATTGGCTACAAACATTTGCTTGTTTTATGCAGGTTTTTAGGCAAACAGGTACATTTTGTGTACAGGTGTGGTTGAACACTCCCCACCTGACACCCTATGCAGTGGCAATGGAGCCTCATGGGCATTACATCCTCTGGAGAACTGGCTTTTGTAGTTCTGTAGCCAAGCTCTCATTGTACCATAGGGTGACTGATCTAATAAAGAGACTAGGACTGGCCCTAATCACAGGAGGCGGGTAGAGTCCAGAGGATAAGGCCGGGATCTCTGCTTTTTTAAGGCCATGGCTCAAATCCCTCCCTTTCTGTTGGCATTATTTATTTATTTTTAATGTTTATTCATTTTTGAGACACAGAGACAGTGTGATAGGGGGAGGGGCAGAGAGAGAGAGAGAGAGACACAGAACCTGAAGCAGGCTCCAGGCTCTGAGCTGTCAGCACAGAGGCCAATGTGGTGCTTGAGCTCACGGACTGCAAGATCATGACCCCAGCCAAAGTCGTATGCTTAACCGAATCACCCACCCAGGCACCCCCATGTTTGCTTGAGAAATGAATCTAATATTCTGGGAGGAATCTTGTCCACTTACTCTCCATGTGCGGTCATTTTAGTATCCAGTCCCCACATGTGCACTGGCACACATACTGATGGTGTGTTCAAGAAAAAACAGACCCTGGGGAAGTGGCTAGAGAGAAAGAAGAAAAAGGTTAGAGAGAGCTCTTCCATGGGGCAGCAGCATCCATTGTCTTAGCTGCATGCTCGAAGTCCCAAACATGGGGAAGGAATTCCTGAAATTGGTAGGTTTTTGCTGGAACCAGGGCCATTCTTGGCCCGCCTTCAGAGAAAAAGACTTGCAGTGCAACTCTGTCGGCATCTGGAAGTATGATGAGCTAACTCCCCACAGGTTATACAATAACTACAGAAGAAAAAACTTCAGTGTTCCCACTGTAGAGTGTTGTGTTACCAGTGGGTTTCCCCAGGGTTCCATGTAATCATAATGGGTTAATTGGCCTTGGCTCTCCATCAGTGGATCACTGTGTTCGAATTTACTGGAGAAATGCTTTTTACTTGCTGGAAGTCTTTCAGAGCCAAGAGAGGCTTAGAGCCTTGGGTTGGTGAAGACTCGAGAGATAGGGAAGGGAATGTCAGAGCACTTTACACTGAGTCTACTGTTCAAGCACAATAGCAGTCCTTGTTGGACCCCCAGGGTCTTCATTTAGAAATATGGAGCTCATTTTCCTGGTGGCATGAGGATCCCTCATGAGTAAAGAGTATACACTGGGGATGGACAAAGAAAGGGAATGGCAGAATCCTGAGATCTTTGCACAGCCCTGGAGTATGGATATCCTGAGCTTTGCCCTTAACGTTAAAAGGTCACTTCCTTCAAGTCAGCCACATAAAGATGCTGATTTTGTTTGGGCGTCTTCATGCCTGTGGCTCCAGTGCTAGTGATGGACATCAGAGAACAGGCAGAATCCTGTGTCAGTGGTGCCCAATGAGTTTTGCTGAATGGACAGGACCAAAAAAGGTCATGCCATGGACGTTCTGGATTTCTCCTGCTTCAGATACATCAGGTGTCTCCCATTACTAGTAGTTATCTCCATAGCGTAAGCTGGTAAAAATCTAGATGGGGTGCTCCACAGTCCTTCTATTATTTATTCTGTAACTTCAAGCACTCACTTCGTGCTTGGGGGTCTGGTAGGTCTAAGTGCAAAGCTTCCAATGACAAAGTGGACCCTGTCTGCCAGGCTTTCGGAGGCTGGAGGTGAGATGAACAAGACAAGACATGTCAAAAAAAAAGGGCAAGAACTATAATCGTGAAAAGAATGAGTGTGCTGTTAGGACACAGCACTGTTGGGAGTCACTGGAGGGTATTACAGGCCTCACTGGGGTGACATTTTCTTGGTCCAGAATGACAAGAGGGAACCACACTGCACATGCCTGCAGGGTGTCAGGGAGAAGACACGGCTGGTGTAGAAAACAGGAGACAGAATTGAGCTTGTCCATTAGAAACACTAGAAAGGTGGAAAATGGGGCGGTGGGTTCCTGGGAGGGGAGAGGAAGGAAGGAGGCAAAGCATAGACCGGAGCTGGGACCTAGTAGACTGTCAGTTATGCTATCCTCGCTGACAGCATTATCCAAATACCTTGAATCTTAAAACTACAAATATTTAATAGCTCCCAATTTTTGTGGGAGAGAAATCCAGGCACAGCATAGCTACATGAAACTGACTCAAAGCCTCAACGAAGCCAGGGCTGTGACCCCAGTGGAGACTCAACAAGATGATAAGTTTGCCCAAGCTCACTCACACGAGCAATGTCAGAACTCAGTTTGAACTGAAAGCCTGTTTCAATCTTTTAACTGGGGAACTTCTTTCTCTCCTATATAGGGGTCTCCTGCAGTAGTCCTGAACGTGAGTGCTTGATCCCCCACTTCCAAGTGGTAGAAGAAAGACAGAGAAAGCAATTGAAGGAAAGCAATAGAGAGCAGAGGGAGCGGGAGGGAGAGAGACGGCGAGAGGATAGAGGGAGTGAAAGAGGAGTAGAGGGAAAGAGAGAGAGATGGACCAAACACAGGACTAAGCAAGAAGAAAGTGGCAGAATTTTTGTCATGAAATCTTGAAACTGACCTCCCATCACTCGAATTGTGTTCTGTTGGTTAGAAGGCAGTCACTAACAGCTTAGTGGTTTTGCAAGGAGTGAAGTGTCCTGACTGGACATGGATCACTGTCTTTGTCCCCTGGGGAAGTCCAGGACAGTGTGTTCAGCAAGCTCACCCCTGAACTGAGAACACTGGATACATTTTGGAAATGGTTGTAAGTGATGAACAACCAGCCTCACTCATCATTAAAAAGTGAACATGGGAAAACGGATTTGGTGTAATTTCTCACCAGCAAAAATATTCCACCGAACTCCTGAAACTAGACCACTTTTTGGGCATTAGAGATAATGGCACTTATGTTTCAGTTGTGAGAGTGGCCTCAACTCTGTTATTGGAGGGTAATTGTTGCCGGGATTTCAGCTGCCATCACCTTTGATTCCAGTGGTGAGGTGTCTGCTTCTAGAAACGAATGACAGTGGTTGGAGATTTGCACAAGTAATTCATGTAGGCTTGTGTCATCTCTACTTTGACATTAAGAGCCCTGAATGGAACACTTCCTCATACAGAGAGGATCCATTTCTTCTGGCAGCAGGACTATGATACAGCCATTTAAAATGATGGTGCCAAACCCTTTAATGGACCATGCCCAAGTGAGTGGGTTAGTATGATTTTCTTTTCTTTTTTTGATTTAAATGTTAGTTAAACATGTTGGTTTCAGAAGAATTCAGTGATTCATGACTTACATATAACACCCAGGGCTCATCACAAGTACTTTCCTTAATATTCATCACTCATCTAACCAATCTTTCACCCACCTCCCTCCATCAACTCACGGTTTGTTCTCTCGTTAAGCATCTCCCTTTCTTCTGTTTCTCACCTTCATATTTGTTAAATTCCACATATGAGTGAAATCGTATATGGGCTCATTTTGCTTAGCATGATACATTCTAGTTCTATCCATGTAGTTACAAATGGCAAGCCTCCATGCTTTTTGCGGGCTGAGTAATATTCTCATCAAGATAAAAAGCTTCTGCACAGTGAAGAAAACAATCAACAAAACTCAAAGCAGCCTACGGAATGGGAGAAGATATTTGCAAGCATCCTATCTGATAAAGAGGATCCAAAATCTAGAAATGACTTATCAAACTCAACACCCAAAAAACAACCACCCAGACACTCATCATTAGGGAGTGCAAAGCAAAACCACAATGCGAGATACCACCTGAAACCTGTTAGAATGGCTATAATTAACAACACAAGAAATAACAGGTGTTGGTGAGATATGGAGAAAGGGGAACACTCTTACACTGTAGGTTGAAGTACAAAGTGGTGCAGCCACTCTGTTATGATTTTTTGAAGAAAAATGTTAGAAAGCACTCCTCCTTCTATGGTTACTTGTTGTCATTTCTGTGCATTATTTAGGGCACTGTAAGCAGGTGAAATTTATTCCCTATGAGGAGTAGAGGAAAAAATTTGAAAACCAATATGAATCAGTATTTAACGATATGGAGTAGGATTTAGTCAGTTTAAATGAAAACTAAACAACACCAAAAAATTTACCCAACCAAACCAAATTCACATTGTGATTCCATTCTGTGAAAAAAAAAAAATGTTCAAGTGTAGAAAAATAGTACAGGCTGTGATTGTCTTTGAATGCCAGGATTTTTAGTTTCTTCATTTTCCTTATTTTGTCTTTCCAAATAATATGGAAACCCGCTGGCAACTCTAACCTGGTTTGCTTGAGCTGTTTCATAAACAAAAGAAGGGGAAGTCTGTAAAGAAGGTGACACAGTGGAGTTTTCCAAAGAGAATGATTTGATTGTCACAGAATTAGAGAAGCTGATGGAAAAATTGAAGAATCTTAGAAGATTTCTGCCAACATGCTATAATTTGGTGAGACAAACTGTCAGACAGATAACTGGTCCACTCCAGTTTAATTTTTTGTTCTAGGAATAAGTACACAGGTGACACTATCACAGACCTTTGTTCAAGATAAATATATACTTTTCCAAAAGCTCAAAGTAATTCCTATTATAAGACTTATGTGCCACGTTTTCCTTTTGGGAGAAGCTTCCTTTGAAGTGCAGGTCTCTATTTTAAATGACTCATTGCTGTTGTCCACCAACATTCTAATCCCATGGACCCCCTTTTACTTCTGTCTTCTTCATTGGAAGTCATCGCCACATGGCACAGGTCACGTTTTGTCATGGTCAATAATAAATATATGGTGCTGGGCA
Organism: Panthera pardus; assembly: GCF_024362965.1. Lineage (NCBI taxonomy): Eukaryota > Metazoa > Chordata > Mammalia > Carnivora > Felidae > Panthera > Panthera pardus. The sequence goes on along the minus strand of NW_026526682.1, from coordinate 23,620 downwards.
CAGAGCAAGCATGGGTGTTGGCTAAAGGAATTCATACAAAATTAACATGTATTGGAGGTGGGTCAAGAGGGTCACAAGTGCAGGCCCAGGATGGCATGCAACAGAGGGTTTACCACTGACCTTCCTTTGCAACGCCTCCTTTATCTATCTGTAAAATATTGTCATCCTGATTTTTCTTAAATGCCTGCACAATTACTGCTAAATATTTCTGCATGCAAGGAAGCAGGAGGAGGCCACGAGGGGGAGTCTCTGTGCTACGTGCCTTAAAAGACACTGTAATTTCCTCCAGTGCAGCTCTTAACCCACTGCAGGAATGGCAAGAGTGCCATAACTCAGTTCTCATGTAATTCACCTAGTAAATGACTGGATATGTCCTCATTTAACTTTCTTTCTTTTTCACAGTGTCTTTTCTTTTTTGTTTCTTTAATTCCAGTTAGTTAATATGAAGAGTTATAGTACTTTCGGGTCTACAATTCCATACACCACCCTGTGCGTAAGATGACAAGTACACCCCATCACCGATTTCACCACCCCCACTGCCCCCACACCCTCTGGGTGAGAACAACTATCAGATTTCTCTCTAATCTTAAGAGTCTGTTTCTTGATTGCTCTCTCTCTCTTATTTTTTCCATTTGCTAGTTTGTTACTTCAATTCCACATATGAGTAAAATTATCGCATGGTATTTGTCTTTTTCTGATTGACTTATTTAACATCATACTCTCTACCTCCATCCATGGCTTATATATGCATAAATGTATATATATATGGATATATATGTATATATGGATGTATATATTTAGATGGATATATACATATATAAATGGATATACATACATGGATATGTATAGGGACATATATATGGGTATCTGTATGGATATATACACATATGGATATATCTCTATGGGTATATGGCATATATATGGATATGTAAATTCATGGATATATATGCACATATATAAATGGATATATATGAATATATATTTGGATATTTATATAGATATATATGAATACATATATGGGTATATATGGATATAGATATACAGATATATATAAGTGTATATATAATATATCCTTATACATATATATGTATGTGTGTATATATATGTATATATATATATATATATGTGTGTACATATATATCTCATTAACCAAAAGAAGGAATGAAACCTTTCACTTTACACGGACATGGTGGGAACTAGATAGTATGATGCTAAGTGAAATAAGGCAGTCAGAAAAAGACAAGTACCATCCAACAATTTCACTCATATGTGGAATTGAAGAAACAAACAAGCAAAGGGAAAAAGGTAAGGATAAAGCAGAACTATTAGGATTCGCTGCCACAGAACTTGTGAGAAATTCGTTATGGGAGACTCTCTATCCCCAAAACAGGAATAATACATTCATATTTTACAGTCATTGGAAAAGGTGGCCGACACTATCCTCAATCAGAAATTACTCCTTAAATTATTAGTGATTACCAGCAACACTGCCTTTGGTTCCCAAATCAAGGAACTGGTGGTCTTGATATTTGGGAACAAGTAGGGAAAACATTTAAAACTGGGCATTCTGAGGGAGATAATGTTCCCCCTGGGGTGATTCCCACTTGGTCCACTGTCCATACTGTCCTTCTCTCCTTGAGTTCAGATGAAATATATAAAGATATAAAATTATCCAAAAGAGAGGTAAAGCCTGAGCTTTTTTAGTCAGCCTGTGCCATTGGTGGCTTTACAGCCAAAAAGTACTCTCCCTCTCCCAAACGAGTGGGGGGAAATGGAGCCTCTAAAAACCTCACCGACCAGTTCCGATAAAGTCCTCACCCCAGTGCAAAAGTACATTAAGGAAGCCCATAATTCTGGTAAATTCCAGCTGTTTCCTGTTGTCAGGCAAAAGTCCATGAGGGCCTGCTCTTTTCAACAGTAAAAAGAATTGCAAAAATCAGTTCAGCTCTATGTCCATCACAGCCCTTTTACAATGGGCACTTTAAAAAATACTTGTGGTACTTTTTCCATGTGTACCTGGGACTGGGGCTCTCTTTATGAACATCCTTTTGACCCCAGCCCAGTATGCTGTCTGTGCCCAAGAGTTTCATGCTGCTTGCGTGTCTCCTGCTATGCAGAACTTTGATGCTGCTATTGCAGCGTCTTTTGAAACACTGTCCACTACAGGGCAGTATTCCCAACCAAGGCAGCAAGCCCAGCTTCCAATCATTGTCAGTAAAACAATGCACTGAAACCACATGAACTCTTTTCTCTGCCCTCTGTGCCTCTGTCTGCCTTCAGGCCCCTTGGCCCCACCTCACATTTTCTGCCTTCTCTTCTCCCTCCTCTTGTTTCTGTACGACCTGGGTTTTGGCTTGCCTCTCTGGCTCTTCAATTCCTCAGGTACTATCAGCTCCTCCTCCCCACATTGTCCAAAACAAAAATACCCAGTTAAAAACTTCAGATTTCCTCACTGGTTCCCTGGGGAAAAATTGCCAATGGTAAACTTTTAGGGGGGACGCAGATAAAATATTATTAAGATAGTCATGCCTTTTAAATTATAAAACTTTATTCGACTAAGGTTTACTAAAGGTCAATTAAGCTCATGTTATCTCAGTTCCAATTTGTTAGCAAAAGGATGAATTAAAGTAATGGTGAACTTTGCCTCATAGTTTTCATGGGGAATTGTTAAAATGACTTGCAGGGTCTTTGGTAACCTGAAACTTGAACATTTTGATTAAATGATTAATTGAATTAAGTTCATCGGACATTTAGGCCACTTCCAAATCAAATGGAATGCTGAAACATTGCTTACTAAATATAGGTTGATGCTTCTGACTCCTTATGGCAACAAAACAAAAGAAAACCCTAAAACAATTTCAATCCATTAAAATACAGGCTTTATGATTAATGGATTCATAAGACTACCACCTAAAAAATATTCTGGTGTAACAAGTCACAATTGGTTACTACTTAGTTTTCACTGGAAACTAAGGTTTCTAAGAGTTAAAATTCTGCTAAATGTAATTAAGGCTAATGGAAAGAAGTAACTTCATATATTAAAAAGTAAGAGATACGTAAAAAAGATATAGAAAAGAAAAATGCATTTTTGTTAAAGGTAATGAATAAATAAACAACTAAGTAAATTAATGAATATATAACTATGTTTATTTATACATGTTTTATAAATAAATAAAATTTTAACAAAAGGGTAAAACAACGGGACATCATGTCTTTTTCAGTTGTTTACAATCCACAAGGCCAAGCAAACTGAGGACACAATAAGCTCAAAAACATGTAAAAAAAAAAAGGGGGGGGGGGAGGAGATACGCCTGGCTATCTGCATTACAACCTCAGCTCCTTCTTGATTGTGCTAGGATTAATCGTAACTTTTTAAATCTTGATCTTCAAGGACTAACTGCAGCTGAGTTAGTTATTCAAAAGAAGATAAACCCTCTCACCCTATGGTGCTATGCAAAACACCGAAGGGGGTCCACACCGACTGGGCCCACTCAACTTCTCACCTGGGGTCGAGGATATGCTTGTGTTCTTTCAGATTCCTAACCTCTGTGGATTCCCTTTCAGTTGGTGAAGCCTTACCATGGCATGGTGGAGACCCCATGTTATCTTCCAATGAACCAAGATTTCCAGAGAATGACTCTGAATGATCAGGCACTGCCCCCCCTTTTCTCAAGATGAAAAAAGCCTCTTCATGGACTCCTCATCCTGAAGCCACTCCACAAATGCAAGTCCTTGTCCCCTGATAGAACATGGGGAAGCCTTAAATGCCTGTCTAACCGGGCAGGCATCATCTTACAACACAGTGATGTTGCATATACCCTTAACTCACATCCGATAGCCATGATTTCTGTCATGAGCAAAAATTCTCTATGTGGAACCCTGATTCTTCTCCTTGCCCTCATTTGTCCAAGCCAGGCTCAGTATTCATATTGGGCTCATCTCCTTAACCAACCTCTATTTGATAGCTTAACACTCTTAGATGGGGACATTCCTATTCGCAATAATGACAGACTTCATGGAAGGAGCCAATCTTAACCCACCCTTCCAAATGGAACAAGAGCATTGGCTTTATATGCCAAGACCTCCATGGTGGCTTCCTCCAGCACTTCCTGTGTGTGTTACTAAACTTAGCAACTTATCTGTTTGTCTCCAACTAAAACTCAACTGGCGTTTGCATGTACAGCCCCAAACCTCTACAAGGCCAATCTTACCTTTTTTTCAGCCACAAGCTTTTATATACCTCAAAAAACAAAGCTATCTCATACTCTTAATGTTATAGCTTGCTCTAATCTCAAATATTCAGACCACCCCTGGAATAATATTCCTGGACAACCTGTTATGGAGAGACTGAGCATCATCTTCACTGGGGTAACTGGACTGTTATTGACGGGTCCTAGAGGACATTGTGAAACAAAATATTCAAATAAGACCATATCCGTTGAACAGTCAAGTAGGAAGAATATTTTCTGGAAAGATGAAGGCTTGTCTGTCCCTCTAACTTCTGCACATAACGGGAAATGAAAAGGGCATTGGCTTGTTAATCTTTGGAAGCTAGGCCTTCCCTTCTTCACTCTTACTGTTAGCCACACTGGAATGTATGCAAATTGACATATCCACATCACTTGGGCCTCCCTCCACAAGGATCAACGTGCATAGACCACTATTGGTGGTCACTATTGGTGTTTTTTTGCTACCTCCACTTTACCGATCAAACCACTAGAAAATAATTATAGTCTCTCTACCTCCCAGTGCTGGTTTATGTCCTGCGTAAGTAATAATAACATCACCCAATTAAATATCTCCTCTTTATTAGTGCTTAGCCAGTGCGTCCTAGTCTGGGTTCCTGTTAATGGCTCTGAGCCCTATATGCATACTTCAAGACTGGGTGCACTTTCCAAGCTTATTCACCTCAGTGAGGTCTCTCGTACCCTCCAGTGACTCCCCAGCCTGTACTCACAACACACTTGTTCCTTTCACTGTTACAGTTCTTGCTCCCCCCTTTTATTTTCACATGTCTTGTCTTTCATATCTTTGTTCATCTCCCCCACCAGACTGTGGAGTCAGCGCAGGGCAGTCAGAGACCACTTTGTCATTGTAATCCTGGCACTTAGGCCCACCAGATCCCCTAACACAAGGTGAGTGCTTGGAGAAGTTACTGAATGAAGAAGAAATAGAAGGATCCTGGACCCCTCCTGTTGTATCTGAGGCAGGGGAAATCCAGAATGACCTCTGCATGACCTTTCCCTTGCTCCATTCGTCCAGAAAATCTCAGTGGGTACCACTGACACAGGAGGCTGCCTGTTTCCTGGTTCCAGTACTAGCACTGGAGCTGCAGGCATGAAGACCCCCAAACAAAACCAGCACCCTAACCCTAATCTAACCTAACCCAAAATAGCTCTTTAAGGTCCATGGGTAAATCTCAGAACGTACTCACTCCAGGGCTGTGAAAAGGATCTCAAGCTTCTGCCATTGCCTTTGTCCATCCCCAGTGTATACCCTTGACTCAGGAAGCAGCCTCCTGTCAGCCTCCGGTTTCCAAACGAAGAGCCTGGGGGTCTTACATGGACTGGTATTGGGCTTGGGCTCTAGACTCAGTGTACAGTGCTCTGTCATGTCCTTACCTATCCCAAGTCCTCACCACCCCAAGTCCCCAAGCCTCTCTAGGCTCTAAAAGCCTTCTTCCAGCAAGAATCAGGCGCCTCTCTAGTATCTCATAACACAGTGAGTCATTGATGGAGAACCAAAGCCAATTGACACTTTATGATTCCATGGAACTCTGGAGGAACCCACTGGTAACACAACAGTATATGGGAGAACACTGAAGGCTTTTCTTCTGTAGCTATTGTCTAAACTAAGGGGAGTTAGCTCATCGTAATTCCACGTGCCCATAGAGTTGGGTTGCAGCACCCCAGTCCTTTCCTCTGGAGGCTGGGCCAAGGATGACCCTGAGTCCAGCAGAAACCTATGAACTTCAATAATTCCTTGCCCATCTTTGGGCCTTTGTGCATCCAACTATGAAATTGGATGTTGCTGCCCCATGTCAGAGCTCTCTCTAACCTCTTTCTTTTTTCTGTCTTGTCATTTCCCCAGTGTCCACTCTTTCTTGAACACATCTTTCAGTGTGTGTGCGTGCGTGTGCCAGTGCACATGTGAGGATCTGGATAGAAAAATGACCCCAAATGGCCAAGTGCTGGCATGATTCCTCCCAGAGTATCAGGGTCTCTCATTTTGAAAGCAAACATGATGGGAGGGGTTTGAACCATTGCCTAAAAGGGCAGAGCCCAGCCTGCAAATTGTGTGGAGCCAGTGACGAAAAATCAGGTCCACCACCAGGTACGCAGGACATCACTAACCCAGCAGTGCATGAGTGTGTTCCCTTGCCTTGTGAGGCATGGTAATGCAGCAAAGACTCTGCTCAAGAAGTAGGTCTTCAGCAACCACCCCACCCACCACATACTATTCCCAGTACAGAGGGCATGGATATCAACCAGGCATGAGCACCGTATCTCTGAATCATACAGTCTACTTCCACACCTGCCACTGCTGCTAGGCATACAGAGATTTGTCTTTCAGAAGGACATACATCCTTTCCACAGTCACACAGTGTTACAAAGGTAAAGTTCTTGCTTTGGTTAGGGTTATATTTGGGCCCCTGTATTAGATGTCTAAGTAAGAAATAGGATATAGATGTTTCTTTCTCATATAAATGAAACCAGGACGTGGTTAGTCTGTACCTGATTTTGGATTGCCCACCATGGGAGGTCACATATCATTGATCTCCCTGCTCTAACAACTTGATATATGTTTCCTTTCTAAAAATTTAAAAAAGCAGAATCTATACTTCATGCATTATGCCGTGGTTAGAATGTCAAGTTCTTTACATAGAAATTAATTGGTGCTGAAAAACATTTCATTATTAATTATAAAATAAATTCAGATGAACTATAATCTGTACATTGAGCTACAGTGTTTTAAATTGATCAAGTAATTGAAATGTTTTATTATTTTTCCCTGAAAAGCACTTTATCCACAAGCATCCTATGTTGGTATATTTCTTTGATGTTTATGAAGCACCTCACAAAATTTTTCGTGTGTGAGCAGTTCTCCAAGATAAAATGTCTGAGTCGTGATAGCAGGTTAAAAATAGAGGTGTAAAAGTATCAAGACCAAATCATCTGCTCAGGTTTTTCCCATTTTTTTTCCAAATTTGTATTTAAATTCTCATTAGTTAACATACAGTGTTAACACTGGTGTCAGGATTAGAATTCAGTGATTCTTCACTTACAGACAACACCCAGTGCTCATCACAACAAGCGCCTTCCTCAATGCCCATCCCCCATAGCCCATCCTCCACCCACCCAGAAAAATAAATCAATGAATCGAGCCCTTTGACAATTGCACCAAAGATACTTTTTAAGAAACTTAGAAATCACTTTAACCAAAGAGGTATAAGATGTGGAGTCTGAAATCTTATGAAGGAAATGAAGAGGACAGAAAGAAATGGGAAGACGTTCCATGCCCATGGTTTGGAAGCACAAACATGGTTAAAATGTCTATACTACCCTAAGCAATCTACAAATTAATGCAATCCCTATCAAATTACCACCAGCATCTTTCACAGAATGGATTCTAAAATTTGTTTGCAATGACAAAAGTCCTCAGATAACCAAAGCAATCCTGAAAAAGCAAAGCAAAGCTGGAGGCATCATTTTGAACATATTACTAAGAGCACTTAAAAGAAAAAAAAAAGGAAAAAGAAAAAAAGCCTGATTTATTGACTGACTCACTTATTCCAAGAATGCTTGTATTTATTTTGTCTTTATGCTTATACTTCAGCAGTAATAAAAATCAAATGTTTGCCATTGATATTTAGAATGAATGATGAAAAACATGAAATCAGTATGCATTATCCTCAAGTTTCAATGTTTATTTATGACATTTTATAATCAGAAGTGTTTCAAAATATTCAAACTCCTCATTTCTATGTGATAGTAGAATTTGAAAAAAAATGCAGGAACCACAAATGACAGACTGTCTTTCAAGTGAATTTAGATATTTCTATATTTGTGTCAGATATCAGTTATCTGTTTGGAAATCACACAGAATTACTCAAAGCTCAAACTCTGGGAAACTTCCCACTTTAGTCAATTATGTTAATATAATATCCATGTAGCCAAAGGCATAAAAACAAAGACTGATGTGTCCCTGTGTGTTTAAATACAATCCGAAGACAGGTACCATGCTGCAAAGCAATCAGGTTAGATGTTAGAATAAGAGACACTAAAACGCAAATGCACCTCAATGCAGGTGGTGCAGGAAAAAACCCACTTCACTTCAGGGGCAAGAGACTGAGATCAGGGGTCAGAGTCAGGAATGACTGGTCTGTTCCCAGTGACAAAAATCTTTAGGCAAGCTCCCGCTGTGGTGGTGTGCTACCACACAGCAGTTTTTGATGTTGGGAAAGAACCTCTGATTCTCTATTACTGAGAATTCAGTGTTTTGCAGGATTGTATTGGCACAGATGGCCACTTCTTGCTCTCTACCAACCTTCTGGAGTGACTGCACTTCCTACACTCTGAGATACTATTGGTTTGTCCATGCAAAGTCCATACCTTGAAGAGGTGAGGTTAGAAAAAATAAACTCCATGACTAAAAGACCAGAACCCATTTCCATGGACTTGGGTGTCAGCCAAAAGCCAGACAAGAGCCGCCCAATCACCATTGCTTTATCACTGAAGGAAAGGAATGGAAAGTAGTGATATCCCTTTTGCACACAGGGCTTAAAAGTGTAGCTAATGGATGTACCCCCTTAGACCTGGCCCACAGATGTTGGTGATGACACCAACCTTGCCAGGGAAAAGTGCTAGTGACTTCATTTGAAGTTTTATTCCATTTTCTTCAGTGATGAAGAAATTTGGCCTTCTGTACATCCCTTCAGATTCCCTTGCTCTTTCATTAATGAGGATTTCATTAGGGGACATACACAGACATAATCTGGGAACATTTTCTGATGTTAACAGAAAATGGAGTTGTGACCAGTTCCCAGTAATCTGGGATGGCGTGGGCAATATGAGTCACGGAACTCCTCTGCAAGACATACCTTGGCAAAAGATGTCATAGGGCATCAGAAGCTGTTCAACACAAGAGATTTGCTTGTGCACAGGAGCAGATGATGTTCAGAAGGAACTGATCTCCTTTCTGGAGCAAGGGCTTAGGGCTAAATTCAGGAGCTATAGGGCTGTCATTCGGACAGTACCCAGCCCGTCCCAGGGAGCCTGCACTCACATCATGTGTCATCACATAGCAATTAATTTCTGATATCGAAAAGGAAAGGTTGACCTCCTGCCAGGAAGAACTCTGTGTTTGGCTGGTTTCTGTTGCCATGGGACCATTGTCCTGCTCTATGTCCACCCCTTTCAGGAAAGCCTGAGGTACCTAACTCCAGAGACACTCACGGTTCCTGTGTGTAAAGTCCATTCACCGAGCAGGGTGGGGCATAAAAATACTCAAAGACTAAAATACCAGAGACTGAATCTTCAAATTTGCCAGGAGCAAGAGCGAACCTTGTGAGTCACAAGTGCTTGTCCACAGATGGGAAGGGCTTGAAAGCTTGTGATAGCTTGACACTTTCCTGACCTTATTGACATCGGGGTGCATAACGTTGCCCACAGGACTCTTTTGTATAGCTAGTGGGTGTTCTATTTCTCCTCAGGCCGCAGGTTTTTTCTACTCATTGGACGCCGAACTTGCACAGGGAATTGTGATAGTAACATTATCTACAGCTTCATTCTGTTCTCATCTGAGATGAAGAAATTTAGTCCTCAGTATATCTTTTTCGATTTCCTTACACTTATCCTAACTCTGTGTTCACCGGGAGACGTTCCGTGCTGGAGTCTGGCAGCGTTTTTTTCCCAATTTTATTCCAATTTTATTCCAAATTTATTTCCAATTTTATTTGGAACATGAAGGGGAGGGGAAGGCAGAAGCAACTGCTTGGGAATATTCCTTAAAGTCCCTGTCCCGAGGTAGACTAACCTCATTTGGCTCCAATTATAGCCATTAACCTGGGAAATGAGGGAGAATCCTTCACATCTATTAAGCAGAGGAACAGATAGAGAGAGAGAGTGCCCCTTCTCAAGAATGTCCACTTCTTGAGGTTCCTCCTAATTTGCTCTGGATTATTGAGACCGTCCCTCGGGACATTTATTCTTTTTAATGTCCTTTCCCCTTGCAACTGGGCATATTTATGGCCTTCGCAGCCCCCTGCTCTGATCCCCCTGAGGGTCTCTTGATATCATTGGATGTGGACCATCATCTGGAGAGCACCTGCGCCTGGTGGAGGGGGCATTCTGCCTGCCGGGCCTTGTGGGAAGCAATCCACTTCTGCTTAGCACAATCAAGTCCCCAATACCTCCTGTTGGTACCCCAATACCTCCGGTTCCCAAGGTAGATCTGGCAGGAACCCCAGGGGCCACTGTTCCTCAAACGATTCCAAATAGATGGAAACTTGGCAAGTCTCCACAAATAAAATTGGGAAAAAAGGCATTATTTGTCCTTATTGGGGACATTATTGGTCTAGCCGAGATAGAACCAGACTAAAGGGGGGGCATATTCCCAAGCAGTTGCTTCTGCCTTCCCAGAAGTTTCCCAGAGTTTGAGCTTTGAGTAATTCTGTGTGATTTCCAAACAGATAACTGATATCTGACACAAATATAGAAATATCTAAATTCACTTGAAAGACAGTCTGTCATTTGTGGTTCCTGCATTTTTTTTCAAATTCTACTATCACATAGAAATGAGGAGTTTGAATATTTTGAAACACTTCTGATTATAAAATGTCATAAATAAACATTGAAACTTGAGGATAATGCATACTGATTTCATGTTTTTCATCATTCATTCTAAATATCAATGGCAAACATTTGATTTTTATTACTGCTGAAGTATAAGCATAAAGACAAAATAAATACAAGCATTCTTGGAATAAGTGAGTCAGTCAATAAATCAGGCTTTTTTTCTTTTTCCTTTTTTTTTTCTTTTAAGTGCTCTTAGTAATATGTTCAAAATGATGCCTCCAGCTTTGCTTTGCTTTTTCAGGATTGCTTTGGTTATCTGAGGACTTTTGTCATTGCAAACAAATTTTAGAATCCATTCTGTGAAAGATGCTGGTGGTAATTTGATAGGGATTGCATTAATTTGTAGATTGCTTAGGGTAGTATAGACATTTTAACCATGTTTGTGCTTCCAAACCATGGGCATGGAACGTCTTCCCATTTCTTTCTGTCCTCTTCATTTCCTTCATAAGATTTCAGACTCCACATCTTATACCTCTTTGGTTAAAGTGATTTCTAAGTTTCTTAAAAAGTATCTTTGGTGCAATTGTCAAAGGGCTCGATTCATTGATTTATTTTTCTGGGTGGGTGGAGGATGGGCTATGGGGGATGGGCATTGAGGAAGGCGCTTGTTGTGATGAGCACTGGGTGTTGTCTGTAAGTGAAGAATCACTGAATTCTAATCCTGACACCAGTGTTAACACTGTATGTTAACTAATGAGAATTTAAATACAAATTTGGAAAAAAAATGGGAAAAACCTGAGCAGATGATTTGGTCTTGATACTTTTACACCTCTATTTTTAACCTGCTATCACGACTCAGACATTTTATCTTGGAGAACTGCTCACACACGAAAAATTTTGTGAGGTGCTTCATAAACATCAAAGAAATATACCAACATAGGATGCTTGTGGATAAAGTGCTTTTCAGGGAAAAATAATAAAACATTTCAATTACTTGATCAATTTAAAACACTGTAGCTCAATGTACAGATTATAGTTCATCTGAATTTATTTTATAATTAATAATGAAATGTTTTTCAGCACCAATTAATTTCTATGTAAAGAACTTGACATTCTAGCCACGGCATAATGCATGAAGTATAGATTCTGCTTTTTTAAATTTTTAGAAAGGAAACATATATCAAGTTGTTAGAGCAGGGAGATCAATGATATGTGACCTCCCATGGTGGGCAATCCAAAATCAGGTACAGACTAACCACGTCCTGGTTTCATTTATATGAGAAAGAAACATCTATATCCTATTTCTTACTTAGACATCTAATACAGGGGCCCAAATATAACCCTAACCAAAGCAAGAACTTTACCTTTGTAACACTGTGTGACTGTGGAAAGGATGTATGTCCTTCTGAAAGACAAATCTCTGTATGCCTAGCAGCAGTGGCAGGTGTGGAAGTAGACTGTATGATTCAGAGATACGGTGCTCATGCCTGGTTGATATCCATGCCCTCTGTACTGGGAATAGTATGTGGTGGGTGGGGTGGTTGCTGAAGACCTACTTCTTGAGCAGAGTCTTTGCTGCATTACCATGCCTCACAAGGCAAGGGAACACACTCATGCACTGCTGGGTTAGTGATGTCCTGCGTACCTGGTGGTGGACCTGATTTTTCGTCACTGGCTCCACACAATTTGCAGGCTGGGCTCTGCCCTTTTAGGCAATGGTTCAAACCCCTCCCATCATGTTTGCTTTCAAAATGAGAGACCCTGATACTCTGGGAGGAATCATGCCAGCACTTGGCCATTTGGGGTCATTTTTCTATCCAGATCCTCACATGTGCACTGGCACACGCACGCACACACACTGAAAGATGTGTTCAAGAAAGAGTGGACACTGGGGAAATGACAAGACAGAAAAAAGAAAGAGGTTAGAGAGAGCTCTGACATGGGGCAGCAACATCCAATTTCATAGTTGGATGCACAAAGGCCCAAAGATGGGCAAGGAATTATTGAAGTTCATAGGTTTCTGCTGGACTCAGGGTCATCCTTGGCCCAGCCTCCAGAGGAAAGGACTGGGGTGCTGCAACCCAACTCTATGGGCACGTGGAATTACGATGAGCTAACTCCCCTTAGTTTAGACAATAGCTACAGAAGAAAAGCCTTCAGTGTTCTCCCATATACTGTTGTGTTACCAGTGGGTTCCTCCAGAGTTCCATGGAATCATAAAGTGTCAATTGGCTTTGGTTCTCCATCAATGACTCACTGTGTTATGAGATACTAGAGAGGCGCCTGATTCTTGCTGGAAGAAGGCTTTTAGAGCCTAGAGAGGCTTGGGGACTTGGGGTGGTGAGGACTTGGGATAGGTAAGGACATGACAGAGCACTGTACACTGAGTCTAGAGCCCAAGCCCAATACCAGTCCATGTAAGACCCCCAGGCTCTTCGTTTGGAAACCGGAGGCTGACAGGAGGCTGCTTCCTGAGTCAAGGGTATACACTGGGGATGGACAAAGGCAATGGCAGAAGCTTGAGATCCTTTTCACAGCCCTGGAGTGAGTACGTTCTGAGATTTACCCATGGACCTTAAAGAGCTATTTTGGGTTAGGTTAGATTAGGGTTAGGGTGCTGGTTTTGTTTGGGGGTCTTCATGCCTGCAGCTCCAGTGCTAGTACTGGAACCAGGAAACAGGCAGCCTCCTGTGTCAGTGGTACCCACTGAGATTTTCTGGACGAATGGAGCAAGGGAAAGGTCATGCAGAGGTCATTCTGGATTTCCCCTGCCTCAGATACAACAGGAGGGGTCCAGGATCCTTCTATTTCTTCTTCATTCAGTAACTTCTCCAAGCACTCACCTTGTGTTAGGGGATCTGGTGGGCCTAAGTGCCAGGATTACAATGACAAAGTGGTCTCTGACTGCCCTGCGCTGACTCCACAGTCTGGTGGGGGAGATGAACAAAGATATGAAAGACAAGACATGTGAAAATAAAAGGGGGGAGCAAGAACTGTAACAGTGAAAGGAACAAGTGTGTTGTGAGTACAGGCTGGGGAGTCACTGGAGGGTACGAGAGACCTCACTGAGGTGAATAAGCTTGGAAAGTGCACCCAGTCTTGAAGTATGCATATAGGGCTCAGAGCCATTAACAGGAACCCAGACTAGGACGCACTGGCTAAGCACTAATAAAGAGGAGATATTTAATTGGGTGATGTTATTATTACTTACGCAGGACATAAACCAGCACTGGGAGGTAGAGAGACTATAATTATTTTCTAGTGGTTTGATCGGTAAAGTGGAGGTAGCAAAAAAACACCAATAGTGACCACCAATAGTGGTCTATGCACGTTGATCCTTGTGGAGGGAGGCCCAAGTGATGTGGATATGTCAATTTGCATACATTCCAGTGTGGCTAACAGTAAGAGTGAAGAAGGGAAGGCCTAGCTTCCAAAGATTAACAAGCCAATGCCCTTTTCATTTCCCGTTATGTGCAGAAGTTAGAGGGACAGACAAGCCTTCATCTTTCCAGAAAATATTCTTCCTACTTGACTGTTCAACGGATATGGTCTTATTTGAATATTTTGTTTCACAATGTCCTCTAGGACCCGTCAATAACAGTCCAGTTACCCCAGTGAAGATGATGCTCAGTCTCTCCATAACAGGTTGTCCAGGAATATTATTCCAGGGGTGGTCTGAATATTTGAGATTAGAGCAAGCTATAACATTAAGAGTATGAGATAGCTTTGTTTTTTGAGGTATATAAAAGCTTGTGGCTGAAAAAAAGGTAAGATTGGCCTTGTAGAGGTTTGGGGCTGTACATGCAAACGCCAGTTGAGTTTTAGTTGGAGACAAACAGATAAGTTGCTAAGTTTAGTAACACACACAGGAAGTGCTGGAGGAAGCCACCATGGAGGTCTTGGCATATAAAGCCAATGCTCTTGTTCCATTTGGAAGGGTGGGTTAAGATTGGCTCCTTCCATGAAGTCTGTCATTATTGCGAATAGGAATGTCCCCATCTAAGAGTGTTAAGCTATCAAATAGAGGTTGGTTAAGGAGATGAGCCCAATATGAATACTGAGCCTGGCTTGGACAAATGAGGGCAAGGAGAAGAATCAGGGTTCCACATAGAGAATTTTTGCTCATGACAGAAATCATGGCTATCGGATGTGAGTTAAGGGTATATGCAACATCACTGTGTTGTAAGATGATGCCTGCCCGGTTAGACAGGCATTTAAGGCTTCCCCATGTTCTATCAGGGGACAAGGACTTGCATTTGTGGAGTGGCTTCAGGATGAGGAGTCCATGAAGAGGCTTCTTTCATCTTGAGAAAAGGGGGGGCAGTGCCTGATCATTCAGAGTCATTCTCTGGAAATCTTGGTTCATTGGAAGATAACATGGGGTCTCCACCATGCCATGGTAAGGCTTCACCAACTGAAAGGGAATCCACAGAGGTTAGGAATCTGAAAGAACACAAGCATATCCTCGACCCCAGGTGAGAAGTTGAGTGGGCCCAGTCGGTGTGGACCCCCTTCGGTGTTTTGCATAGCACCATAGGGTGAGAGGGTTTATCTTCTTTTGAATAACTAACTCAGCTGCAGTTAGTCCTTGAAGATCAAGATTTAAAAAGTTACGATTAATCCTAGCACAATCAAGAAGGAGCTGAGGTTGTAATGCAGATAGCCAGGCGTATCTCCTCCCCCCCCCCCTTTTTTTTTTTTTACATGTTTTTGAGCTTATTGTGTCCTCAGTTTGCTTGGCCTTGTGGATTGTAAACAACTGAAAAAGACATGATGTCCCGTTGTTTTACCCTTTTGTTAAAATTTTATTTATTTATAAAACATGTATAAATAAACATAGTTATATATTCATTAATTTACTTAGTTGTTTATTTATTCATTACCTTTAACAAAAATGCATTTTTCTTTTCTATATCTTTTTTACGTATCTCTTACTTTTTAATATATGAAGTTACTTCTTTCCATTAGCCTTAATTACATTTAGCAGAATTTTAACTCTTAGAAACCTTAGTTTCCAGTGAAAACTAAGTAGTAACCAATTGTGACTTGTTACACCAGAATATTTTTTAGGTGGTAGTCTTATGAATCCATTAATCATAAAGCCTGTATTTTAATGGATTGAAATTGTTTTAGGGTTTTCTTTTGTTTTGTTGCCATAAGGAGTCAGAAGCATCAACCTATATTTAGTAAGCAATGTTTCAGCATTCCATTTGATTTGGAAGTGGCCTAAATGTCCGATGAACTTAATTCAATTAATCATTTAATCAAAATGTTCAAGTTTCAGGTTACCAAAGACCCTGCAAGTCATTTTAACAATTCCCCATGAAAACTATGAGGCAAAGTTCACCATTACTTTAATTCATCCTTTTGCTAACAAATTGGAACTGAGATAACATGAGCTTAATTGACCTTTAGTAAACCTTAGTCGAATAAAGTTTTATAATTTAAAAGGCATGACTATCTTAATAATATTTTATCTGCGTCCCCCCTAAAAGTTTACCATTGGCAATTTTTCCCCAGGGAACCAGTGAGGAAATCTGAAGTTTTTAACTGGGTATTTTTGTTTTGGACAATGTGGGGAGGAGGAGCTGATAGTACCTGAGGAATTGAAGAGCCAGAGAGGCAAGCCAAAACCCAGGTCGTACAGAAACAAGAGGAGGGAGAAGAGAAGGCAGAAAATGTGAGGTGGGGCCAAGGGGCCTGAAGGCAGACAGAGGCACAGAGGGCAGAGAAAAGAGTTCATGTGGTTTCAGTGCATTGTTTTACTGACAATGATTGGAAGCTGGGCTTGCTGCCTTGGTTGGGAATACTGCCCTGTAGTGGACAGTGTTTCAAAAGACGCTGCAATAGCAGCATCAAAGTTCTGCATAGCAGGAGACACGCAAGCAGCATGAAACTCTTGGGCACAGACAGCATACTGGGCTGGGGTCAAAAGGATGTTCATAAAGAGAGCCCCAGTCCCAGGTACACATGGAAAAAGTACCACAAGTATTTTTTAAAGTGCCCATTGTAAAAGGGCTGTGATGGACATAGAGCTGAACTGATTTTTGCAATTCTTTTTACTGTTGAAAAGAGCAGGCCCTCATGGACTTTTGCCTGACAACAGGAAACAGCTGGAATTTACCAGAATTATGGGCTTCCTTAATGTACTTTTGCACTGGGGTGAGGACTTTATCGGAACTGGTCGGTGAGGTTTTTAGAGGCTCCATTTCCCCCCACTCGTTTGGGAGAGGGAGAGTACTTTTTGGCTGTAAAGCCACCAATGGCACAGGCTGACTAAAAAAGCTCAGGCTTTACCTCTCTTTTGGATAATTTTATATCTTTATATATTTCATCTGAACTCAAGGAGAGAAGGACAGTATGGACAGTGGACCAAGTGGGAATCACCCCAGGGGGAACATTATCTCCCTCAGAATGCCCAGTTTTAAATGTTTTCCCTACTTGTTCCCAAATATCAAGACCACCAGTTCCTTGATTTGGGAACCAAAGGCAGTGTTGCTGGTAATCACTAATAATTTAAGGAGTAATTTCTGATTGAGGATAGTGTCGGCCACCTTTTCCAATGACTGTAAAATATGAATGTATTATTCCTGTTTTGGGGATAGAGAGTCTCCCATAACGAATTTCTCACAAGTTCTGTGGCAGCGAATCCTAATAGTTCTGCTTTATCCTTACCTTTTTCCCTTTGCTTGTTTGTTTCTTCAATTCCACATATGAGTGAAATTGTTGGATGGTACTTGTCTTTTTCTGACTGCCTTATTTCACTTAGCATCATACTATCTAGTTCCCACCATGTCCGTGTAAAGTGAAAGGTTTCATTCCTTCTTTTGGTTAATGAGATATATATGTACACACATATATATATATATATATACATATATATACACACATACATATATATGTATAAGGATATATTATATATACACTTATATATATCTGTATATCTATATCCATATATACCCATATATGTATTCATATATATCTATATAAATATCCAAATATATATTCATATATATCCATTTATATATGTGCATATATATCCATGAATTTACATATCCATATATATGCCATATACCCATAGAGATATATCCATATGTGTATATATCCATACAGATACCCATATATATGTCCCTATACATATCCATGTATGTATATCCATTTATATATGTATATATCCATCTAAATATATACATCCATATATACATATATATCCATATATATATACATTTATGCATATATAAGCCATGGATGGAGGTAGAGAGTATGATGTTAAATAAGTCAATCAGAAAAAGACAAATACCATGCGATAATTTTACTCATATGTGGAATTGAAGTAACAAACTAGCAAATGGAAAAAATAAGAGAGAGAGAGCAATCAAGAAACAGACTCTTAAGATTAGAGAGAAATCTGATAGTTGTTCTCACCCAGAGGGTGTGGGGGCAGTGGGGGTGGTGAAATCGGTGATGGGGTGTACTTGTCATCTTACGCACAGGGTGGTGTATGGAATTGTAGACCCGAAAGTACTATAACTCTTCATATTAACTAACTGGAATTAAAGAAACAAAAAAGAAAAGACACTGTGAAAAAGAAAGAAAGTTAAATGAGGACATATCCAGTCATTTACTAGGTGAATTACATGAGAACTGAGTTATGGCACTCTTGCCATTCCTGCAGTGGGTTAAGAGCTGCACTGGAGGAAATTACAGTGTCTTTTAAGGCACGTAGCACAGAGACTCCCCCTCGTGGCCTCCTCCTGCTTCCTTGCATGCAGAAATATTTAGCAGTAATTGTGCAGGCATTTAAGAAAAATCAGGATGACAATATTTTACAGATAGATAAAGGAGGCGTTGCAAAGGAAGGTCAGTGGTAAACCCTCTGTTGCATGCCATCCTGGGCCTGCACTTGTGACCCTCTTGACCCACCTCCAATACATGTTAATTTTGTATGAATTCCTTTAGCCAACACCCATGCTTGCTCTGTGCCCAGCACCATATATTTATTATTGACCATGACAAAACGTGACCTGTGCCATGTGGCGATGACTTCCAATGAAGAAGACAGAAGTAAAAGGGGGTCCATGGGATTAGAATGTTGGTGGACAACAGCAATGAGTCATTTAAAATAGAGACCTGCACTTCAAAGGAAGCTTCTCCCAAAAGGAAAACGTGGCACATAAGTCTTATAATAGGAATTACTTTGAGCTTTTGGAAAAGTATATATTTATCTTGAACAAAGGTCTGTGATAGTGTCACCTGTGTACTTATTCCTAGAACAAAAAATTAAACTGGAGTGGACCAGTTATCTGTCTGACAGTTTGTCTCACCAAATTATAGCATGTTGGCAGAAATCTTCTAAGATTCTTCAATTTTTCCATCAGCTTCTCTAATTCTGTGACAATCAAATCATTCTCTTTGGAAAACTCCACTGTGTCACCTTCTTTACAGACTTCCCCTTCTTTTGTTTATGAAACAGCTCAAGCAAACCAGGTTAGAGTTGCCAGCGGGTTTCCATATTATTTGGAAAGACAAAATAAGGAAAATGAAGAAACTAAAAATCCTGGCATTCAAAGACAATCACAGCCTGTACTATTTTTCTACACTTGAACATTTTTTTTTTTTCACAGAATGGAATCACAATGTGAATTTGGTTTGGTTGGGTAAATTTTTTGGTGTTGTTTAGTTTTCATTTAAACTGACTAAATCCTACTCCATATCGTTAAATACTGATTCATATTGGTTTTCAAATTTTTTCCTCTACTCCTCATAGGGAATAAATTTCACCTGCTTACAGTGCCCTAAATAATGCACAGAAATGACAACAAGTAACCATAGAAGGAGGAGTGCTTTCTAACATTTTTCTTCAAAAAATCATAACAGAGTGGCTGCACCACTTTGTACTTCAACCTACAGTGTAAGAGTGTTCCCCTTTCTCCATATCTCACCAACACCTGTTATTTCTTGTGTTGTTAATTATAGCCATTCTAACAGGTTTCAGGTGGTATCTCGCATTGTGGTTTTGCTTTGCACTCCCTAATGATGAGTGTCTGGGTGGTTGTTTTTTGGGTGTTGAGTTTGATAAGTCATTTCTAGATTTTGGATCCTCTTTATCAGATAGGATGCTTGCAAATATCTTCTCCCATTCCGTAGGCTGCTTTGAGTTTTGTTGATTGTTTTCTTCACTGTGCAGAAGCTTTTTATCTTGATGAGAATATTACTCAGCCCGCAAAAAGCATGGAGGCTTGCCATTTGTAACTACATGGATAGAACTAGAATGTATCATGCTAAGCAAAATGAGCCCATATACGATTTCACTCATATGTGGAATTTAACAAATATGAAGGTGAGAAACAGAAGAAAGGGAGATGCTTAACGAGAGAACAAACCGTGAGTTGATGGAGGGAGGTGGGTGAAAGATTGGTTAGATGAGTGATGAATATTAAGGAAAGTACTTGTGATGAGCCCTGGGTGTTATATGTAAGTCATGAATCACTGAATTCTTCTGAAACCAACATGTTTAACTAACATTTAAATCAAAAAAAGAAAAGAAAATCATACTAACCCACTCACTTGGGCATGGTCCATTAAAGGGTTTGGCACCATCATTTTAAATGGCTGTATCATAGTCCTGCTGCCAGAAGAAATGGATCCTCTCTGTATGAGGAAGTGTTCCATTCAGGGCTCTTAATGTCAAAGTAGAGATGACACAAGCCTACATGAATTACTTGTGCAAATCTCCAACCACTGTCATTCGTTTCTAGAAGCAGACACCTCACCACTGGAATCAAAGGTGATGGCAGCTGAAATCCCGGCAACAATTACCCTCCAATAACAGAGTTGAGGCCACTCTCACAACTGAAACATAAGTGCCATTATCTCTAATGCCCAAAAAGTGGTCTAGTTTCAGGAGTTCGGTGGAATATTTTTGCTGGTGAGAAATTACACCAAATCCGTTTTCCCATGTTCACTTTTTAATGATGAGTGAGGCTGGTTGTTCATCACTTACAACCATTTCCAAAATGTATCCAGTGTTCTCAGTTCAGGGGTGAGCTTGCTGAACACACTGTCCTGGACTTCCCCAGGGGACAAAGACAGTGATCCATGTCCAGTCAGGACACTTCACTCCTTGCAAAACCACTAAGCTGTTAGTGACTGCCTTCTAACCAACAGAACACAATTCGAGTGATGGGAGGTCAGTTTCAAGATTTCATGACAAAAATTCTGCCACTTTCTTCTTGCTTAGTCCTGTGTTTGGTCCATCTCTCTCTCTTTCCCTCTACTCCTCTTTCACTCCCTCTATCCTCTCGCCGTCTCTCTCCCTCCCGCTCCCTCTGCTCTCTATTGCTTTCCTTCAATTGCTTTCTCTGTCTTTCTTCTACCACTTGGAAGTGGGGGATCAAGCACTCACGTTCAGGACTACTGCAGGAGACCCCTATATAGGAGAGAAAGAAGTTCCCCAGTTAAAAGATTGAAACAGGCTTTCAGTTCAAACTGAGTTCTGACATTGCTCGTGTGAGTGAGCTTGGGCAAACTTATCATCTTGTTGAGTCTCCACTGGGGTCACAGCCCTGGCTTCGTTGAGGCTTTGAGTCAGTTTCATGTAGCTATGCTGTGCCTGGATTTCTCTCCCACAAAAATTGGGAGCTATTAAATATTTGTAGTTTTAAGATTCAAGGTATTTGGATAATGCTGTCAGCGAGGATAGCATAACTGACAGTCTACTAGGTCCCAGCTCCGGTCTATGCTTTGCCTCCTTCCTTCCTCTCCCCTCCCAGGAACCCACCGCCCCATTTTCCACCTTTCTAGTGTTTCTAATGGACAAGCTCAATTCTGTCTCCTGTTTTCTACACCAGCCGTGTCTTCTCCCTGACACCCTGCAGGCATGTGCAGTGTGGTTCCCTCTTGTCATTCTGGACCAAGAAAATGTCACCCCAGTGAGGCCTGTAATACCCTCCAGTGACTCCCAACAGTGCTGTGTCCTAACAGCACACTCATTCTTTTCACGATTATAGTTCTTGCCCTTTTTTTTTGACATGTCTTGTCTTGTTCATCTCACCTCCAGCCTCCGAAAGCCTGGCAGACAGGGTCCACTTTGTCATTGGAAGCTTTGCACTTAGACCTACCAGACCCCCAAGCACGAAGTGAGTGCTTGAAGTTACAGAATAAATAATAGAAGGACTGTGGAGCACCCCATCTAGATTTTTACCAGCTTACGCTATGGAGATAACTACTAGTAATGGGAGACACCTGATGTATCTGAAGCAGGAGAAATCCAGAACGTCCATGGCATGACCTTTTTTGGTCCTGTCCATTCAGCAAAACTCATTGGGCACCACTGACACAGGATTCTGCCTGTTCTCTGATGTCCATCACTAGCACTGGAGCCACAGGCATGAAGACGCCCAAACAAAATCAGCATCTTTATGTGGCTGACTTGAAGGAAGTGACCTTTTAACGTTAAGGGCAAAGCTCAGGATATCCATACTCCAGGGCTGTGCAAAGATCTCAGGATTCTGCCATTCCCTTTCTTTGTCCATCCCCAGTGTATACTCTTTACTCATGAGGGATCCTCATGCCACCAGGAAAATGAGCTCCATATTTCTAAATGAAGACCCTGGGGGTCCAACAAGGACTGCTATTGTGCTTGAACAGTAGACTCAGTGTAAAGTGCTCTGACATTCCCTTCCCTATCTCTCGAGTCTTCACCAACCCAAGGCTCTAAGCCTCTCTTGGCTCTGAAAGACTTCCAGCAAGTAAAAAGCATTTCTCCAGTAAATTCGAACACAGTGATCCACTGATGGAGAGCCAAGGCCAATTAACCCATTATGATTACATGGAACCCTGGGGAAACCCACTGGTAACACAACACTCTACAGTGGGAACACTGAAGTTTTTTCTTCTGTAGTTATTGTATAACCTGTGGGGAGTTAGCTCATCATACTTCCAGATGCCGACAGAGTTGCACTGCAAGTCTTTTTCTCTGAAGGCGGGCCAAGAATGGCCCTGGTTCCAGCAAAAACCTACCAATTTCAGGAATTCCTTCCCCATGTTTGGGACTTCGAGCATGCAGCTAAGACAATGGATGCTGCTGCCCCATGGAAGAGCTCTCTCTAACCTTTTTCTTCTTTCTCTCTAGCCACTTCCCCAGGGTCTGTTTTTTCTTGAACACACCATCAGTATGTGTGCCAGTGCACATGTGGGGACTGGATACTAAAATGACCGCACATGGAGAGTAAGTGGACAAGATTCCTCCCAGAATATTAGATTCATTTCTCAAGCAAACATGGGGGTGCCTGGGTGGGTGATTCGGTTAAGCATACGACTTTGGCTGGGGTCATGATCTTGCAGTCCGTGAGCTCAAGCACCACATTGGCCTCTGTGCTGACAGCTCAGAGCCTGGAGCCTGCTTCAGGTTCTGTGTCTCTCTCTCTCTCTCTCTCTGCCCCTCCCCCTATCACACTGTCTCTGTGTCTCAAAAATGAATAAACATTAAAAATAAATAAATAATGCCAACAGAAAGGGAGGGATTTGAGCCATGGCCTTAAAAAAGCAGAGATCCCGGCCTTATCCTCTGGACTCTACCCGCCTCCTGTGATTAGGGCCAGTCCTAGTCTCTTTATTAGATCAGTCACCCTATGGTACAATGAGAGCTTGGCTACAGAACTACAAAAGCCAGTTCTCCAGAGGATGTAATGCCCATGAGGCTCCATTGCCACTGCATAGGGTGTCAGGTGGGGAGTGTTCAACCACACCTGTACACAAAATGTACCTGTTTGCCTAAAAACCTGCATAAAACAAGCAAATGTTTGTAGCCAATTAGGAAAAAT